>NC_065593.1:2378663-2694663 GCF_024542745.1 Macaca thibetana thibetana | reverse complement strand
GAATTCCTGGGCTCAAGCGATCCTCCCGCCTCAGCTTCCCAAGGTGCTAGGATTACAGGTGGCAGCCACTGCGCCTAACTAAATTATTCACTTTAAAATGTTAATTTTATGTTTTGTGAATTTCTTCTTAATAAATTTCAGTTCCACTTGTAAAAAGCTTGGGAGTTGTGACTCCATCCTAACAACAAGTACAAAGCTCAACAAACTGAAAATTGAACGCTACTTAGTTAGATCCACAGGAGAAGTGAGGTCACAGGGCAAACCACTGCTGCCATAATCAAAGAGACAGAAATGCAAACACTGAGAACAATGTACAGAAGTCTTTACAGGAACCGGTACAGAGTCAGGAAACCTGAACTGTAGTTGACAAATTGTTAGAGGCTAGGTGAGAACAAGTCTGAGAGTTAAAAACTTCAGGAGGGGCCGGGCGCGGTGGCTCAAGCCTGTAATCCCAGCACTTTGGGAGGCCGAGACGGGTGGATCACGAGGTCAGGAGATCGAGACCATCCTGGATAACACGGTGAAACCCCGTCTCCACTAAAAAATACAAAAAAAAACTAGCCGGGCGAGGTGGCGGGCGCCTGTAGTCCCAGCTACTCGGGAGGCTGAGGCAGGAGAATGGCGTGAACCCGGGAGGCGGAGCTTGCAGTGAGCTGAGATCCGGCCACTGCACTCCAGCCTGGGCGACAGAGTGAGACTCTGTCTCAAAAAAAAAAAAAAAAAAAAAAACAAAAAACTTCAGGAGGACCCCGTCATATGGGGACCCCATACTTTTGTGAATTTTACTTTCTTTTTTCTTTTCTTTTTTTTTTTTTGAGACGGAGTCTCGCTCTGCCGCCCAGGCTGGAGTGCAGTGGCCGGATCTCAGCTCACTGCAAGCTCCGCCTCCCGGGTTTACGCCATTCTCCTGCCTCAGCCTCCCGAGTAGCTGGGACTACAGGCGCCTGCCACCTCGCCCAGCTAGTTTTTTGTATTTTTTAGTAGAGACGGGGTTTCACCATGTTAGCCAGGATGGTCTCGATCTCCCGACCTCGTGATCCGCCCGTCTCGGCCTCCCAAAGTGCTGGGATTACAGGCTTGAGCCACCGCTCCCGGCCGTGAATTTTACTTTCTCGAGAAGAATCCCCTTGAGCTTCCAGCAGGGAGACGGAAATAGGACTCATTCTGAAAGCTTCAGAGCACTGTGCTCTTCTTGACAAACTCTGCCCTCAGGAGAAGCTAGTTAACCAGAGCCTAACATTCTGGGGTTTTATCAGAGCCTAACTGAACTAGGAGAAGGGTAAAACCTAATTCTAGCCAGCTCTAACTTTCCATGTGGGAGAAGAGAAATACTCAACTAAAGCTCACCCTAGCCAACCATGTGGGAGAAGGCTAGTATCCAATCCCAGCCCACTCTCGCCATCCTTTCCTACCTAAGGGTAGAGAAGAAAATCTGAGAAAAGCTCAGTGACATTCACAGTCCAGAGGCACCGGCTCACCAGAAAAGACTGAGACCTAATTGTAGGACCTCCTCCCACACCTCACCACCGCATCACTAAAGGCATATTTGTAGCAGTCCCTTTTACCCAGTACATCACTTCCAGCTATCAAGAAAAAAAACACAGGGCATGTTAAAAAGCAAAGAACAGTTCAAAGAGACAGAGCAAGCATCAAACCAGACCTGGCACAAGGGATGCTGAAATTATCAGATACGGATTTTTTTTTTTTTGAGACGGAGTCTTGCTCTGTCACCCAGGCTGGAATGCAGTGGCGCCATCTCGGCTCACTGCAAGCTCTGCCTCCCGGGTTCACGCCATTCTCCTGCCTCAGCCTCCCGAGTAGCTGGGACTACAGGCGCCCGCCACTGTACCCGACTAATTTTTTGTATTTTTAGTAGAGACGGGGTTTCACCGTGTTAGCCAGGATGGTCTCGATCTCCTGACCTCGTGATCCTCTTGTCTCAGCCTCCCAAAGTGCTGGGATTACAGGCGTGAGCCACTGTGCCCGGCCTTTTTTTTTTTTTTTTTTTTGAGACAGAGTCTCACTCTGTGTCACCCAGGTTGGAGTGCAGTGGCATGATCTTGGCTCACTGCAACCTCTGCCTCCTGGGTTCAAATGATGCTTGTGCCTCAGCCTCCCGAGTAGCTGGGATTACAGGCGTGTGCCAGTTAATGCCCAGTTAATTTTTGTATTTTTAGTAGAGATGGGGTTTCACCAAGTTGCCCAGGCTGATCTTGAACTTCTGGCCTCATGTGATCTTCCCACCTCTGCCTCCCAAAGTGCTGGGATTACAGGCGTGAGTCACTGTGTCTGGCCAGACATGGAATTTTTTTTTTTTTTTTGAGACGGAGTCTTGCTCTGTCACCCAGCCTGAAGTGCAGTGGCATGATCTTGGCTCACTGCAGCATCCGCCTCCCGGGTTCAAGTGATTCTCCTGCCTCAGCTTCCTGAGTAGCTGGGAATATAAGCATGCGACACCATGCTAGGCTAATTTTTGTATTTTTAGTAGAGACAGGTTTCGCCATGTTGGCCAAGCCGATCTCGAATGCATGACCTCAGGTGATCTTCTGCCCGACTCAGCATCCCAAAGTGTTGGGATTACAGGCCTGAGCCACCATGCCCAGCCAAGGAATTTAAAACAACTATGATTAAAATGCCAAGGGTTCTCATTAAGCAGACAGCATGCAAGAACAGATGGGCAATGAAAGCAGAAAGGTAGAAATCTTAAGAACAATAAAAAAATGCTACAGATAAAAACACTAACAGAAATGAAGAATGCCTTTGATAGACCTAGTAGTAGTCTGAACATGACTGAGCAGAGAACCTCTGAGCGTTAGAATATATATATATTTTTTTCTTTCGAGATGGAGTCTCACTCTGTCACCCAGGCTGGACTACAGTGGCGTGATCTCGGCTTACTGCAACCTCTACCTCCCAGGCTCAAGCAATTCTTGCACCTCAGCTTCCCAAGGAGCTGGGATTACAGGCATGCACTATCATGCCCAGCTAATTTTTGTATTTTTAGTAGAGACGGGGTTTCTCCATGTTGGTCAGGCTAGTCTCGAACTCCCAACCTCATGTGATCCACCCGCCTCGGCCTCCCAAAGTGCTGAGATTACAGGTGTGAGCCACAGCGCCTGGCCTCACTTTAGAATATCTTAATAGAAACCTCCAAAACTGAGAAGCAAAGAGAACAAAGACAAAAAAAAAAAAAAAAAAAAAAACAGAATATGTGGAGCAATTACAAAAGGTGTAACATACATGTAAATGGGAATAGCGGAAGGAAAAGAGAGACAGGAAGAGAAGAAATATTACACTGCAAGTTTCCTCAAATCAATGTCAGACACCAAACCACAGATCCAAGAAGGTCAAAGAACACTGAGCAGGATAAATGACAAATGAAACAAAACAAAAACCCTGCACATAAGTATGACATTTTCAAATTACAGGAAATCAAAGACAAAGGAAAAAATCCTGAAAGAAGTCAGAGGAAAAGAAAAAAATCTGAAGGAAGTCAGAGGAAAAGAAAAAATCTGAAATAAGTCAGAGGAAAAAAGTATGTTACCTATAGAGAAGCAAAGATAAAAATGACATGTGACTCCTCAGAAATCATGCAAGAAGGAAAAGAGTGGAGTGAAATATTCGAGTGTTGAGAGAAAAACACTACCAACCTAGAATTCTGTACCCTGTGAAAATATCCTTCAAATGTGAATGAGAAATACTTCCTCGGACAAACAAAAATTGAGATAATTTATTGCCAGTAGACCTGCCCTGTAATAAATAAATCCTTTTTTCTTCTTTTTTTCTTTCTTTCTTTTTTTTTTAAATTTATTATTATTATTATTTTTTTTTTTTTTTTTTGAGACAGAGTCACACTACTCTGTTGCCCAGGCTGGAGTGCAATGGCGCGATCTTGGCTCACTGCAGCTTCTGCCTCCTGGACTCAAGCAAGGATCCTTCCACCTCAGCCTCCTGAATAGCTGAGACTACAGACACTTGCCACCATGCCTGGCTAATTTTTTTGTATTTTTTGTGGAGACAGGGTTTCTCCGTGTTGCCCAGGTTGGTCTCAAACTCCTGTCCTCAAGCAATCTACTCGTCTTGGCCTCCCAAAGTGCTGGGATTATAGGTGTAAACCACCGTGCCTGGCCATAAATTCTTTTAAGGAAATAAGGAAAATAATATAGATCAGAAATTTGAATCTACACAAAGAAAGAAAGAACATCAAAGAAGGAATAAATTCACATGACGTGAGGTTATACCTATGTCTTCTGCACAGATTAGGTAATGGAACACTAAATCTTTTTTTTTTTTTTTTCATGCCATTCTCCTGCCTCAGCCTCCCGAGTAGCTGGGACAACAGGTGCCCGCCACCACGCCCAGCTAATTTTTTGAGAATGGTGTGAACCCGGGAGGCAGAGCTTGCAATCAGCCGAGATCATGCCATTGCACTCCAGCCTGGGTGACAGAGTGAGACTCCGTCTCAAAAAACAAAACAAAAAAAAATAGAAAGAACTTTAGGACAGGCATGGGAGTTCACACCTGTAATCTCAGGCTGAAGTGGGAGGATTATTTGAGCCCATGAGTTCGAGACCAGACTGGACAACACAGGGAGACCCTGTCTCTATAAAAAATTTTAAAATTAGCCGGGCCTGGTGGTGTGCACCTGTAGTCTCAACTACTCTGGAGGCTGAGGTGGGAGGATTGCTTGAGCCCAGGAGGTGCAGGTTGCAGTGAGGTGAGATCACACCACTGCACTCCAGCCTGGGCAACAGAGCAGGACCCTGTCAAAACACCAAAACAACAACAACAAAGCAAAAAGAAAAAAAAATCAATAAGAAAACAATTTTAAAATGTGTGAAAGATCTTATCAGACATATCATTGAGTAAAATATAAAGATGGCAGATAAGCATGTGAGATGCTCAACATTACATGTCATCATGGAATTGCAAATTCAAACAACAGTGAGACACCACTGCAAGCCTATTAGAGTGGCCAAAATCCAGAACACTGATACCACTAAATGCTGGGGAGGATGTGGAGCAACAGGATCTCTCATTCACTGCTGGTGGGAATGCAAAATGGTATAGCTACTTTGTTGGGATTTTATTTTTTTTTTTTTTTTTTTTTGAGACAGAGTCTCACTCTGTAGCCCAGGCTGGAGTGCAGTGGCGCCATCTTGCTCACTGCTACCTCTGCCTCCTGGGTCCCGGTTCAAGCAATTCTCCTGCCTCAGGAGGCAGAATTTGCAGTGAGTCGAGATCGCACCACTGCACTCCTGCCTGGGCGGCAAAGTAAAACTCTGCCTGAAAAAAAAAATATGTAAAAATGGACAATAACAAGTAATCGTGAGAATGTGGAGAAACTGGGTGCCTTGCTGGTGGGAATGTAAAGTGGTGCAGCTCTTCTGGAAGACAGTTTGGCCAATCCTCAAAGTTTAACATAGAATTACCACACAAGCCAGCAATTTCACTCCTAAGTGTATGCCTAAAGGAATTGAAAGCAGGGCTTCTTCCAAAGTACCATTAGAAGTAAAAAAAAAAAAATTCGGCTGGGCGAGGTGGCTCACACCTGTAATTCTAGCACCGTGGGAGGCTGGGGTGGTGGACCACTTGAGGCTAGGAGTTTAAGACCAGCCTGGCCAACCTGGAAAAACGCTGTCTCTACTCAAAATACAAAATTTAGCCTGTAATCCCAGCCACTTGGGAGTCTGAGGCATGGGAATCACCTGAGTCCGGGAGGTGGAGGTTGGTTGCTTTGAGGCGAGACTGCACTCCTGCACTCCAGCGTTGGTGACAGAGTCAGATTCTGTCTCAAAAACAAAACAAAACAAAAGCAAATGTTTTTAATTTTAAAAAAAATTAAAAAAGGAAGCAGGGTCTCCAAGAGATACTTTCACCCCAGTGTTCATAGCAACTTTATTCACAATACACAAAAGGTAGAAAAAACTCAGATATCCATGCAATCGATGAATGGATAAACGAACTATGGCATACACGTACAGTTGATAATTATTCAGTGAGAAGACAGAGCAAAGCGCCGACACACACTACAACATGGATGAACTGTGAAAACATCCTAAGCGAAAGCACCCAGACACAAAAGACCACGTAACGTGTGATTCCACTTACATAATATATCTGTTTCGGGCCGGGCGCGGTGGCTCAAGCCTGTAATCCCAGCACTTTGGGAGGCCGAGACGGGCGGATCACTAGGTCAGGAGATCGAGACCATCCTGGCTAACACGGTGAAACCCCGTCTCTACTAAAAAATACAAAAAACTAGCCGGGCGAGGTGGCGGGCGCCTGTAGTCCCAGCTACTCAGGAGGCTGAGACAGGAGAATGGCCCGAACCCGGGAGGCGGAGCTTGCAGTGAGCTGAGATCCGGCCACTGCACTCCAGCCTGGGCGACAGAGCGAGACTCCGTCTCAAAAAAAAAAAAAAAAAAATATATATATATATATATATATATATATATATCTGTTTCGGAAAAACTTCCAAACCGGGTTTTACCTTTGCTCTTACACTGCAACAAACGCAGAAGACTTTTGTGACCAAATGTGGAGATGTCTCCCCACCAATAAACAAGCAATCAATTCTGCAGCAGACACCAGCAAGGTGCCCTCCAATTCAATTCTAACACAACATACCCAGGATGAGGGCTCAGTTCCCAAGGCTGACTCCTCCTTCCCACCAGTCCGGGCCTCTGGAACTTCTGATCCACAAGCTTCAAGTTGGGTAACCACAACCCCCTCTTTGGATTCAATTAATTTGCTAGAGCGGCTCACAGAACTCAGTGTAACACTTACTTAGGAGGCTTACTGGTTTATTGGGAAGGGTATTTTAAAGGATACAAAGACAGCCAGATGAAGAGATACACAGGATGAGGTCTGGAAGGGTCCTGAGCACAGGAGCTTCTGTCCCTGCATTTGGGGAGTGCCACCCTCCCAGCACTGGAGATGAGTTCTCGTTCACCTTCCTGCCTGCCTCCACGTGTTCAGCCATCTGGCAGCTCTCTGGACCTAGTCTTCTTGGGTTTTTATGAAAGCTTCCTGAGATCAGCATTCCTTCCCCCAGGGTGTGGAGCAGGACCCACTCTGGAATGAGGATTGTATGACCTGTAATTAGAAAGGCAGGGGAAGATTAGAGGCCGCCTTGGGGCAGGTGAGAGGAGGGCAGGAGAAGGTCAGAGAGATTCTGTTTCCTGAGGCCTGACATGCCAGATGTGATAACAATAGAATGTAGCAAGGGCTATGGAGTTGAGTCAGGAACCCTGGGTGGAAACCTATGTATATATACAACACCACAACACTAGAGAAGGCAACTCCTACATACCTGTGATACCACAACACCAGAGAAAGGCAAATCCACAAAGAGGGAAAGTAGACTGGTGGCTGCCAGAGGCTTGGGGAGGGGGAATGAAGAGTGATGCTTAATTGGTACAAGGTTTCATTGGAGGGGATGAAAAATGTTGGAATAGGCCGGGCGCACTGGCTCATGCCTGTAATCCCAGCACTTTGGGAGGCTGAGGTGGGTGGATCACCTGAGGTCAGAAGTTCAAGACCAGCCTGGCCAACAAGGTGAAACCCTGTCTCTACTAAAAATATAAAAATTAGCCAGGCGTGGTGGTGCATGCCTGTAATTCCAGCTACTTGGGAGGCTGAGGCAGGAGAATTGATCGAACCCAGGAGGCGGAGGTTGCAGTGAGTCGAGATCGCGCCATTGCACGCTAGCCTGGGTGACAGAGTAAGACTGCGTCTCGAAAAAATTAAATAAATAAAAAGAAAAATGTTGGAATAGGTAATGGTGATGCATGCACAGCATTGTGAAGGTGCTGGAAGCGACAGACTTGTACACTTTAAAGGGATTAAAATGACAGATGTTAAGTTCTCCCTCGATAATGATAAAAACATTATGTTAGTGTTCTCCCTCGATAATGATTTAAAAAAAAAAAAAAAGAATAGGCGGGCCAGGCATGGTGGCTCACGTCTGTAATCCCAGCACTTTGGGAGGCTGAGACAGGCAGATCACGAGGTCAGGAGATCGAGACCATCCTGGCTAACACGGTCTCTACTAAAAATACAAATAAAAAATTAGCTGGGCGTGGTGGCGGGCGCCTGTAGTCCCAACTATTTGGGAGGCTGAGGCTGGAGAATGGTGTGAACCCGGGAAGTGGAGCTTGCAGTGAGCCCAGTGCAGTGCCACTGCACTCCAACCTGGGCGACAGAGCAAGACAGAGCGAGACTTCGTCTCAAAAAAAAAAAAAAAAGAAAAGAGAAAGAAAAGAGGCTTCTGGGATTGAAGGGCCTCAGCGGCCCCAGCATCTGAAGATTCCTCAGTTCCCTGGGCTCCTTGGACCTCCTGCAGTGACGTGGTGAGGGGAGACCCTGTGTCGGTCACCAGAGGAGCGGGGTGGCGGGGGGGTAGGGGCAGATACTACTGTGTCATGTGGTGGCACAGCCACGAGCCCAGCAGGGCCGGGGAGGCCCAGAAGAGGGAGGAGCCAAGGAAGCCTTCACAGAGACAGTGACGTCTCAGTTCCATCTTGAAGGATAAGTACCAGTTCACCAAGCAGACTGAGAGGTAGGGGGACTTGAGGACACCCAGGGAGGAACTGGGGGCAGCAGGAACTAGAGCTGGGTGGGGGCAGGGCTAGGTTCCAGGGCCCCTGGTGCCGAGCCCAAGGCCTTGCATTCAATCTCTGGAGCAGTAAAGGCCGTTGAAGGTAAGTTTGAAACAGGCGTGTCATGTCCAGGGTTAGGCTTTTAGGGTGTTCTGACATCCTGTGCATGGCGGGCAGATTCAAAAGAATAAGACTGGAGGCCGGTGATCCGTCCCTCTCCGCCCGTGCTGGGCGCCTGGTCTGCATCGGTTCCGTTACCTCCCAGCAGCCCTTCCCGGCTGCCTTCACTTCCCTCCACTCTGTTACTCTGCTGGCTGAGCTCCGGGTTCTCCCATCCAGGTGCCCGCTTGACCACTCCCCCCGAGGGCCTGAGGCTGGACAGTCCAACCTCCATCACTGCCGGCCCAAACCCACCCTCTCCCCAAGCTCCCTGGGCTTGGCTGGGACCCCAGGGGCTGAGGGGGGCAGTCATTCATTCCCACTGAATACCTGTCATGAGCCATGCTGGGTGTTGGAGTTTAATATTAAAAGGGCAGATTCAAGAGCTGGACAATTTGGGTTCAAAGTCCTCCTCTGTCTCTTAGTTGCTGTGTGACCTCGAGCAAGTTCCTCTCTTTCTCTGTGCCTCAGATTTTCCATCCTTCAAAGAGTTGGGAGAGTTGAGGGTGGACCATGCGTGCACACATGGGACCGCTCAGTAGGCGTCCGTAACCGTGGTAAAGATGAGGCGGTGGGCTGGCCCCTGGGGTCCCAGCCGAGCCCACTGAGCTTTGGGAGGTGGGGGGGGTGGATGGGGAGTGATGGAGGGTGGACTCTCAAACCTGAAGCCCTCAAGGGGAGTAGTCAAGAGGGTACCTGGATGTGAGAACGTGGTACTCGGCCAGCAGAGCAGCGGCGTGGAGGGAAGTGAAGGTCACCTGGAAGGGCTGCTGGGAGGTGACCAACCAACGCAGATGCAGGTGCCCAGGACAGGTGGGCAGGTGAGCATTCAGGAAATGGTTGTCCAGGACCCACCGCCCTTCACAAAGCACCTGGCAACACTGTCCTTGAGCCTCCCTGTCAGTGGCAGGAAACTGCCTGACCTGGCTGGTGAGGGGAGCCCAGGCAGCATCGGGGGCACCCCTGGGGATCAGCTTGCCGGTCTAAACCAAGGCCAAGGTCAGAGGTCTTACAAAAAAGCCCAACCCACACCAGAGCGTAAAAAGTGATAACTTGGGCCAGACACAGTGGCTCACGCCTGTAATCCCAGCACTTTGGAAGGCTGCTTGAACCCAGGAGTTTGAGAACAGCCTGGGTAACATGGTGAGACCCTGTCTCTACAAAAAAACACAAAACTTTGCTGGCTATGGTGGTGCATGCTTGTGGTCCCAGCTACTTGGGGGGCTGAGGTAGGAGGATCGCTTGAGCCCAGGAGGCTGAGACTGTGATTGCACCACTGCACTCCAGCCTGAGCAATAGAGCCAGACCTTGTCTCAAAAAAAAAAAAAAAAAAAAAAAAAGTGATAATTCTCCTTTCTCCTCTTCTTAGCAGTTTGGTGTGTGTCCTTCAAAACACTGTGACTGTTCAGCACCTTACATTGTACATAATGAGAGGATAAACATGGATATAGATCTATATTCTGTAGCTTGCTTTTTTCACTTACAAGTATATCATCCTTGGCCGGGTGCGGTGGCTCAAGCCTGTAATCCCAGCACTTTGGGAGGCCGAGACGGGCGGATCATGAAGTCAGGAGATCGAGACCATCCTGGCTAACACGGTGAAACCCCATCTCTACTAAAAAATACAAAAAACTAGCCGGGCGAGGTGGCGGGCGCCTGTAGTCCCAGCTACTTGGGAGGCTGAGGCAGGAGAATGGCGTAAACCCGGGAGGCAGAGCTTGCAGTGAGCCGAGATCCGGCCACTGCACTCCAGCCTGGGCGACAGAGCGAGACTCCGTCTCAAAACAAAACAAAACAAAACAAAACAAAAAAACAAGTATATCATCCTTCCATGCCATTATATAAAGCCACCTCATCTTTTCAGTGGTCATGGTGTTGCATGGTTTGGAGGTCTCATAATTCACTCACCACCTTCTCTGGGTGGTTATGTAGGAAATTTCCAAACTTTTTGGCTGCCCTGAGCACCCTTGCCCTTGCAGCTTGGGACTGTTGGGGAGTGTTTCCATCAGGGCAGACAGGCAGACAATACTTAGCAGGAATAAATGATCAGTCTTGTGCTTATTGCAAAAGCAGGAGAAACAGATAAGCTGGAACTAGACCTGGCAGGCAGGCAGAGAGAGGCCCTGGAGGGGTTCGCTGCAAGCTGCCACAGATGACCGTGGGCTCCCTTCACTCACGTGCGGTCCGTTCCAGTGCTGCCCAGCTCATCCCACGGTTGGTCACGCCTTGGTCACAATTCTGAAACACTTAAGAAAGAAACTCATAAACTCATAGATGTCCCCCATACACAAGATACAAATGGCTCCAGTCATCCCGCTTAGGCTCCGCTGACCCCTCCACGTCCCGTTCCTGGTTCTTATGAGTCTGAGGGACTTCTTCTGGGGATGGAAGCGGCTTAAAGGGGGGTGGTACGGATGACTTCTCAGCTAGAACGGTCTCCATCTTTCTTGGGGTGAGTGAAAAGGTGACCCTGCTGGGTCAGGTGGGGTGGGAATGTGGGTGTGATTGGGTTCCAGGTGGCATTTCATCTTCCGCAGACATGGCTGGGCTTGTTTGGTACTTCTCCCTCCATGTCCTCCGCCACCACCCTCCTCCTGTTCCCGTCCTTCAACAAATCAGTCTCAGGCCCTTAAGAGCACCTTTGGCCGGGCACGGTGGCTCAAGCCTGTAATCCCAGCACTTCGGGAGGCCGAGACAGGCGGATCACAAAGTCAGGAGATCGAGACCATCCTGGCTAACACGGTGAAACCCCGTCTCTACTAAAAATACAAAAAACTAGCTGGGCGAGGTGGCGGGCGCCTGTAGTCCCAGCTACTCGGGAGGCTGAGGCAGGAGAAGGGTGTGAACCCGGGAGGCAGAACTTGCAGTGAGCTGAGATCTGGCCACTGCACTCCAGCCTGGGTGACAGAGCGAGACTCTGTCTCAAAAAAAAAAAAAAGAGCACCTTTACTGGTGCTTTCTTTCCCCAGGCATTTTTTTTCTCTTTTTTCATTGTTTTTTTTTTCCCTTTAAACTCAGGGGCAAAAATCCCTAGGACTTTTGATCCAAAGACGGCAATTATCACTAAGTGGTTTATTTCCTTCTGAGACCTAGCCAAGGCTCTCAGAGCCAATGCTGCTGGTACAACTACTCTATCTTAATGAGATAGGTTGGATAAGTGTGGATCCTTCCAGCTGGGTCCTTCTGATCAGTGCAAAGCAGTCTTTTATTTTATAACACATTTCGAGCAATGGCTTGGGAAGTAAACACCATCTGAGACTGGCTGGCCGGAGGCAAAGGGAGATGGCAGGCAGTTGAGCCTGCCTGTGGGTTCTCTCAGCAGTGACTTCCTTTTTCCCTTCCTTCTTCTACCTAGCCCTGTATGTGAGGGGATTAACTGGGTTTTTTTGTTGTTGTTGTTTGTTTTGTGAGATGGTGTCTCCCTCTGTCACCCAGGCTGGAGTGCAATGGCGCAATCTTGGTTTGCTGCAACCTCTACCTCCTGAGTTCAAGCAATTCTCCTGTCTCAGCCTCCCAAGTAGCTGGGATTACAGGCACATACGACCATGCCCGGCTAATTTTTGTAATTTTAGTAGAGACGGGGTTTCGCCATGTTGGCCAGGCTGGTCTCAAACTCCTGACCTCAGGCGATGCACCCGCCTTGGCCTCCTAAAGGCATGAGCCCCCCAAAAGCATGAGCCACTGCGCCTGGCCGAGGTGATTAATTTTTACCTGCACCTCAGGGTTATCCAGTAACAGGCTGGCTGGGTTTGCAGGCCAGCGTGTTCCTGGTGGCAGTCGCTCACTCATTAACACTTCTGGAAGTGTTGCTTGTCTGGTTAAACTGCAAATGCTTTGCAAAGTCATGTCACTGAGCAGAGGTGTGAGACTGCCAGCCAGCCCTGCTGTGTACACTGATAGAATTAGTGAGCAAGCATCCCACTCTGATGGAATCCAAATGGAACTGTCACTGTCACTGCGGTGGAGACGGTGGGGCCACATCTGCACTGAAACCTGCTCTGTGTCTTCAACGGCTGTGTAACGGCGGATGGCCATTTCTTTGAGTGGGATGAGACATTGCCTACTCGGCGTGGCTGCTGGGAGCGTGAAATGGGATCATGTGCAGAACAGCCACGCATGGTCCTTGGTGTTTGATAGACATTGGGTCCCTCTGTGGTCCCAAGCAGACACTGGGGGCGGGGGCAGAATGGATGATCAAGTTGAGGGGCTTGGGGCTGTTTCACCGGTCTAGAAAAAGACAGCAGAAACGTTGGCAGCAGGACTTTATTGTCCAACACAGGGCTGTCTCTGAGCCTGAGCTGTGTTGGCTGGAAGTGAGCCATAATGCAGGTGTCACCCTCCTAAGCCTTGCTCAGTCCACTCACAGCCCGATGGCCAAGGGAGGACATGGCTGCCCACCACGGCAGTGTCTTCAGAGGTAAGGCATTCGTCCCGATGCTCTATGCTTCTTATACAAATTAGATATAGCTGAAGCCACCCATTAAGCAACCCAGCCTTTCTGGGACTATTTGGTTTGCCCCTGGGTCCACTAAACACAGTTAATTTTCCCCAAGCCCCCTCCGAGTTCAAGGATGTGGGGAAAAGAAAGAGATCAGCCTGTTACTGTGTCTATATAGAAAGAAGTAGACATAAGAGACTCCATTTTGTTCTGTATTAGAGATGTTGTTAATCTGTGACCCTACCCCCAACCTTGTCCTTGCAAGAGACATGTGCTGTGGTAACTCAAGGTTTAATGGATTTTGGGCGTGCAGGGTGCGTCTTTGTTCCTAGAAAAGCTAGGTATTGTCCAAGGTTTATCCCCATGTGATAGGATGAAACAATGCTGCTAAAAGGATTTTCCTTTAAACTTATTCATGTCACAGAGATCCTTGTTCTTACGTCTTACTGCTGATTTCCTCCCTAAAAAGGATTCTATTGTCCTGCCACTCCCTTATCTTTAAGATGGTAAAGATAATTATCTATAAATACTAAGGGAACTCAGAGGCCGGTGCCGGCGTGGGTCCTCTGTAAGCTGAGCGCCGGTACCCTGGGCCCCCGCTTTTCTTTCTCTATACTTTGTCTCTGTGTCTTATTTCTTTTCTCAAGTCTCTCGTTCCACCTCGCCCACAGGTGTGGAGGGGCAGGCCACCCCTTCAAAGGAGGCTCCCTCCCCTCCTCCTCCCACTCGCTTCTCCCAGCCTCCCTGACTCCTACACTCTGAGATCTGCTCCCCACTATGGGATGAGGAAGCCGAACGGCATGGTGACGCAGCTGCCCTGCACGCAGCCACACCATGGGCTGGAGATGCCACTGTCCGCTCGGTTTAATGATCAATTAGCTCCCTGCCAGGAAGTCCTTTCTGACCTGGTTTGCCCCTCAGTCCCTCGGGCTTGGACCTAGTGCCTGCGGCAGGACAGCCATGGCCGCCAACTCCACCAGCGACCTCCATGCTCCCGGGACGCAGCTAAGCGTGGCTGACATCATTGTCATCACCGTGTATTTTGCTCTGAATGTGGCCGTGGGCATATGGGTAAGGGGAACTGTGGTGGTGGCGGCCAACTGGGCTCTCAGGGCGGGTGCTTGGGATGGGAACCGGGGTCCAGCATGTCCCTATGGTGTCAGCACTGGTCCCACCTGGTGGCCTGGTGATCCTGTGGTCCTCCTCCCAGCCTGGAGCAGATTTGCTTGGAGACCTTGACCAAGCCCCTTTCTCTAGTTGGGTAATGGCGTCTCCATCTGTAAAGTGAGGAGAAGGAAGGTCTCTGGAACAGGTAACTGGGCTTTTGTGCTGCTGCCCAGTTGGAGTCCTTGGGTGTGGCCATCAGCCTCCTGGTCCCAGTCTCCATGGTGTCAGTGACTCCCATCTGCTTGAACAACAGGCTCCCAGGGATTCCCTGGCTGCACCCAGAGCTGCTGGATCAGAATCCGGAGGAAGGGAGGGCCCTGGGAGCTAGGGGTCTTTATTTTTAACAAGCTCCCTGGGATTCACATCCTGTGGCCTAGCTCTAGATCATAAGCCGGTTCTTTCTCCTTTCATAAGAGTGAGAAGTGAGCAGTGATCTGACCCCACGCACAGATTCCAGGCGCAGCGGGGCCCTTGGAGACAGGCTGTCTCATGTGCCAATGGAGAAGCCAAGGCTCTGGCCCTGCGGCAAGGGAAGGGCTCCCCTTTGGTCTATCATGGATGCCTTCCTGAGGGAAGGTGGCCACAGCCTGGTCCAGGTCACCTGCTCCACGCTTAGTGCCTGGAGGTTGGGCTCCCTTCCTTAGTCCCAGAGGTCCCCAGGCTGGCATCCCTGAGCCCTGACAGTCTCCTGGGGAGAATGAGTACTCCTTCTTCTTCTTTTTTTTTTTTTAACTGAGACGGAGTCTAGCACTGTCACCCGGGCAGGAGTACAGTGGTGCTATCTTGGCTCACTGCAACCTCCACCTCCTGGGTTCAAACAATTCTCCCGTCTCAGCCTCCCAAGTAGCTGGGATTACAGGCGTCCACCACCACGCCCAGGTAATTTTTTGTATTTTTGGTAGATACAGGGTTTCACCATGTTGGCCAGGCTGGTCTTGAACTCCTGACCTCAGGATTTGACCACCTTGGCCTCCCAAAGTGCTGGCATTACAGGCGAGAGCCACCGCACCCGGCCGAGTATCCCTTCTTATCTACCATAACCCCTGGCCTAAGCACAAAGGCCTGGCAAACAGGAGACTGGTCACGTCCCCTTAGTTTTCTGGGCCTCAATGTTCTGATCTGTGACATGGAGACACCACCTACCTGGGGTGAGGTCTGCTATCAAGAGGCCCGCACAGGACCAGACCTTGCTGCTGCCATTGGTTCTACAGTGGTAGTGGTGGTGGTGGTGGTGGTTGTAGCAGTGGTGATTATAATAGTAGCAGCCGCAGTCATTAAAATGAATTATCACAGGTTGGATTTCAAAAATCTAAATCCCAAAATCTGAAACATTTTTAGAACATCAACATGATGCTCAAAGCAAATGCTCATTGGAGCATCTCAGATTTTAGATGTTTGGGTTGGGGATGCTTAACGGGCAGGTATTCTGCAAATATCCCCAAATCTGAAAGAGTCTGAAATTCAAAACTCTTCTGGTTCCAAGTATTTCGGATAAGGGCTCCTCAACCTGTATGTGATTAAATATTAACTTACAAGTAGCCCAGTGCTGGCCATCGGCAAAGCCGAGTTCAAGTCTCGGCTCTGCTCTGTGTACTTAAGTCACTTAACCTCTGTGGTCTTCAGTTTCCTCAAACACGCAATGTGGGTTTCTGTGCAGCCCACATCTCAGGGCTGTTCCAAGGAGCAAGGGGCCAATAGAAGTGAAAATCTGTTGCAAACTGTAATGTGCTATATTCCTGTGAGAGTTGGTGGCTAGAATTCAGTGGAAGAGGTGCCCACGTGGGGCAGAACAGTCAGTGGAGGGTTTCTGGATGAGGGGAGGTAAGGGCCAGGTAAGATCTGAGAGGGAAAGAGGAGGGGAGACAAGGCTGTCCTGGCTAGCACAGGTGGGGTATTTCGTCAGAAGTGCACGTCTAAGAAAGATGTTCTGGGCACCTGAGGCCAGGCCCTTTGTAGCGCAGTGACTTGGGTCACCAGTCCTTGTTGCCCATGACCCACCTCTCCTAGCTCAGCCTTGCTGTTTGCAGGTTGGTGCCCCTGGCAGTAGGGCTGTAGGATTTCTGCCCTGTCCCTCCAAGCAGGCCAGGCTGGCCCGGTGGGGAGTGGCTAGCCAGAGAGCAGTGAGCACATCCAGAAAAGATCAGAACCAGACAGGGAGGATGCTGGAGCTGCATCCCACAGGGAGAAGCAGACAGAGCAAGCCAGGCAGGTGCAGCCCTGCAAAGATGTTTAGATGGTGGGCCTGGGAGAGTCTGCGGCGGGAGCCTTTAAGGAAGAAATGTTCCTGGAGGAGGGGACTTTGAGCTGAGCCTTTGCATTCATTAAAATATCTGTTAACAAGTGACAGAAAACTACCTTCAAATGAGCTCGAAGATTATAGGAAATGTAGGGCGGGCGCAGTGGCTCACTCCTGTAATTCCAGCACTTTGGAAGGCTGAGGCGGGCGGATCACGAGGGCAGGAGCTCGAGACCAGCCTGGCCAGCATGATGAAACCCCATCTCTACTAATAATGCAAAAATTAGTCGGGTGCCTGTAATCCCAGCTACTCGGGAAGCTGAGGCAGGAGAATCGCTTGAAACCAGAAGGCAGAGGTTGCAGTGAGCTGAAATCACACCACTGCACTCCAGCGTGAGCAAAAGAGTGAAAGTTTGTCTCAAAAAAAATACAGGAAATGTAATTGCGTCCAGCAACAGAAAGGGCTTCAGGTGCAGTATGATCCAGGTTCACAGCATTATTAAGGATACGGCTACACCTCACTGTGGTTCTCTTAGCCTCCATCCATGTGTAGCTCTGTCCTAAGCCAGCTCCCCTCATTTCCTGATGTGAAATGACCAGCCCAGTGATTGAGCCTGAGTTAAAATCCAGGCTGCGCCACTTGCTAGATGGGTATGTTTTCATCTCTGACACCATCAGGTTCCTCATTGGTAACATGGCACCTACTTCATAAGAGCTGTTGCGAGGACTAAGAACTCCACACAGCTCAAGCAGTTGAAGCCAACTCTGGCATAGGGGGTCCTTGGGGAGCCTTAAATGGGTACATGTGGCCCCCAGCAACTGCCAGCAGCCCCCAGAGCCCTGTATATAAGAAGGCAACTGACAATGCCCACTATAGGCTTGAAAGATGAGAAGTGTCAGGAAAAAGCACTGGCCGTAACCATAGATGCTCTGAAGTTGTGCAGTGCACCCCGTACACATCTGGATATGGCCATCCGGGCCAAGATGGTGAGCCTTCAGACTATGCTGCATGTAGTATGGCAAGATCACAGCACACAAAGAGAAAGTGGTGGGAGCTGGAGCTGGAGCTGGAGCTGGAGAGAAACATTCAGGAGCCACATCAAAAGTTCTGAACTGGGTGTGGTGGTGTCCACGTGGTTCCTGCTACTCAGGAAGCTGAGACGGGGAGACCACATGAGCCCAGGAGTTCAAGACCAGCCTGGGCAACATAATGAGACCCTGTCTTAAAAAAAAAAAAAAAATAGGCCAGGCGCGGTGGCTCATGCCTGTAATCCCAGCACTTTGGGAGATCGAGGCAGGCAGATCACCTGAGGTTGGGAGTTCGAGACCAGCCTGACCAACATGGAGAAACTCCGTCTCCACTAAAAATACAAAATTAGCTAGGCGTGGTGGCACATGCCTGTAATCCCAGCTATTAGGGAGGCTAAGGCAGGAGAATCACTTGAACCCAGGAGGCAGAGGTTGCAGTGAGCCAAGATTGCGCCATTGCACTCCAGCCTGGGCAACGAGAGCGAAACTCGGTCTCAAAAATAAATACATAAATACATAAATAAATAATAGATAAATAAAACTTTGAATGGTGAGTCCATACAATGAAGCCTAATCATCTTGAGTATAGGGCAGGGCAATTAATGCGGGAAGAAAGAGACCTGCATATTGATGGATATATTTTGTGATCCAGCCTTATGTATGTTCTGAAAAGAAATATAAAATCTATGTCTAAATACCTGTCCTGTGCCCCTCTTTTCAAATTCTTCTGTTTTTTCCTTTTTTCTTTCTTTTTTCTTTTTTTTCTTTTTTGAGACACAGTCTTGCTCTGCAGCCCAGGCTGGAGGGCAGTGGCGCCATTGCGGCTCACTGCAGCCTTGACTTCCTGGGCTCAAGTGATCCTCCTACCTCAGCCTCTCGAGTAGCTGGGGTTACAAGCATGCACCACCATGTCCAACTAATTTTAAAACTTTTTATAGAGACAGAGTCCCACTATGTTGCCCAGGCTGATCTTGAATCCCTGGCTTGAGCAACCCTCCTTCGTTGGCCTCCCAAAGTATTGAGATTACAGGCATGAGCCACCATGCCCAGATGATTTAACTTCAATTTCTCCCATCCAAATAGCACTAAGGAGGGGCTTGAAAAATCCATGTACCAGCCAGGCTCAGTGGCTCATGCCTGTAATCCCAGCACTTTGGGAGTCCTAGGCGGGCGGATCACGAAGTCAGAAGATCGAGACGATCCTGGCCAACATGGTGAAACCCTGTCTCTACTAAAAATACAAAAAATTAGCCGGGCGTGGTGGCAGGCGCCTGTGGTCCCAGCTGCTCGGGAGGCTGAGGCAGGAGAATGGTGTGAACCCAGGAGGCGGAGCTTGAAGTGAGCCGAGATCACCCCACTGCACTCCAGCCTGGGCGACAGTGCAAGACTCCGTCTCAAAAAAAAAAGAAAAAAGAAAAATCCATGTACTCACTGACCCTTATCGAACACTTACCAGATGCCAGGCACCATTCTCAGCATGCTACATGTATTAACCCACTAAAGCTCATAAAAACCCTCTGAGCGTTGGGAAGCCAACGCAGGTGGATCACATGAGGTCAGGAATTAGAGACCAGCCTGGCCAACATAGCGAAACCCCCTCTCTACCAAAAACACAAAAAATTAGCCAGGTGTGGTGGTGTGCACCTGTAATCCTAGCTACTCTGGAGGCTGAGGCAGGAGAATCGCTCAAACCCCGGAGGTGAACATCGCAGTGAGCTGAGATCCTGTCACTGCATTCCAGCCTGGGTGATGGAGTGAAACTCTGTCAAAAAACAAAACAAAACAAAATTCATGAAGGAAGAACTTCTTAGGACCATGTTACAGAGGAAGAAACCAAGGCACATGCGTTCAGTAACTTGCCCAAGGTAACATGGCCAGGAAGCAGAGAAGACAGGATTTTACTCCCAGACATTCTGATTGCAGATTTTTTTATTCCATCTACATGGAGGACAAAATTCTACACTCCCCCGAAACCAAAGGCATGTGGGAATACGTGGGTAAGGAACTGACTGCTTCTGTTCTTTTTATAAAAGTTGAGATGAAATTTACATAATATACAATTCATCATTTTAACAATTTTAATTTGTTTATTTATTTAGAGATGGAGTCTCACTCTGTCGCCAGGCTGGAGTGCAGTGGCGCAGTCTCGGCTCACTGCAACCTCCACCTCCCGGGTTCAAGCAATTCTCCTGCCTCAGCCTCCCGAGTAGCTGGGACTACAGGCGCCTGCCACCTCGCCCAGCTAATTTTTGTATTTTTAGTAGAGACAGGGTTTCACCATGTTGGCCAGGATGGTCTCGATCTCAACCTCGTGATCCATCCACCTCGGCCTCCCATAGTGCTGGGATTACAGGCGTGAGACACCGTGCCTGTCCATTTTAACCATTTTAAAGTGTGCAATTCATGGCATTTCGTACATTTGCAATGTTGGACAACCATTACCTGTAGCTAGCTCCAAAACATTTTCATCACTCCAAATGGATACCCTGTCCCCATAAGCAGTCAAGCACCGTTCTTCCTGCCCCCCAGCCCCTGGCAACCACTCATCTGCTTTCTATCTCTATAAATGTGGCTGTTCTGGACATTTCATATAAATGGAATCATACAATTCGTGGCCTTTTGTGTCTGTCTCTGTTGATGAAGCATCGTGTTGTCAAGGTCCATCCAAGTTGGGCATGCATCAGAGCTTCATTCCCAAGATATCTGTTGTTGTTTTTTGAGATAGGATTTCACTCTGTTGCTCAGGCTGGAGTGCAGTGGCACAGTCACTGCTCACTGCATCATCCACCTCCTGGGCTCAAGTGATTCTCCCACCTCAGCCTCCTAAGTAGCTGGGGCCACAGGCGTGTGCCACCACACCCTGCGTTTTTTTTAGACCTAGGGTCTCACTATGTTGCCCAGTCTGGTCTCAAACTGTTCGGCTCAAGTGATCTACTTGCCTCAGCCTCCCAAAGTGCTGGGATTACAGGCATGAGCTACGGCACCCAGCAGAACTTCATTCCTATTGAAGACTGAATAATATTCCTTTATATAGGATACACCACATTTTGTTTACTCATCAGTCAACAGAAATGTTGGTTGTTTTCGCTTTTGGCTATCATGAATAATGCTGCTATGAACGTTCGCGTACAAGTTTTTGAGTGGATGTGTATTTTCAGTTCTCTTGGACATGCACCTAGGAGTGGAACTTCTGGGTCATATGGTGATTCTGTGCGTAACTTTTTGAGGAGCTGCCACGCCGTTTCCGCAGCAGCGGTCCCATTCTACTTCCCACCAGCAGTGCACGGGCTTCCAACTGCTGTCTCGTCTTTCTCTTCTTGCAGTCCTCTTGTCGGGCCAGCAGGAACACGGTGAATGGCTACTTCCTAGCAGGCCGGGACATGACGTGGTGGCCGGTGAGTGCACCCTGACTTCTCACATACCCCATTTTGTCCGTGGAGCTGTGTCTGATCTCTAGGTCACCTGGCACTTGCATCTCTGAGCCAGTCCAATTCAGTGGAACAGGCCGGAGGCGGGCAGGAGGTCCCCAAGTGAGGGGCATAGGTCTGAGCTGCTAGAAATTGTGTAAGGGGCAGGGGCTTTGGAGTGTGAAACTTACATCCACTCCTTAGCTGTGCAGCTAGTCATGGGTAGAACTCACACCCTGGGCTCCTCATCCATGAGGTGAGGCTAGGATGCCGCTTAGGTTTGTGAGGATGAAGGAGAAGCTGTCAGGCCCAGGATGGGGCCGGTGCAGGGAGCTTGCCTCTGATGCGTTTCCCTTTCTCTCCTCCAGATCGGAGCCTCCCTCTTCGCCAGCAGCGAGGGCTCTGGCCTCTTCATTGGACTGGCGGGCTCAGGCGCGGCAGGAGGTCTGGCCGTGGCAGGCTTCGAGTGGAATGTGAGTCCTGGAGGACGGGCAGCCTGTGGGAGAGCCAGGGCACAAGGTGCGGCCACAGCCCTGGAGGGGGGCAGCTCCCAGTGGCTGGTGTCAGCCCATGTCCAGGTGGGCTCTGGGCCAAATCCTGTCTTCAGAATACCAAGGTGCTGGATGGCATGACTGGCAGGGAGCTGTGGGCCTTTCCCCAGACTCAGAGAGGGGAAGAAGCCACCCAGGATCTCATGGCAAGTCAGGAGGGGCGGGGGGAAGCCAGGCCACCAGATGGCTCTGTCTGCTGTGTCTCTGGAGCAGAGCTGTGGGAGCTGCACCTGCAGTCCTCACCTGCCTCTGTCCCCACAGGCCACGTACGTGCTGCTGGCACTGGCGTGGGTGTTCGTGCCCATCTACATCTCCTCAGAGGTGAGTCTACTCATGAGGCCTCCAACCGGGGGGCTGGGCCTTGGTCCAAGTTGATGGTAGTAATGGACAGGACCACCGTGGCCTCACATCAGGACTTGGTGAACTCTTAGGGCTGGGTTTGCTATTAGCCCAACTAACATTTGTATCAACCCACTAAGGTGGGTCCCCTCGGACCTCAGCCTGGGTGCTGTGTTGGCTGGTTTCCATGGCCCTGAGTGCTGCATCTCAGGAACAATGTCCCATCCAGCAGGGCACATAGGCTGCACACCTGGGCCATGCACCTGGTTTGCACACCTGGCCCACACACCTGGGTGGCATACCTGGGCTGTACACCTGGGTGGCATGCCTGAATGGCACACCTGGCTGCACCATCCTCGACTCTGCCCACTCCTTCAGCCCTGGCCATGCAGCCACTAAGTCCAGTCAACTCCACTTCCCAGATGTCTCTCAGCCTGTCCCCAGCTCTGCCCCTCGCAGCCACCTCCCTCATCCAGCCTCATCATAGTGCACCTGGATTTGTCAAAACAGCCTCTAAACTTGTCCCTCTGTCTCCAGCCACGGCCCCTCCAATCCATTCCTCGTCTCGGCCCTAAAGAGCCAGTCTTGGGATCTCAGCCTGCCACTCCCCTGCCTGACACCCTCGGGACGCAGCTGGAGCAGCCTGGGCTTCAAGACCGGGTGCTGAGGCTGCAAGGGGTCAGTGCCTGGGCCTTGCCCTTGAGAGGCTCACAGCTGCTTTGTGGCAGTGGGAGAGGCAGAGTGACTGAGACAGGCCCTGTCTGGAGCGCTGGGCATCATCTGGGGGATGCTTAGCCCCTACCCATGTGCCTCCCCAGATCGTCACCTTACCTGAGTACATTCAGAAGCGCTATGGAGGCCAGCGGATCCGCATGTACCTGTCTGTCCTGTCCCTGCTACTGTCTGTCTTCACCAAGATATCGGTGAGCTGCCCCCCGCTCCCTGCTGGCATAGCCTGGAAACACCCTCAATCTGTGAGCCCCTCAACTGGACCTGACGTCTTCTCATTCATCTCTGCCTTGTTTCACAGCTGGGCAGACTGAGGCCCAGAGAGGGGCAATGACTTACCTGGGGTCACGCAGCGAGTCTGGACAGGTGGTCCAGAGCTCCCTAGTCAGGGACAGAACACAACCTGCTGACTTCTGCTCTGACGCAGGGTGTTAGGATGGTCTGAGGTCAGCACTGGGGCCGACACGGGGGTGAGCCAGGACCTCCCACTAGGGGGCGCCAAAAGCCCACGTGGTCTTGGCCCTGTCTGGTCTGCACTGAGCTGACCTGCCTCTCGCCCCAAGGCTGGTTGGGCTCCATCACTGACACCTATCCTTGGGGGCCTGGCCCTGCCCCACTGGCATATTAAGAGGAGGAACACACCTCGAATGTCAGAAGCATAGAGCTCATCTTGTCCAAGCCTCTGACTTTACAGAGAGGGAAACTAAGGCCCAGGGAGGGGAAGATTATCCCAACCCTCCTGGTGACCTTGTGGCAACACCAGGCCTTTCGCTCTCACTCCAAGTCCCTGGGGGCAGCCAGCTTCATCCAGCCCCAGGCTTCTGAAGGGGCTTGAGTCCTGGGGCTGCCTGATTCTGAGGGGGCCGACACTAGCCCCTGAGACCCCCAAGCGTCCCTGTGCCTGGGGCTCCTCCCTTGTAAGGAGGGGCAGCTGACCCTGTCTCCCAGGGTTCCTGTGAGGCTGGTGAGGGCTGCTGTGTCTGTGGGAAGCGCTCTGTGAGGCCCGGCTTTCCCTCAGAGGCAAACGGCCTCCTGGGCCGTCTTCATTCAGCTCTGGGACTAGGAAAGCCCAGAAGAGGCGTCGATTTAGTGGAGGGAATGGAGGCGCAGGAGAGGTAGAGGCCTCGCTGGTCAACCAGGAGCTGTGGGCAGGATTACCTGGAAAGAGGACCCTGAAAGGGTCCATCCAGAGCCCCCACTGGGCCTCCATCTGCACTGGCGTTGCTGGGTG
The DNA here is from genome assembly GCF_024542745.1 of Macaca thibetana thibetana. NCBI lineage: Eukaryota > Metazoa > Chordata > Mammalia > Primates > Cercopithecidae > Macaca > Macaca thibetana. The sequence goes on along the minus strand of NC_065593.1, from coordinate 2,670,774 downwards.
ACTCTGAGGGGGTTCCCAGAGTGTCTCATCCTTCTTGTGGGCAGGTCTCAGGGGTGGCCAGCAGCAAACCCTGGGCCACAGTCTTCGCCAGATGCCCTTGGTGTACTCTAAGAGGTTTGCTTTCTCTGGGAGCCCTTTAGAGTCCGGAGGGACTTGGCCTTGGCCTGCCCTTAAGGCTGAGTTTAGAGTTTTCCACTCATATTCTCCCTTCCTCTCCCACATTTCTTGATCTCCACCCCACCCCCATGCCAGCCACCTCCCTGGAAGCCAGAGATACAGAAATAAACAAGACCTGGCCCCGGCCTGCCAGGGGCTCGCACTGCAGTGAGAAATAGATGGATGCATGGGACAGGCATGAAGCTCAGAAGAGGACACAGTGGGGCTTGCTGGGGGTGGCATTTGAGTTGGGCTCTGATGGAAACAGGGATGCCGATGGGGGACAGGAGCAAATGACAGAGAGGTGAGAAGAGGCAGGATGTGTCTCGGGGTGGTCGGGTCTGGAGCCCTAGACTGTAGGGATCACTAAGTCAGACACCTCTGGGGACCAGATAAAGAACAGTGTGGGGAGAAGCTGGGAGTGAGTAACAGGCAGTAGTGGGGACAAAAGCAAACCAGAGAACATGCCTCAGCATTCACACACGACAGGCCCGTTGCCACATTTGCCTCTTAGCTGCCAGCTTTCAGCGTCTGGCCTGCAGTGAGAGATCAGGTGAGGGAGGTTTAATTGTAAGAGGTTGAAGTATCCAGGGAGCCCAAGTGGAACAGGGGTGGTGTTTTAAGTAGGATAGTGACATGGTCGTGTTTGTACTTTGTGCTCTCTGGAATCTTCCAGAGGGTGGACTGGAGGGGAGAGAGACAAGAGGAGGCCAGGCCTGTGAGGAGGCCCCAGGTAGGTCTGGTGAGGGAGGGAGGCTGAGCCGCGGGCACAGGGTTTCACCCTGCTGGCTTCTCTGCGGTGGAGCTTATACCTCACACTCGGAGGGTCCTGAAAGTGGATGGCTTGGGCGGGACTTCTAGAAAGGCAGAGGGGGCCTGCACGGTGGCTGGCACCTGTAATCCTAGCACTTTGGGAGGCAGAGGGGGCTGGCACGGTGGCTGGCGCCTGTAATCCTAGCACTTTGGGAGGCTGAGGCGGGCGGATTGCCTGAGCTCAGGAGTTAAAGACTAGCCCGGGCAACACGGTGAAACTCCATCTCTACTAAAATGCACAAAATTAGCCACATGTAGTGACGTGCGCCTGTAGTCCCAGCTACTCAGGAGGCTGAGGCAGGAGAACTACTTGAACTGGGGAGGTGGAGGTTACAGTGAGCTGAGTCTCCAAAAAAAAAAAAAAAAAAAGCAGAAGGAAGAGCTCAGTGAAGTGAGAGGATCTTAGGGACAATCTTGTCCAGCTCTCCGAGTTTACAGATGACACAACTGAGGTCCAGGTCACAGCGAGTCAGGCAGGGACTACTGTTAGAACCCAGGCCTGTGCCTCCCGGCCAAGAGGCCCAACCTCGGCCCTGCTGCCCTGAAGCAGCCAGGACATGGCCCTTCAAACTCCACTTTGTGATGGGAGTGATTCAGTGTACCCAACTATAAAGCAGTGAGCACCCACTCACATCAAGGCTGGGCTTCAGAACCAATGCTGGGGCTGCCTGGATGAAGCAGAGGACGAAGCTTGAGGAACGCTAATTGCTGGGCTTGGCTGCAAGAGGACTGGTACCCTGGCTGTTTGAAGTGCACGCGCCCAGGCGGTCCCCAGAGGTCCTGACCTCACTGGGCTGTGCCCCAGGAATGCCTCATGTGTCTGCGCGTCCAGCACCTGTCCCAGCCGCTGCCTGTGTAGACAGAGATCTTAGGGTGCCTGCTGCCATCCCTCAGGCAGGGGCACTGGCCCACAGGAGGACCCGCGATGGCAGGACATGGAGAATCACCACCCTGACCCTCAGACGAAGGGACCCAAATCCAGCTCCATCACTGTGGGGCTCTAGCCAGTCATTTAGCCTCTGGAACCGGGCGCGATGTCCCACGCCACTTGCAGTAAAGGTCCTCCACGGGGTCGCTTTGCGCCCTCACTGACCTCACCCCCCCTCGCCCTGTTGCCCCCACCCGCTCCAGCCACACTGGCCTCTGCGCTTCCATGGACACACCAGGCATGTTCCTACCTCGAGGCCTTTGCATTTGCTGTGGCCTCTGCCTGGAACCTTCTGCCTGGATATCCACGTGGCTCCCTCATGTCCCTCAAGTTTTTCCATTCCCTCCATCTTCACCCCCGTCCCCGCGGGCCAGCCCCCTACCTCGCTCTACCCCCATGGGCCGGGAATGCCTGCTGGCTGTGTGCTCTGTTGGTTCCCTTGCTCACTGGCACATCCCCAGGGTGGCCCGCATGCCTCGTGGGTCTAGGTGAGAGAATCTGTGCCAGGGGTCAGCTCGTTTTTTCTGCAAAGGGCCAGAGAGGAAATATTTTCAGCTTCACAGACCACATGGTCTCTGTCCTCACTCCTCAACTCTGCCCCTGGGGCCTGAAAGTGCCTGCAGACAATACTGCAAGGCATGACTGGGCCTGGCCTGCGGGTTCTGGGCTGCCACTCCCTGCCCTATGGAAAGCGCCTACTTACTGTGCACCTACTGTGTGCCAGGCCCTGGGTGAGCCCCCCACAGCCATAGATGCTTTCTAGACATCTAGATGGGGTAAGGAAACAGACCAAGGAAATCATAAGAAATGGTAAAAGTGTGATAAAAGAAGTAAACACGGTAGGGGGGTGGGGCAGAAATGGGGAGACAGGATCAGGGATTGGGCTCACTGGAGACAGCGCAGTCTGGGGTGGAAATGCCAGCCTTGCTGCAGCCTCAGGGAAAGAGCTTGGCAAGTCCAGGAGCAGGAAGCTGGTGGGGCTGGGGCTGCGTAGGGATATGGAGGGGTAGCGATGACCAAGAGCAGAGAGGCAGTGGGGACCACTCAGAGCCTCTGGACAGGGCCTCTGCCGGGTGGGGGTGCACCTTACTTTACTCCTGGAATGGTAGAAATGCAGAACCTGGCCGGGCACAGTGGCTCACACCTGTAATCCCAGCACTTTGGGAGGCCAAGCTGGGGGATCACCTGAGGTCAGAAGTTCGAGACCAGCCTGGCCAACATGGTGAAACCCTGTTTCTACTAAAAATACAAAAAGTTAGCCAGGCGTGGTGGCACACACCTGTAATCCCAGCTACTAGGGAGGCTGAGGCAGGAGAATCATTTGAACCTGGGAGGCAGAGGTTTTTTTAAAAACAAAAACAAAACAGAAATGCAGAGCCCCAGGTTTTCCTTGCACAAGCCAAGTGCAGGAGGGACCAGTGAGGGGCTGGCAAGGGGACTGGGCCTAGGATGGGGTCAGTAGAGGTTTCGGGGAGTGGGTATGTGTTTTAGAGAGGGAATCCACAGTAGCGGCCTGTGGGTCAGAGGCGGGGAGTGTGGCAAGGGGGAGCCCCGGAGGACGGTGATGGCCTCCATGGAAATGGGCAAGGCTCAGGGGCAGGGGACACCAAAAAGATTTGGGAGAAATCATAGTCAACTCCTACTGCCAGTGCAGGGCTCAGCCCAGCTTCTCTGCTGTCCCATCAAGGATGGGAGATACAAGTTCCATGTGGGGGCCGGGCGCGGTGGCTCAAGCCTGTAATCCCAGCACTTTGGGAGGCCGAGACAGGCGGATCACGAGGTCAGGAGATCAAGACCATCCTGGCTAACACAGTGAAACCCCATCTCTACTAAAAATACAAAAAACTAGCCGGGTTGGCCGGGCGCGGTGGCTCAAGCCTGTAATCCCAGCACTTTGGGAGGCCGAGACGGGTGGATCACGAGGTCAGGAGATCGAGACCATCCTGGCTAACATGGTGAAACCCCGTCTCTACTAAAAAAAAAATACAAAAAAACTAGCCGGGCGATGTGGCGGACGCCTGTAGTCCCAGCTACTCGGGAGGCTGAGGCAGGAGAATGGCGTGAACCCGGGAGGCGAAGCTTGCAGTGAGCTGAGATCCGGCCACTGCACTCCAGCCTGGGCAACAGAGTGAGACTCCGTCTCAAAAAAAAAAAAAAAAAAAAACTAGCCGGGCGAGGTGGCTGGCGCCTGTAGTCCCAGCTACTCGGGAGGCTGAGGCAGGAGAATGGCGTAAACCCGGGAGGCGGAGCTTGAGTGAGCTGAGATCCGGCCACTGCACTCCAGCCCGGGTGACAGAGCGAGACTCTGTCTCAAAAAAAAAAAAAAAAAAAGTTCCATGTGGGAAGGTAGCCAAGAGGGGGCAGGGCAGGGGCCCAGGACAGGGCAGCCGGAGCACCAGGGCCGGTCTCCAGCCTTCTTCGGCCTCAGACATGTCCTGGAGTGAACAGTTTCCATCGACTGGGAGATGGAGTGAGGCTCCTTCATGCACATGGGGAGCTTGGGGTTCTCAGCTGTGCAGAGCCCACCAGATCAGCCCCATCCTGCACCACATGGCCCACACGTCCTCTCTCAGCCTTGCTCCCTCCCTGTGTATGGGGCTTCCGCCCTTGCAAGCCCCCAGTGATGGCTAGATGGTGCCAGGAGAGGAGCGGCCTTCTGCCAACAGCATGCGCTCTCTGGGAGGGCCCCTGCCATGAGGTTCCTCCCCAGGACCTTGAAGGCCCCGGGGTCAGCCAGCAGGAAGGGCACGTCCTTGGGGCCACCTCTTAGGACGGTGGGACTTTGACAGAGTCATTTCGCTTCTCCATGCCCAGGTGCTCCCCACGGTGGAGTGGAGGGGATTATCACACCCACCGGGTAGGATGGGGGAGACCTGAAAGACATCAGGGCGGCATGTGGCCCAGAGGCACATTTGTCACTTGTCAAAAGTGGCCAGTCAGCAGGGCATCCTGGGGGACAGCCAGGGCCGTGAAGGACCGGCAGGGTTTCTGGGTACAAGATGAAGGGAGGAGCTGTGGGGGTCCTGCGTGGGGAGGAAGGAACAGGGAGGTGGACAGGACACTTTGTGCAGGGTGAGTGTGGGGCCACATCACAGGAGCAGGCAGGCGCCTCTGAACAGAGCTGGGAGTGGACCAGTAGCTCCAGCCCCATGGGTGGCGGCCTAGAGTGAGGTCCTGGTTTGACCTGTGCCCCAGGAGTGGCCCTTCCTCGGGATGCCGTTCCCGGGTGCAGTCTTGTTGATTTTGTTCTCAGTGTTTTGCCTCCGTGGGCAAGTTCCTCTGCTCTTCGGGCCTTGACCTCCCCATCTGTGCCTTCTAGGAGCTGGAATAGACTCTGGGCTGGGCGCGGTGGCTCACACCTGTAATCTCAGCACTTTGGGAGGCCGAGGTGGGTGGATCACCTGAGGTCAGGAGTTCGAGACCAGCCTGGCCAACATGGCAAAACCCCATCTCTACAAAAATACAAAATTAGGCCGGGCGCGGTGGCTCAAGCCTGTAATCCCAGCACTTTGGGAGGCCGAGACGGGTGGATCACGAGGTCAGGAGATCGAGACCATCCTGGCGAACACCGTGAAACCCCGTCTCTACTAAAAAATACAAAAAACTAGCCGGGCGAGGTGGCGGGCGCCTGTAGTCCCAGCTACTCGGGAGGCTGAGGCAGGAGAATGGCGTAAACCTGGGAGGCGGAGCTTGCAGTGAGCTGAGATCCGGCCACTGCACTCCAGCCCGGGCTACAGAGCGAGACTCCGCCTCAAAAAAAAAAAAAAAAAAAAAATACAAAATTAGCCGGGCGTGATGACGCACACCTGTAGTCCCAGCTACTCAGGAGGCTGAGGCAGGAGAATCGCTTGAATCTGGGAGGCAGAGGTTGCAGTGAGCCGAGATCGCGCCACTGCACTCCAGCCTAGGCGATAGAGCAAGACTCCGTCTCAAAATTAAAAAAGGCTGCAGTTGCTCCTGGGTCACTGGGGAGGGAGGCACAGAGGAGAGTTGGCTATCTCAGATGGTCCCAGGGGCCATCCTGTGCCAAGATGAGGGGGTGGAGGGGCTGCAGGGTGCCGGCAGGTATGGAGGGGCTGGGTGGCTGGCTATGTGTGCTCCACACCCACTTCCCCATGTCACAGATCAGGGGCACTGAGGTTCAGGGGGTAAAGTGGCCTGCTCAAAGCCATGCGGCTGGGACACAGCAGACCAGGGACACAGAGCCAGGGCTGTGTGGCTCTTGGCGTCTGTCAGGCTGAAGCTTGCCCGGGCCCACAGAGAAGAGTGCTCAGGCTACAGGAGGGGTTGGATAGGGCTAGGTATTGTCTGACTTCCTCACCCGGGGGCTGCCTGGGAGTTACAGGCAACTGCACACCTATTGGGCCTCTAGCAGCAGCAGCAGCAGCAGCAAACCTTCACTGGATGCCATGTAGGGTCCAGTCTATAGGGGAGACAGCAGTGAAAGGCCCACCGCACACCCTTGCTCCTGCCGTTCCTGCACCTGCGGGACTTCTCTTCAGTCTTTGGGGCCTGCCACCGTGGAAGGAAGGGCAGGAAGGAGGGAGGCAGGCAGGAGGGAGGGTGCATGAACAATAAACTCAAGGAGCAGAGGGGCTGGCATGGCTGTGTTTTGAACGATGAGAAGCAGAGGCTGGGATGTTCCAGGGCAGAGGGAATCTGGTGAGCCGGTGAGCAAAGACCTGGAGGCAGCTAAGTTCTGGGCATGGGATGAAGGGCCATATGTCTGGCGTGGCTAGAGCCAGAGGCCGGGCACACAGACCTGGGTTCTGTCCAGAGGCAGCCAGGGTCCAGCGGGAGTCTGGAGCGGTGACTTTAGGACAGAAGCTTGCAGGCTGCTGTAGTGGGCCTTCTAGAAGCCTCCTGGTCCCTCTTGACCTTCCCTCTCCTGGCAACTCCAATCTCTGATACCTACTAGGGGCTGACTTTGGGGACGTCCTTTCCCTTCCTGGGGCCTCAGTTTCTCCTCTAGTCTGATGGGGCAGCGGCTTGAAGAGTCCGTCCTGCTCTGATATTCAGCACCTCTGCACTTCTCTGCTTGGGCTGGAGGCAGATCAAGCCCCCACCCCCCACCACACCTTCCCCTGAACCACCTGCCCTTCCTACACACACACACACACACACACACACACACACACACACAGAGAGAGAACCAAAGATAAGGACCAGAAGGGGCCGAGGTTCTACTGAAAGCCCCTGGCCAGTTTCCAAACTGGCTGGTCTCTCTAAGACAGGTTGAGAGGCGCCTGGAGGGAGAGGTACAGGAAGCACAGGCTTTGGAGCCAGATCCCAACCCGCCTGGGCCCTGTGTCCCTGGGACTGGGGGAGGCAGGGATCCCTGCCTGGGGGAGCTCAAAGGGGCCTGGGGCCTGCACTTCCTGAGCCTCGTGCAGATGTGTCCCCACACTAGGAAGCGCAGGTCTCCGGCCTTCTCAGGAAGCTCCTGGCCCCAGAGGCTGTGTGTTGGCTCATCTCGCATCTCCTGAGTCAAAGCAGAGCGATAGATTTAGGAACTCAGGGTGGAGCAAGATGAAGCCTGTTACCAGCCCATGTCCCAGACAACAGGGTCCTGCCCTCCCTCTCTCTGGGCCCCCACTGCCAGGTGGAAGGTGGGATTCTGGTCTGTGAGGCCCATGCCAGGCTGAGGTTGGCCTCCAGGCTAACACTCCTGCCTTTAGGAGGAGCAGTCCCAGCTTCTGCGAGGGCAGGGGCTGTGTTCAGTCAGTGGGAGACCAGCTTCAGCCTGAGACCCAGCCTCTGAGCCACTCCAGGCTTCAGTTCCAAACCCACCGGGGGGTGGGGGCAGGAAGCAAGGCTGACCCTCTGTTTCCTGGCCCGCCCAGCACACACTTTTCCTGAGGCCTACTGGTCTTCACGGACTCCTCACAAACTCCTCATCAAGGTCCCCCTGGGAACCGAGGGGACAGGGCTCCACCTTTTATCCCCTGGGGAAGGGGCCAGATTCAATAACAACGCTGCTTTCAGGAAGGGCATTGGCCACTTTGGACTTTATTAGTAACAGTAACGTCCCCTGACATCCACACAAGCTTGCAGCTTCTCCATGGCCAGTTCTTCCCCCAACCTCACAATGGCCCCCGTGATGCAGGCAGACAGGCGAGTGGGGGTCTCCCTTCCTCATCCACAGGCCACTGAGGCCCAGAGAGGGCCTTGCCTGAGGTCACCTAGGGAGTGGCTTGCTGGAGCCCTGGGTCTAACAGCGACTTCAGCCACCCACACAAGCCTCTCTCCCTCCGCAGCTGGACCTGTATGCGGGGGCTCTGTTTGTGCACATCTGCCTGGGCTGGAACTTCTACCTCTCCACCATCCTCACGCTCGGCATCACGGCCCTGTACACCATCGCAGGTATGGCGCCCACAGCAGGGAGATCCACCCAGGGGACGTGTAAAAGGGGCAGAAGGCCACCTTCTCCTACAGGCCCGAGGGAGCAGCCCAGGAAGTGGCCCCAGCAGGAGCCCCAGAAGTTCCTCCCTGTGTCCTTCCTCCCTGGGGCCAGTGCCCTCTCCAGCAACCTTGCTTCCACTGGCAGGGGGCCTGGCCGCTGTAATCTACACGGATGCCCTGCAGACGCTCATCATGGTGGTGGGGGCTGTCATCCTGACAATCAAAGGTGAGGACAAGGTCTGTGGCCATGGCGGGGCTATCCCCACAGCAAGCCCTGTGGAGTCTGGCACCGCCCGGCACTCTGCAGGACTCATGCTGTTGGGGCTCTGGGTAGCATCGCTGGGGGTGGGTGGGTTCAGGAGGTTGAGCCACTAGACAGTCAGCCCCACTGCTGGCCCCTCAGTGACTGCCCTGGCTGGTAGAGGCTGCCCACCCTACTGCCCCGCTGTTACCAGCTCTGGCCCTGGCAAGGAGCTGACTCAGGAACTCAGGACCAGCCACACCCACATTGGCTCAGCGCTCGATAGTGAGGTGGGGCTGTAGGCGGGTGTGAAGGCACACAACCAGGAGACCACAAAACTGCCTGGGCGGCTCCTCCAATTGTTTAAAAGCATGTACAAAATCCCAAGAGGTGATGCCACCTCCTGCAGGACAAAGGCCAAGGAGGAAAGAAGAGAGCTTGGAGATATTGGCAATACTAGTCTGGAACAGACAGGAAGCTCACAGGGCTGCCCGGAGAGAGACAGAGCTCACCGTCCCTGGAAGTATGTAAGCAGAGCCAGGAGGACCCCGCAGAGAGTGAACACATGTCTAAAGACTCTTCCAGACTCAGACACTGGGACTCTGTGGTTGAGCAGTTTCTAACCCTTGAATGGCACTTGTTCATTTGCTCTGAGCCTCACACGAACCCTTGGTCTGAATACAGAGCCTGGCCTGAGCTCCATGGAAACGGTGATGCTGGGGGACCAGCATCCAGGCAGCAGGCTGCCTCTTCCATGTCCCACTTGGAAAAGGCTAGGGAGTGGGGCCTGGGGTGGAAACTAGTTTCCTACATCCCGGCTTCTTCCTCTCAGACCAGGGAGGAAGTGTCCCTAGGACCCACCTCATGAGAGGTCCCTAGGACCCACCTCATGAGAGGGATCTCAGCAGCCAGGCCCAGTCTGGAAGGGAGGGGAGTGACAGACACTGACGGGCCAGGGCTTGGCCATGCCAGGCCCTGACCCCGAGGTAGACAGGAAGAGTGAGGCGTTCCGGACTGGAGAGGAAAAAGGCCCAGCTTGAGGCCACCAGATGGGCTGTGTGGTCTTGATGGAGGCCCCCTCCCTCTCTGGACCTCTGTCTCCCTCTTCTCTGTGCCTCAGGGGGTTGGGGCCACGTCACCACCAGCCACTCTCAGCTCTGCTAAAATCACACCCTTCAGGTGATCAGGATGAACACTTTAGAAGCCTCAGGAAGGTCCTCAAATGTCAAGAAAAATTACTGTTGCTTCCTTGAATCGACAATCAGAAACCTGGCTGAGAACCTCTTGCCCAAGGCTGATGGGTGTCCAGAGGCCAACAGTGACTCCTGCCGGGCCAGCAGGACACTGGGGTGCCCATGTGCAAAATGCTCACTTAATAGTATTATTTTAAATACAAATAAAATAGTCATTCAAATACACCTTTAAAAAAAAACAAAAAACCCCTCTACCCTCACACCTTTCCAAACACTGGGAAAGATGAGGTGGAAAAAAACCCTAGTTTGGTGCATCAGGAAGTTTCCTGTGAGATGAAGGTAGGGGGAGCCCGGGGAGTCAGGGCCCCCAACCACCAAATTGTCCCTGTCCCACCCTGACCCCTCCAGCTTTCGACCAGATCGGCGGTTACGGGCAGCTGGAGGCAGCCTATGCCCGGGCCATTCCCTCCAGGACCATTGCCAACACCACCTGCCACCTGCCGCGTGCAGACGCCATGCACATGTTTCGAGACCCCCACACAGGGGACCTGCCGTGGACCGGGATGACCTTTGGCCTGACCATCATGGCCACCTGGTACTGGTGCACCGACCAGGTGAGTGCCAACGTCTCCCGCCCATCCCACCTTCCTGCCGTCCCAGCGGGCTCCGGTAGGCCCAGGTGGCCCGTCTGCCCTCCGCATCATGAGTCCGGGCTGGGGCCTCCGAAGGTGTGGCTCCAGGCTGGGACAGGCTGCTAGGGGTCTTTGCGGTCCCGGGGGGCTTGAGCCCTCCGTTTAGAATCAGATGAGGCCCACTGGCTACCACCCGTCCTGGCCTTTAGGTGCTTCGACTGAGACAGTTTGGAGTATGGGATTCCGAAGGGACTCGAATGCTCCTCGGTGGCCTTGCCATCGGCCAAGGGGCGGGCATTTCGGGCCAGTCTTGGGCTGCCAGGATCCGGCAGCAGGCGGGGTACCTGGCCTCCCTTGGCCTGCCAGCGGTGGGGGCCGGCCACGGCTGGGCCCGCGTTTCTGGTAGAGCTCTGGACGCCATCAACAGCAGAGCGGTACCTAGGGGGTCCTGGGAAGCCGTCTTTATCCCTAGTCCCTGAGGCAGGGGCCCTGTGATGATGAAACTGCTGGGCCTGGAAGAGAGAGAGCAGAGAGTGAGGCTGAGCGAGAAGGGCCAACCCCGCCCCAGCACAGGACCCTGCTCAGGCACACAGGAGCCAGCAGGCCCGGGTTCACCTCCTGGCTCTGCCATTCACCAGCTAGTGGGCCTAGGCCAGTTGGTTTAATCACTCGATGCCTCAGTTCCCCTGTCTGTAATAGGAATAATCCTGCCCTTTGTGGGTGTAGCAAGGCAGCTTCCTCCCAGCTCACCCCCACCAGCCTCCTCTATTTCGACGCAAGCCTGGACGTGGTTGGAAATGGGCTGAATGGGGTTGTCGAAAGCAATGCAGGAGTTTGTGTTGAGTGCAGGGGGTGACTCTGGCCCTGCCCCCAAGACCCTGTCACCAGCCCTCCAGGTGACCTCAGATGAACTGCTTCCCGTCTCTGGACAGAAGCAGATGGTACCCTTGCTTTGCTTGTCCCAAAGGCCGTGGGCAGCTCCAGGGAGCATGTGTGTGGGAAAAGGTCTGGGAAGCAGTGGCCACAGGCCCCACGACTGTCCATGCCTCTGGACCCAGCCCCAGGGGTCCACCATAGGATAAGGCAGCCTCTGTGGAATGAACGATGACAGCGCTCACACAAGCCTTTCCCATGGGGCCTCCCCTGGGAGTAGGCCTCGCCAGCTCCATTCATAGGACAGAGCACTGAGGCCAAAGACAGAGACGGATCTGAACCCAGAGTGGAGTGACTTTTCCGTGGTTCCCAGCTCTGCTCTTCCTCTCCCAAGCAGCACGGGCTCCATCAGAATCTGCCCAGAGACCCTCCCTGGGTTCCAACAGTAAGAACGGACCCCAGCTGGGAGCTATCAGAAGCTCTGGAAGGCTGGGCCTCAGTTTCCCCATCTGTAACACGTGGTCCTCAAGCAGGGCCCCTTGTACTCCGGCATGCTGTGCTCACAAGCTGCTCACATCCTCCATGCCTCATGGGAGGGCTCTCCAGGGAACGTGTGGGCTTACAGCAGGCATCTGCCCAGTTCTCCTGGGAGGGCTGAGGGCCAGCCCCAGTGGGCCAGGGGTTGGTGAAAGGTTGGCCGTGGAGGGCACAGTAGGCATGTGGTACCCTGCCAGGCTGAGCCCCTTTACAACTGCCACATCCCACCTCCTCCCAACGCAGCATGGGCCTGGCATGGCACGGGCGTCTCTGGGTGGAACATCAGTCAGGAGATTTTCCCATCAAAGCCAAATGAATCTGCACACGTCCTGGCCTTGGGGTCAGGGTTGGGCGGGCCCCACTACACAGATAAAGAGCCCGAGACCCAGAGAGGATCACACAGGGAGGTGGAGGAGGGACACTGCTGACCCCAGGTGGTTCAGGGCACCAACCAGCATCGGGCTGTAGCCTGGCCTCTGCCCTATCTCCCTATCCTCCTCCCCTCGGGCTGGATCTGCCTGCTGGATGCGGGGCCTCGGTCCAGAAGCCCAGGCACTAGTCCTGCTTGAGGTTCCTGGTCTCTGCGTGGCTCTCACTGACACTGGGGACTTTTAGGGGCACCTAGGGGTCTGACTCCACTTTGCTGTGGGGCCAGGGTAGCCCTCGAAGACACCCACGGTCTAGTCAGAAGGGAGGCAGCAGTTCTGTGTGCCGAGACCATGGGACGTTTTGGTTTTTTTTTTTTTGAGATGGAGTCTTGCTCTGTTGCCCAGGCTGGAGTACAGTGGCGCCATCTCGGTTCACTGCAAGCTCCACCTCCTGGGTTCAAGCAATTCTCCTGCCTCAGCCTCCAGAGTAGCTGGGATTACAGGCGCGCACCACCATGCCCAGCTAATTTTTGTATTTTTAATAGAGACGGGGTTTTACCATGTTGGCAAGGCTGGTCTCAATCTCCTGACCTCGGGATTCACCCGCCTCAGCCTCCCAAAATGCTGGAATTACAGGCATGAGCCACTGTGCCCGGCCAATTTTTGCATTTTTAGTAGAAACAGGGTTTCACCATGTTGGCCAGGCTGGTCTCGAACTCCTGATCTCAAGTAATCCACCCACCTTGTCCTCCCAAAGTGCTGGGATACAGGCGTGAGCCGTTCACTATCTTCTGGCTCATCCATGACAAATGGGTGGCATTTTTCTAACCAGAAACAAAACCAGTAACGAAGAGGCAGAGGGTCCAGTGGACAGAGCCCTGGTCTGGGCTCCCATCTGGGCTCTGCCCCTGCCCCTCCCTGGGCCTTGGTGTCCCTGTCTGTGAAACAGGGCGGTGCACAGACCAGAAGGCCTCCCAGGGTCCTGCCAGCTCTGTCACCTGCTGATGCTGCAGCTCCAGGCCGGGTGCCCTCCCTTAGTCAGCAGCAGCCGCCTCAGTCATAACAGCAGCCACAGCTTTCGTGGGCAGCGTGCTGACTCCAGTGGCCACACCTCAAAACTTACTCACTGAGAAAGGGAACTCACATTCAGCGGAAGCCCTTAAGGAGCCAGGGACAGGCTTGGCCGGCTACACTAGCAGCCTCACTTAAGTCGTTGCAACAACTCTCCTCATTTTGCAGACGAGGAGTCCAAGGTGAAATGGCCACTCAGGGAGTGAGAGCTTCCTCAGGGAAGGGGGTCTGGCTGGGACTGGACACGAGTGCTGGGAGGTGGGGGTGAGCAGTGGCCTGCTGACATCTGAGTAGGGGGGCCAGACTTGCTATCTGACAGTCAGGGGTGGGGAAAGACCCTGCCCTATTCAGGGGGACTGGCAGGCCTCACAGCTCATGGGAACTCTGAGCCTCAGCTTCTCCACCTGGGGTGACAGCACCTGTCCCAGGGCCAACTGCCATAAGTACAGATGGAAATATAGAGGCAAATATCCCATCAATGGCAGAACGACATGCAGGGTCTTAGGGAAATGCTTCTCTCCCAAGCACCTAGACAGAACCAGCATCTAACTCTCTCATTGTCCAGATGGGACAGCTGAGGCCCAGTCTGAGGCAAGGACTTCTCCCAAGTCACAGAAAGCTGGCAGAGAAGCAGGAAGGACAGCAGCTTGCCCTGCGTTCGGAGGCTGCAGCCCGCAGACACTCCTAGCCTCTGTAATTAATGTTTCCGTGACATCCACAGCTTAGGGGTAGATGCTGGGAGCTATCCGTTAAACTAGCAAGCTTGGAAAGTAAGTTAAAATCATGGAGGCTTCCTGCTGCTGAGTCGCAGGTGGTGACTTAAACTGTGGAACTGCAAAGGAAAAATACTTACGTTTCAGAGTCATAGGTCGTACAGCTTTGTGAACATACTAAAAACCATGGGAGTGTACACTGTGACTGGGGGAATTATACGGTCTGTGAATACCTCAATAAAGCTGTTTAAAAAGTAACTCTTTTGAAGTAGAATCATAATATCAGTGCTGGGAGGGATCTCAGACATTATGGGTCCACATTACTGCTCCCTCCTCCCATTCTGCATATCTGGAAAGGCCTGGTTAGGATTTGCCGAAGGCGCTCAGAAGGGCCGATGCCCTCAGGTAGCTTCTAGCCTCCCTCTGCTACTGAACTGCAAGCTTTCCAAACCCCAGGTCTTAAAGCGCCTGAACTCTGCCAGCCATGCAAATACAGTTGGTGCCAATGTCTGCTCCTAGAATCATGAACGTGCCAGCTGCTGTCATGAGGGTCCAGGAGATGAGGGTAGGGGTGTGTGTCCCCATACCACCCCACCCAGGGTCTCCTCCAGCCCTGGGTGGTGGGCTGGGCAGGATCCACACCTCCCCTATTGGCAGGTCAGGGGACTGAGTCCCTGGGAATGAGTGTACCTCGGCTCTCGCTGCTTGGCCTGCTGAAGCGAGCTCTCCTGGTTGGTTGCTGACAGTATTGGGGCTTTGAGTGTGGCTGTTCTGGGCGGGTCGGGGGCTAATGGGACATCATCGTGCCTCATGCCCACTCCCTGAGGCCCATCAAGGACCAATCCTGACACAAGCGTCCCTCAGGCTTGGACTCACTCCGTCTCGCACTCCACCCCCAGGTCATCGTGCAGCGGTCACTGTCAGCCAGGGACCTGAACCATGCCAAGGCAGGCTCCATCCTGGCCAGCTACCTCAAGATGCTCCCCATGGGCCTGATCATCATGCCGGGCATGATTAGCCGCGCACTGTTCCCAGGTAGGACGGGCTCCGGGCACTAAGCCCAGGCTGCAGGGCACCCAGGGTTCTGAGACCTTGTCCTGCAAAGGTCACCAGGAGGAGAGGCAAAGGATAGATGTGAACTGTTCCCCAACCTGGGGAGTGGGGAAGAGTGGTCCTCAGGGCCACAATCAAAGGGATTAACATGGATGTGGCTTGGTACAAGGTCTGGACAGGTATCACTTACTGATGCGTGACCTCAAGGCTGTAAACGAATGTCCCTGTGCCCCGCCGTTTCCTCATCTGCAAACTAGGGACTGTGTCACCCACCTGGAAGGTGCCATCAAGATCCTCTAACTACAGGCATTGGAGACGTATGGGTGGGGAAACGTCATTTCCTTAGGTTGCCTTTTCAGGACTCTGGGACCAAGAGTCCCCAGCATTAACGATGGCCTTCCATACGGCCCTGTATGGTTCCCACCCCTGCCTGTTCATCGGTTTCCCCATCTGTAACAAGGGAATTGAAGTCATCAGAGTTAGGGACACCGTAGCCCAGAAGACAGCAGCTCGGGCTCTTGGGTGGCTGGCAGGGAGGGACTCATGACCCCTGGTGTGCAGGGACCCTGACTCACCTGTGCCTCCTTGTCTGGGGAGCGCTGGGCCTGCACCCTCCTCGACACATCTGCTTCTTCTCTCCCCCGACTCTGGGCCCACGGGGAGCCACCCTGGGGTCCAGCAAAGGTCCCTCGGGTTATATGGGGGGCACTCAGCTGCCGGCGCGGTGGTGGGGTTGGCCCGTTGGCCACTTGCTCTGAGTGGCGCCTCCGGAGAGGGACTGAGTGCTCTCTCACCTCATAGTACTCCTCTGACACAGAGGAGGCCACTGAGGGCCGTCGGGGGCCAGGCCCACGGCTGGAGCTGCCTGAGTGGCTCTCCTGGTCACTGAGGGTTATGTAGTCGTCATCATCTTCTTCTTCCGCCCCATCCAGCCCATTGGGGAGCCCCACCCCGAGTCTGTCGGGGTCATCCTGGGTCACAGATAGCTGCCCCTGGAGTGGGGCGTGGCCTGGGCCTGCCATCCTGGGTAGCCTGTCTGTCCCATTCTGGGGAGCCTCCTCTTTGGGGAGCTCCAGGGCCCAGCCAGTACCACTGCTGTCCTGGGCTAGTACATCTGCCACAAGGACTGTCCGGGGCTTGGGCACAGGGGGCAGTGGCTCAGGGTCCCCCTGGGGGAGGCCATTCTCAGCTGGGACGCCGTCCTGGGGGGCACTGGGCTCTAGGGGAGGGCAAGGTTCTGGACGGGGCCTGCTGTCCTGGCTCTGCTTCCACAGCTGGTGCTGGGCGCTGGCCTGGGAGGTGTCACGGATCTTGATGCGGTTCATCTGGCTGGGCTGGGGGTTCCAGATGTTGGGGTCGATGATATTGATGTAGCCCAGGATGTCGCTGCCAGGCTCCGGGTCTGGCTCCACCCACGTGGGCAGGTACTCAAACATGTTGGCCCTCTCCAGGTGGAGCAGTCCTGGGTGGATGGGTGGCAGCAGCTCGGGGATGTCCCCTGGATGCTCGGCCAGCGCTGGGCCCTTCAGCCCCAGGGGCTTCTTGGCCTCCTGCTTCTCAGAGGAGATCTTGGCAATCTCATCAACGCTCTTGGCCTTGACCAGCGCATACTTGGGGTTGACGAGCTTCTTGGCCACAGAGCCCGCGGGCACCAGGGGGACCACAGAGGGCAGCACGATAGGCTCTGGCTCCGGCTCCTTCTCCATAGGGATGCCCTTGAGGCTCACACTGTGTGACATGAGGTACAGCTCCTGGAACTGCCGGTCGAACATCTCCACCACCTGGCCAGACAGCACGGAGATCACATTCCGGTCCGTCCGCGCGGCCGACCACGTGAAGCTGCAACAGAGGGAGGGGGCGCCGGTCAGGCACACGACCCTGCTTCTCCCAGCAGCCCCTGTGTACCCACAGCTGCTGAGCCTCAGACTGTGGCCACAGGGCCCTGGGATCGAGAAGTGAATGGGGGCAGAGAGCAGGTGCATGCTGTGGGGTCAGACTGAGTCTGGGATGTCAAGCAAGTTGGTCGCACCAAGCCTGTTCCCACCTCTGCAAACGGCACGGCACTGTACTTCTCTCAGGCTGGTACAGGATTCACTAAGCAGCTCAGGAAGGCCCTGGACACCGTGGGGGTTGCTGCACGTGGTGGCCACTGCTGCCATGTGTCTATGCTGCCACCAACCCCCATGTAACCATGGGCAGTGCCCACCCCATGCCGCATGTGGTGGTGCCCACAGAGCTGGCCCCATCCCTGAGGACAGCTCTCAGAGTGACCCCCATACACTGTGGAGGCACAGCCTGGCCACACCCCACCTCCAGGCCGGTGACATCTCCAAGCTGGAACAACAGTGTCCTCAGACAAAGCCCTTCTCTGCCTGCCTCCAGAGACAGACAAGCAGGCAGGTGTGCTCCAGCCCTGCGCACACCTCGGCAGCCTTGGGATCAATGAACTGGAATAACCAGGGTGTCGTAAGTTAGCATTAAGGACAGAAGCCAGTTGGGAACCAGACTGGCTCCCACAACTTCCCTGAAAGCTGGAGAGTCACCTGTAGGAGCCGCACACTGCCCGGTCTCCATCCACAAACATGAACTTCTGGGCCAGGGCACCCTTGAACTTGGTTGCCGACCGCGTGAAGAACTCGGTTCCCCCGCTGCTCCGCACTCTGAGATTCTGTGTTGGGAACCAAGAGACAGAATTACACGACTGCAGCCCCGACCACACAGGGCGAGGGGAGGACGGCAGCTGCCCAGGGCTCAAAGGGGACTTTGGGGTAGTCAGGAGGGGAAGGAAGAGGCTATAAGGACTGGAGGAAGGAGCTGGTGTGTCTGGGACTGCAGGCCCCGGGGTAAGGAGGGAGTTGCTGAGCCGTGAAGCTGCAAAGGGGGCAGGCACTGGTACAAAACGGGTGGGATTAGATGGTCTGAGCTTTGGCCCCAAAGGTGTCTGAAGAGCAGCATCAGGCAGGAAAAGGCTTGCACAGCCAGCCGGTTTGGGAAATGCTGCCATGGGTGGTGGATGCTGTGGTGGGGTCCTGAGCGGGAGGGTGATGTGCACATGTTTTAGAAGTGTCTCGTGGATGGCTAGGGGGTGATGCAGCCAGAGGAGGGCAGGAAGGGGGCCTGCCCTTCGGAATCTGGCCCTTACACTCCAATAAGTCTGTGGCCCTCCAGGGTGCGTGGCCCTACCAGGCCGCTCCCCTGTGCTTCTCAACACCCCAGTCTCTGGAGGGCAGGACTCACAGCAAACCTTTCTCCTTCCCCATGGCCAGGACACCACCCAGCACCCAGGCCAGGTCCTGTACATGGTCAGAGATTCAATTCGGTGCCGGCTTACACGGTTTGGCCCAGGAGCAGACCAGGAAGGCCCTCAAGAGACTGTGGCAAAGGGAGATGCGACCCAAGGAGAAGAGGGTTCGTTGGGCATTAGGAGCACAGCGGGTCCCTCAACTGCCTCAGCTCCAAGGCCAGGTTGTCACCAGCCTTTTCCTGGACCCTGGCCACACAAGGGCCCTCTGTCCCAGTGTGGAGTCTCTGGAGCTGCCAAGGGCCTGTGTGTTGCAAGTTCCAGGTGCTGACTTCCCTTCCCCGGCAGCAGGGCCTGCTGTGAGGGAGGAGCACATGGTAAAGGCTGGTGCTGGGCACGGCAGACCCCAGGAAGGGCAGGGCGAGCCTGGATGGAACCCAGGTGTCGAGGATGGCCAAGGGCATCCCGAAGTAGAATCTCAGGTGTAAAGGGGATCTGGGGCTCATCTGGCCCATGTCCAGGGCAGTTTGTAAGAAATGCTCCTGGGTGCCCTGAGGGTCTGACTCAGGAGACCTGCGGTCAGGCGGGGAATCTCAGTTTTAACACCAACTCCAGGGATTCCTGACGGGTCTGCCTGCATGCCTCCTGTGATGGGAGTCTCACTCCCTCCCGAGGGGCTCTGTGCCGGCTTCTGGCTCTCGGCTATGACGTGTTCTTAGTCAGGCTGAGCTGTGACTTACTGGTCTGTCCCCTCACCCACTCACTGGCCCCAGCTTATTCACTCCACTCATTCACACAGTCACCAACCCCTGCCGAGGCCCCCAGCTGCAGGCAGAGATGCCTGTGATGAGGATCCCCCCTGGGAGGTGAAGGGGAGGCAGGAGGTAAACGAAAACGAGCTGAATGCCCAGGATTGCAGAGGAGTAGCCCGAAGTGTGAAGGGCTGGCCGGGAGGCTCCCAGGAAAGGACGACATGGGTCACAGGGGGAGGTGGGGAAGCATTCCAGGGAAGGGACTCAAAGGCCAGGCATGAGAGGCCTTTATACAAGAGCACCTCAGGGGAGGAGGGGTGGGTGACGGAGCCTGCAGAGCGAGCAGAGGCGGGCTCCTGGTAAAACACCCTGCACCTTCTTAAGGGCCTGAGCTTGGCCCTGGGGCCAACAGGGAGCCATGGGAGGATTTAGAGCAAAAGCGATGGGGTTGGGTGTGCATCTCAGGAGCAGTTCTGGCATCAGGGAGTGGGTGTGTGAAGCGAATGCTATGGGAGAGGAGCGGAGCCTGAGAGAGCAGAGCCGCCCGCCATGCCATCCAGCCTCCTGCCCCGCCAGTCCTTTCCGTGTCCCAGACCCGTGGGGCTGGGGTGGCCCCAGGCCAGCAACCACAGAGGCAGGCAGGTGTGGGCCATGGGTGAGTCCCTGTCTGATGCCCACCCGTGGGATAAACGATCACCTTGTCATAGGGCCCAGTGCAGAAGGCAGATCTGCTCTGGGCCGCCCTCGCTGGCTCCCCCCTCGCCCGCCCCGCAGGCTGCAGGTCTGCACACAGCCAGCTCAGCAGGAAGCTGGCCACGGCCCAGGACAATTAGCACTCGTGACTTTGTACCCAACACGGAGCACGCTCGGGGTTGAGAAGTCAGACAAAGATCCTGGAGGTGGTACAAGGCCTTCCCTGTCACTGAGCCCAACCAAGCCCAGCTCCATCGTCTCCTGCGGGCTCCTGGCCCAGCCACAGGCCCCTCCTTAGCCTGGAAAATCGGCCACCAGCATCAGGACCCCTCTGGACAGTGTCTGTCCCCACCCATCCCAAACCTTGTCCTGATGAGGGCTCGGAAAGTCACCACTTCCATCTCAGAGTGACTCAGACTCCATGTGAGCCGCAGACCTTGGCTGGGCCGCTGACTCGCTGTGTGACTCGAAGCAAGTCTCGGGCCCTTGCTGGGCCTTAGTCTCCCTTAGCACACAGCAGGGCGGGCCTCCAACTCTTAGGCCCGTTCTACCTGGGGCTCAGCAGCAGGTGGGGGACTGCAGCAGAGCCCCCCACCTCCTGCCTCATGACCTGCTCCCCCGCTTGTGCCTGTATGGGCCCCACCCCACGGGGCCTGGCCTGGATGAGGTAACGTCTCAAGACTCTGGGCTCGCGTGTGCAGAGGTGGAGGATCCCACAAAGCCGTATTGTCTCTGAGCTCCTGGGACACCCCCGGCAGAGGACAGCAAATGGGTGGAGGGACGCCGGGGCTGACCCAAGAGGGGTGCCCTGGGCAAGTCTTTGGACCCTCTGGGACCTCAGTTTCCTCATACGTAAGAGAGGACGTCAAGGGCGAGTCAGGGCAGGAGAGGATGGCCGGGCGGTGCTTCATCTGCTCTCAGAGGGTGGCAAGGTGGGGACTCCAGGGCTGGGGCAAACTACAGCACCCTGCCCCCAATCCCCGCAGGCCTCTAGGCCACATGTGCTTAAAGGACTCGTGATCCAACTGTACCAAACCCGCTGGTGGGACGCAGAGGGGGCTGAGCCCAGGTGTCCCTGGAGCAGAGTGGCTCTAGGGTCTAGGCATTCCTGAGCTCCAGTCAAACAGGCTCCAGTCCTAGCACCAAACGGACGCCAACCAAGGCCTCTCTTTCCACACCTCAGTTTTCTCATCTGTGAAAGGGCCTACTCATCTGTGTGCTGCAAGGCTGCTGTGAGGACTGAATAGAGCCACAGTATAGGCGGGGCCCACCCAGGGAAAGTGTCTGGCTCCCAGTGGGTGCCCCATGAACTGGAAGTGGCACAGTGGGCTGTGGGGGACCAACACAGAGGACCACAAAATATTCAGGAAGGCACAGACTCCCCAGGGAGGCCAAGACTGTCAGCCATATGGGGTGGGTGGTTGGTGGGCTCAGGGAGGGGAAGTGACCTGCCCACTGTCTCCCAGTAGCCCTGGGCTGGGCCAGGACTGAGGACAGGGTTTCTTCATCACCCACCTCCTCAGGGCCCTGTCGGCATCTCCTGGCCCAGCAGAGGAGTGGGGAGGCCCAGAGACACATCCTGACCAGGTCTGAGCTGGGAACATTGAGGCCAGGCCAGGCCTAGTGTGAGGAATGCAAGAACAGAGCCCAATATGGCGGCGGGAGCCTGGCTGCCTGAGGTGCTGGCCCCCAGCAGCCTCCGCTCTCCTCTACAGGGCCTGTCTCGCTCTCTGGGGAGGGTGGGGAAGGGCGGTCAACACTCACCCTGGCCTTCTCCAGGCTGTTGTGAAGTTGGGTTGGTGGGCCCTTTGTGAACTACATTTGGCCCGAAGTATGTGACGGCATGAAGGGGCAGGGCCAGCCTAGCTCCAAGGCCCTGGTCTGAGGAGCTCCTCTCTCCCCTAGGCCAGGGCTGCTCAGCCTCTGCGCAACTGATACATGTCCCCTTTTGTGTGGGACCTGTCCCCAGCAGTGTAGGATGTTTAACATCATCCTTGGCCACTCAATGCTGGTAGTACCCCTTAGGTGTGACAGTTAAAAATGCCAAATGTCCCTCGGCAGAGTGAATCCCCCCGTTCGAGAACCCCTGCCTTATACCCTGAATCCATCACAGACCCAGGCCCAAGTAGAGACAGCAAGACCCAGGCATCCCCGGGGACCGGGGGAGCCTGGGCAGCATAAGGGCTGTGTCGGGCGTGTCCAGCGTGCGGCCTGAGCGGCAGTGATCCTCACGTCCTCGCCGCGTGCCTTCCCATGGCCATCCAGCCGATGTTTCTTTGTTCACCAGAAATGGGAAACAGTCTGGCCTTTGCCCAGGGGCTGCTAGTTTTTCCAGTTTGGCTGTACGAAGCCAACTAGCTTTTCAGATGGCCCAGGCATCTCATGGCTCTTGTCTGTCCTAAGCTGGGAGCCTCAGGCCCAGCCTGTCTCCTGTTAGCCCGGGAGCATCCCCCCACACCCAGTATCACCCCCAAAAGCAGCCAAGTCATGCGGCCTGGTCCTGTGACCCTAGCGGGTGGCAGTGAAAGGTCTGGCCCTCTTCCCAAGGCCTGCTCCCCATTTGTCATTTGGGGTGATCACTTCTGTACTCCCACCTGGAAGGCCATCAGGGGCCGGCCAGGGCAACTGGCTGAGGTGCTCAGGAATGGCTGGGAGCCCCACACTTGGGGAGACGCTGGTGCATACTGCTCCCGCCTCACCTGGGGACCAGGAGTGGGCTCGGCCCAAGCAACAGGGCAGAGTTTTGAGAGTGTGTTGGTGTGTGCTCCATGCTCAGGAGGAAGGAGCCGAGTCAGGGTGAACCACGGCCAGACCCTGGCACAGAGGGAAAGAAAGCCGCTTAGCACTCAGACCAGAGCTGCGTCTCATGGCGGAGCTGTGCCTGTCCCCAGCCAAAGACAGGATGGGAAGGCAGCTCATGACTGAAGGCCCACCACACAAATGACCTCCTTCACTCTTCACAGCAGCCCTGACAAGTACATGACCATATCCCCATTTTGCAGACAAGACAATGGAGGCCTAGAAAGATTCAGTGACTCTGCCCAAGGTTACCATGCAAGTGGCACAGCTGGGGCTCAGGACTGGCTCCTGCTATCACCCCCAAACTGGCACCTGACACCCCAAGGTCATAAGGATGACCCTACCAGAAAACCTGTACCCTGGGCCCGAAGGAGCTGGGGCAGGTTGGTGCAGAGCTGGGCAGGGGTGGCGGCAGCTGAGGGCAGGCCCAGGGATTATCGGCAAAGGAAGTGCTCCTGGGACAGGTCTGGGCCCAGCTAGCCCAAGGCGAGGGAGGTAGGTGGGGAAGGCAGGCCCTCCGACAGGGTGACACTAGACTGGGCTGGGCTTTCAGGGCCTCTGGCCACCCGCCCAGGGCTGTGGAAGGGCAAGCTCAGAGGCGAGAATGAGGAAGCCAGGACACACTTTCCCATGGAGGCGTCTAGCTCCTGGATACGTCACCTAACAGACCCTGCCACCTTCCCTGGGGAAGCGAGACAGCCGAGCAGGGCAGGCTGGGCCAGGGACCTGCAGTGCCAGCTGCCCTCCCCTGCCTGGCTGATCACAGCCAGTGGAAGGGCTGGGGGTGGGACAGGGCAGGCCTCATACCCAAGCCCCTGCCCCAGTCCAGGGCCTGGGGTTTAGAATGTATGGTTCTTGCCAGCAGCTGTATAACTTTCCTCAGCACACAGGGCACTTTACAACCACCATCTCCTTTCATTTCACCCTCACACAACCCCGTGAGGTATCACTATGGTCATGGGGCACTCGAGGCCCAAGAGGTAGAACCACACGCCCAGGTCCCATGGCAGGTCAATGGCCAGTGAGCCGTGCGGGCAGCACCAGGGCAGGCTGCGCTGGCAGTTGGCTTTGATTTTATAACGGAAGCCAGTGATGACCTCCCCTGCCCATAGTGGGACGGCCATTCCTAGGTTTATTGATAGTTGAGCAGTTGGTGTGAATGAGTGGGGTGGGAGTCCTAGAAGATTGGTTGAGACAATAAAAAGGATGAGAGAAATTAGTATGAGGGATCAAGTTCATCCTTTGATGCTCTGCATTATTATTTGCAGTTATTATTATTTGCTGTTTGAGTACCAGGGATCTGCATCCTCCTTATCAGAGCTGATTTCTCACTACTGGCTTTTAGGCGCCACCCCTAAATTGTTGGGAATGGCTTTGGGCAAGGCATGGCCTCCCTCGGACCTCAGTTTCCCCATTTGTGTTGTGGGAGCCTCATCTGAATGACCTCAAGGCCCCTTCAGTCCCAGGCACTCCAGGTCCCCCACCTGCCCCATTGCCTCCGACTTCCTGGAAACTCAGAACTCTGCAAGCAGAGGAGCAGCCAGGGCTTCTCTGCTGAGAAGGGGCCTGGGGGCACTGGGTGGAAGGCGAGGTCTCTGGAGCAGCTGGTCCCAGGTTAGGGTCCCTGCTCCAAACCGATAGGCTTGCTCCCTGCCTGCGTCTGCACACTGGGGGAAGAGCAAAGCACTCGCTGGGCCTGGGGCAGGGGCACGGTGCTGGTGGGGCCCCACTGGGGTCTCTTCCTGGGCATCGGGCAGGGCCAGGCCTTCTGCAGTCAGGTTTCCAAAGTGGCCTTTCCACACTGTGGCTCTCTCCAGCATGAGCTGTCTGCCACTGGAATCGATTCCCTGCGCTAATTACGCGGCGGGGAGTGAGGTGGGCGTGGGGCTTGGGGCCAACCCACCAGGGACACCACATTAAAAATGTCCCAAGAGCTAGAGACTCACCACGGAGTGCTCACAACCACTTGAAAGGACTCAGCCGGAGGCGTTGGGGTTGGAGGGGCGGGGTGGGCGCGCTTGACAAATGCTGACAAATTACAGTCATGGAGCCCGGCCCCTTGTTAACCAGACTGGTGGTGCCCCTTCTCCTAGGACCACAAGCCTGAAACCTGCAGAATTCTGACCTGTCAGACGCTGGTGCTGAGCCCAAGGGTCTGGTGCTGGCCCCTACCCCACTATCTTTAACTTACTAGCAGTGACACAGGGTATGTGGCTCTATTCCCTCATCTGCAAAATGGGAACAACTCCCTATCCCACTAGGATGTTGTGAGGATTAAATTAACCAATGCAAAGTGCCTGTGACAGGGCCTGGCGCACGGTCAATGCAAAAGAAATATTCACCGTCATCACGCACGCTGATCTGCTCTCAGGGAAGCGCTCTGCACACAGCAGGTGCCAAGCGATGGCTGGCAGAAGGAGCGCTCCAGACACCAAATGCCAGGGTGTCTGGGCAGAAGAGCGTTGGACCAATAAGATCCTGTAGCCCAGAGAAGGGAGGTGACATGCCCAAGGACACAGAGCAAAGCAGTGCTGAGAACCACAGCCCACCCTGACCCCATCGGCAGCCTTCTCTGATCCACTTCTGTTCCGTGGTTTCCCCCACCCCAAAGGTTCTTTCTCCTCTGCTCTTGTGCCTCAAATTCACTTCAACTGAGCAGCCATCGAGGAAGCTTTCCCTGACTTCAGCCTCAGGGAGCTTCCTCCGTCTGAGTCAGATCCTAAAACAAGTAAATGGACATTCTAAGGAGACAGATTTTGGCTCAACCCAAGAAAGGACTTGGGAGTTGAAGCTCTTTCTGGGAGTTGAAGCTCTCTAGAAAGGCCACGAGCTACCTGAGGAAGGAGTGAGCACACTATCACCAGAGGTATGCAAGCAAACAGATAACCGATGTGGCATGGGCTGCTCTGAAATAACATGATGCAGCACTTGCCATGAGCTCCAGCACCTGGTCAGCAAGCAACTCATCAACGCATATCTTATCTCTGCCACGTTGGAGGTAGTGAGTATCCTGTCCCTCAGGGAATTCAAGCAGAGGCTAGGTGACTGCTTGGCAGGAGGCTCTAGAATTACTGGACTCTCAGTGCTTGGCACAGGACTCCGTCCTGGGCAGGCAGGTACTTCAAGTGTTTGTTGACAGACTGAATGACCCCTGCCCTCCAGTCACCCAGGCAAGTGAGGAGCGTGCTCACCTTGAGGTGTCCCAGGTGCATTCGGGCCCGCTCACACATGTGCAGGAAGTACTTGACGTTACTCTCATCCACAATGATGTACACGGCCACTTTCCTCTTGAAGCCGGCGTCCAGCAGGTCCTTGAAGATATCCACGTCGGTGAACATGTCCATGACCACAGCTATCACCTGGGAGCAAGAAGAGAGACTGGGGCCTGTCAGATGGTGCAGCAGTGGGGATAGGGTGCCCTGGCAGAATGCACAGCCCTCCTGTGCCACCAGCCTCTCATGGGTGCCCACTCTGACCCCACTCCTGGAGCCTCAGGCCCAGGACCAGGGGCCTCTCTTGCCCTGAAGTTCTAGTTGCAGTCCCAGTTCTGGGCTCAGCCCAGGGGCCCTGTGTCGGTGCATTCCCAGGCCAGGGCCGGCTATACTCTGCCCTCCTTGTAATGCCTGGGGATGCTGAGATGAACCTGATGTGTCAATGACCGGAAGGGCAGCAGCTGGCGTGGCGGCTCCCTGGGGCCTCCCGTGCATTCCTGGGCTGGTGTGGACTTTGGCCAGTGCCTAAACCCAGGTGCTCTTCCCGTCAGCTGACAATATCTGTCCCCACAGCAGGTGACCTGCTGGACCTGGCTCAGGGTGGGGCCTCAGTGGTCAGGGTATACCTACCTACCCCCAGCCCAGCCAAGCACCACCAACAGGGCAGGGATCCTGGGTGGGTGAAGGTGTGAGGTGGAGCATGCAGAAGGACAGGATGAGGTGATATGGGCCCGGCCCCAGTGGGGCTCAGTGACTGTCAGGCCTCTCTCACACCTAGTCCCCTCCCTGTCCCTGGGCAGCAAGAAGAGGGAGTCAGGCCAGGGCCTGTGCCTGGCCACAGCCGTCCACACTGCTGATGCAGACATATGTCCCGTTTTTGGGCGGCCCCACCCCTCCCACCCTCCGAGGCTGGCACCACCATCCCTGTCCTAGGTCTGAGGACCCCCTGGAGAAGAGGCGAGGGACCTGCCCTGGGTCACACAGCACGCTGGGGACAGAGTCAGGCTACAGACTACCCAGGTTTGCCAGGGAACAGAAGTCAGCCTTACTGGGATGTGGAGATTCAGGGTGATGGAGGCGGTCTGGAGCCTGCTGGGGATGTGTGTGCACGCCCCACAGTGAGCTCACCAGGCTGGCCCCTGCAGGCCCATCTGGGCTCCTCCTGGGCCTCAGGCCCCTGCTGACACCCATCGTTCATCTGGCACCAAAGCCCAAACTCCAGCAGAGGGGAGGGCTCCATACCTGCCCTGCCTCAGACTCACTGTGTGACCCTGAGCAAGACACCTGGCTTCTCTGGACCCAGTTTTCTCATCACTACATCAGGCTCCATCTCTCAGGAGAACTGAGCACACCTGAATACCGCAGCACCTGCAAAGAGCCCGACTGGGGGCGGTGCGGGGGGGGCTTGGTGACGCCTGTTTGCTGCCTTTCTCCCACAGTCACCCCACACGTTACCGTTTACAGGGGATCTTGTCAGTCTGACTCCTGCAACCTCTCACAGGCACCATGGTGGTGACAGCCCAGCATGCAGCCGGGTAAACTGAGCCTCAATGAGGTCGTAAGACTTGTTGGATGTCACAAAGCAAATTGGGCCAGGGCCTAGACCCACCTCCAGTCAGGTCAGGGTTGATCTCCAGCCCTTTGCCTTGGATGTTTAGTCTTGGAGGGCCTGCGAGACAGTGGTCCCCCCCCAGACAGTGGGGGCTCAGAAGCGGAGGTGTGCGACCAGCTGAGACTCACAGAACTCCCAGGCCTAGGGTTCTCTCTGTCCTCTGCGGAGATGACTGCTCCCTATCTCTCTGTTTCTGAAGGGCTGTTTTGAGGCAGAGGGAGTAGCTGGTTGATGCAGGGTCTACGACTGGCAGGGGAGGCAGAATTGGCACCAGATGGGAAGAACTTGCTGCCCCCAGGGCTGCCCCAGGTTAGACAGGGATCTTGAGAGGGAGCTCACTCCCTGACCCAGGAGATGTTCAAGGAAGGCCAGAGACTGCTTGGAGAGGGGGCGGATGAGAGGGCAGAGGAGACACAATGCGGGCTGGTCACCATGACCCTGGATTGAGCCACCAGTCAAGGGTATGCGACACTGGGCAGGGGTGTGTGATGGTAGCAGGGTCCTCCCTGCCTGGGATCTCCCAGACCCAAAGCCACTGCAGCCCCGGAATCTCCTTGGTTAAGCCACTTCTGAGCAGGCAAACAGCCTCACGTGCCACCCTGGAAAAGAGCCTAATGAGGGCGCAGCAGGCATGCTTCTCCCGGGAGAGCTCCAGGGCCTGCCTACCATGGCAGATGGGGACTTGCCCTGGGCTTGGGTTGGGGGACGTGCTCCAGCAGGACCTGCGCCATGTGCGCCATTCCCCACGTTGCCCTCAGCCAGCAGGGTGCTTGATCCAGGGACCATCTGCTGTCAGGTTGGATATGTTGAGGCCTGCACCCCAAAATGGATCCCCCTACAGTGCTGGCTCCCCCCAGGCATTGGGCTCAGTGCCTGGCGTGGTCAGAGACGGGTTTGTAACAGGTGCGAGCTTATGCTGGGGATGGGGATGGGGTGCCTGGTGCTCCACAGGCAACCCCCAATAGCCTGGCCTGTCCATGGAGTCACAAAGGTTTCTTGGGGGCTCTTGAGTCCTGTCATGCCCTTTCCCATTTTATACACAGGAAAGCTGGGATCACAGTCCATGACTGAGGCTAGAACCCAGGGCCCTGCCCCACCCAGAGCACCTTCTGCGCAAGCGACTGGGCGCCAGTCCTGGGCCCTTGGGCTGCTTGATGGTTTATAAGGAGACTTTACAACTGTTACCTTGTTCAGTCCTCACAAGCACACCGGGAGGCAGTGGTTCTTTTTCCCATCTTGCAGATAAAGAAACTGAGGCACAGAGGCATTCGCTACCTTGCCTAACTCTGTTGGGAGGCCCAGCTCACTCGTGACACTGTGAGCTCAGCAAGAGCAGAGCCCTTGTCTGGGCCCAGGATGGGGCCTGGTTTAAGGAAGGTCTTGGAGAGCTGTTATCAACTGAGAACAAGACCAATTGGCTTGGTCTGGGAACGACTGCTGGAATCAGGGCACCTGGGACCACAGCCCCTCCTGGGCCCTTGGTTTCCCCATCTGTCAAGTGGGGATATGGGCCTGGCTTGCCCCTGTGGTTCCATCCAGTTCACACATTGGCAGAGCTGGCCCAAGTCAAGAAAAGTACCAGAGGCTTCCCGCGGCCCCAAGCCCGCACGTCCTCTTAGAGGTCCTGGGCAGGGCAAGGGCTGTGGAAATGAGAGGGGTGGCTGACTCCAAAGACCAGCTCTGCCTGCTGTATGTCAGGGGCCATACTGGG
Source organism: Macaca thibetana thibetana (assembly GCF_024542745.1). Lineage (NCBI taxonomy): Eukaryota > Metazoa > Chordata > Mammalia > Primates > Cercopithecidae > Macaca > Macaca thibetana. The sequence goes on along the minus strand of NC_065593.1, from coordinate 2,641,774 downwards.
CAGGAGGCGGGTGGCCTGCATCCCAGCACTGAGCTTGTTCCGCTCCTGAGGCAGGAACCAGCCACGTCCATGTGAGCAGCTGGCATAGGGGCAGGCATGGCGGGCGGGCACGTGCGTGTCCTGCACCCCAGGCCCCATTGTCAGAGCCGATGGGCAGCTCCCAGCCCAGCAGTCTATAATCTGTGCAGGCCGCGCAGGCCACACAGCCCAGCTCCCAGGTGAAGGAGGGAGCCCAGTGGTCCCTGTGCATCTTACTGATGGACAGGCCTCTGCTGGGCAGCCTTGAGGCCTCAAAGATGCAGCTGCAGAACCCAGGAGGCGCAATGCCCAAGACAACCATCTGGCTCCTGCCAGGGTGTGGGAGGATGACCCAAGATGGCAGGGTGTGGGAGGACGGCCACACCTGGGGGGCAGAGGCAGGCAGGCTGCAGGTGCTGGGACACCAGCAGGGATGTGGGATGGGCACTGGGCTCCAGTGAGCCAAAAGCGAGCCTGCGCCTGCCCCAGCCCAGGCCTCTCCCTGGGGGCTCCTGGTGCCCAAACGCCTCCTGCATGTCTGTCCAGGGGCGTCCATATGCGTGAGCCCTCCAGCGCCCCGCCCTATGAGCACCTCCTCCCATGCTGTACCCCCCCTGCCCAGTGGATCCGCCGGCCCTCTCTACCCTGTCTTCTGCCTATGTCTCGAATCCCCCATGTCCCTCTGTGTCCTTGGGACAGGTGAACATCTGCCTCCATGTGAGAGATGCAGAAACTGCGGCTGGGAGAGGGGAGGGCACTGGTCCAAGGTGGTGCTGCATAGGGATCCCCAGTGCCCTGCCAGGAGCACCTCCATCACCCAGGCAGTGACCAGAGCGGCTTGAGCTGGGGTGGAGGGGTGACAGCATCTCACACAAAGGAGTACCCCACCTGTGGCCACTGACCCCCAGCAGACACGGCCTGAAGCCCCATAACGCTGGCTGCGGGCACTGCGGGTGGGACAGGGCTTTAGGTCACAGAGGCAGGGAGCACAGGCATGCGCCTCCTCAATCTCCCTCAGCCCCAGCCGGAGCCCCCTGAGCACGGGTGGAGCGGGCGGAGTGGGCCCAGCCCCGGCGCCTGAGCTCTAGGCTGGGCTTTGGGCGAGCCACACCTGCATTCTGGGTCTCAGTTTCTTCATCTGTCCAAAGGAGAAGGTGGACAAGATGTCCAAGGCCCTTTGTCTCTGATGTTCCTGCCAGGGACCCCAACTCCTGTTCCCTGCCCGGTGCCCGGCAGAGCCTGTCTGGGCAGCTAGCACATCTCATTGTGCCCACGGGTCTGGGAGAGGAAGTGCTGGTGGCCGCCCTCTCCCTGCCTCCCCACAGGGCTCCTGCCTCACAGGTGCCGACAACAGCCTGTGGCTCCTGACACCCACAACAGCTGTTTCCTAGCCTTCCTGTGACCACAGAACCACTCTTAAAGCAGAAGTGGCCTCGCAGGGCGAGTGGGTAGAACAGGTCTCCACAGAGGTGCCTGGGGAGGAGGGGAGGGGCAAGACGGGCTGGCCTGGTTCCGAACATGGTGGGAAATCATGGGTGCGCAGGCCCGGCTTCTGCAGCAGCACCTCTTCAGGGGGGCCCTGACCAACGTGTCCTGACCCCTCTCCCTGACACATCCTGCCTCAAGCCACCGTGTCTCCTACATGCTGTTCTCCTTGCCACCTGCCCATTTTGCATCTGCCCAGACAACTCCTACCTGTCCTTCAAATCCCAGCTCCAGTGCAGCCCCAGCCTCCCGTGTCGTCACTCTGACCCGTCTGGGTTGAGCGTGTATCACTTGCGAATTTCTTCTCAGGCACAGCAATGGAGTCTCCCCAAGGACTGAGTCCCAAGAGTGGGTAAGAGGGGACAGTTTCCAACCTGCACATGACAAGCCTTACAAAGAGAGAGCAGAGAGGTGGCCATATTCTCCCTCCTCACTATGCTGCAGGCAGGTGGAGGACAGATACCCCCAAGCCTGCCCCAGAGCCTGGAGCCCTGAAGCAGCCATAGACACTGTGCACACTGCAGACAAGTCCCTAGGCCTATCTGAGAAGTGCAGGGGGTGGAGACAGTCTCTCATCTTGGGGCTCGATATTCTCCAGCTCTGATGGCAGATGCCCAGGCAGTGGCAGTGCGGGCTCCGCACCCGCTGGCTCCAATCTCAGCTCCTCCTGGGAAGCTGCATGGCCGTGGGCAAGTACCTTTGTTTCCTCACGGGGACAGTAACAATCCCCACCCACAAGGTTGTTGGAAATTACAGTGAATTCATGCAGGTGAAGGCCCAGCATGGGATGCACAAACAGCAGCTGCACGGACCCTCCTCGTCCTCCCACTAACCCAAGTCCCATCCCACCAGACCCACGGCTCCCTCTGGGGTGAACAGGCCAGGAGCATCTCACTTCCCTCCGGGTCAGCTGAAAGGCTATAAGTGACGTGTCAGGGCTGCTCACAGGAATGCAGCAGACTGTCCTAAAGGTTGAGGTGGTGGCCATGATGACCTTGGATTCAACTTCCACTTACGGCCATAATGGAATGACAGAGATGGAATTTACCCTCCTGCCTTAGCAATAAAAAACCCGGATAAAATCTATGATGCCACGGACAACAGGCTTCAATCAGCACAGCGATCCCTGAGAGAAGAGGAACAAACCAGCTGAACCCCAGGATTGCCCCACTACTTCCAGGCTGCAGCACAGGGAGGGGCGCCCCTGTGGCGTCTCGTGGTCTCCCTGAGTTGAGGAGACAGGGTTCACTCTGAGTGTGGCAGCTAGGATTTGCAGGACGGAGTGCCACAGGGGAGAGAGTTGCACAGAGTGAACTCCAGAGACCTGCAGAGGGTCGCCCTGGAGTCTTCGGCTGATGGCCGAGCAGCACCCGAACGTGAGGAAACTACTGAGGCTGAGAAGGGAACCACCGGAAAGGGGAGGCTGAGCAGAGAACCACCAGAAGGGGGCGGCTGGAACAATCGCTGGTGCTCACGCAGGACCAGGAATAGTGTATGTGCCCCCAGCCAGAATAGAAACCCCTCCTAACACACAGGGCCTGCAGGGGGGTCCTCAGAAGGATACTGCCTCAGCAGTGGACAAATAAGTCCTAGACCAGGCATAAGCAAACTTCCTAAAGAACCAGAGTGTAGATATGTGAGGCTTTGAGGGCCATATGTTCTCTGTCACAACTACTCAAATCCGCTGGTGTAACACAAAAGCAGCCAAACAAAGTACATAAATAAATGTCTGTGTTCTACTGTTTATAAAAGCCGGCAACAGGCCCAGGGTCCATAATTTGCAACTCCTACCCTGGAGTGAAGTCGGCTCTGGACCTGCCTAATAAAGCTTGACAGGAAGCCACAAAAGCATTAAATTGTTTCCAAGTAACGTAACTGCATCTCAGGACAAGGATCCAAAATATTTAAAGGAGAAAACAAAACAAACAAAAACTACAAGCAGCCCACAACATAAAATCCAACATGCATGGTATCCAATTAAAAATTACCAGACATACAAAGAAACAGGAAAACATGATGCACATGAGAAAAAAAAAAAAAAACAACAATCAAAATCAACCAAAAAATGACACAGATGTTAGAATTGGCAAACAAAGACATGAAAACAGTTAAAACTGTGTTCCATGTGTTCAAAAAGTTAGGTAGAGATGTGGAAGATTTTTTTTTTAGCCAACAAATCGAAATTCAAGAGGTAAAATGCAACATTTAAGATTAAAAATATAATAGGTGGAATTAACTGATTAGACACTATAGAAGAGAAAATTAGTGAACTTGCAGACATGTAAGTAGAAACTATCCAAGATGACACACAGAAAGACTGAAAGAACATAATCACAGCATCAGCAAACTGTGGGTCAACTTCAAGCCATCCAATATGTGTGTAATTGCAGTCTCAGAAGGTACAAGGGTTGGGAGTGAGGGAGAGACCAAAAATAAATAAATAAATAAATAGAAAAAAAATGGCCAAAACACTTCTACCATTTGATTAAAGACTAAATCCAAGGCCGGGCGCAGTGGCTCATGCCTGTAATCCCAGCATTTTGGGAGGCAGAGGCAGGTGGATCACATGAGGTCAGGAGTTTGAGACCAGCCTGGCCAACATGGCAAAACCCTGTCTTTACTAAAAATACAAAAATTAGCAGGGCATGGTGGCATGTGACTGTAATCCCAGCTACTTGGGAGGCTGAGGCAGGAGAATTGCTTGAACCAAGGAGGTGGAGGTTGCAGTGAGCCGAGATTGTGCCACTGCACTCCAGCCTGGGCAACAGAGTAAGACTCTATCTCAATTAAAAAAAAAAAAAAAGACTAAATCCACGGGTCTCGGAAGCTCAATGACTGCCAAGCAGAAGAGACATGAAAAAACTATACCAATGCACATCATAATCAAATCACTTAAAGTCAATAACAAAGACAGCCTTAAAAACAACCAGAGAAGAAGACAACTGCATGTCAAGGAACAAAGTAAGTGGCCTTCTCATCAGAATCACTGCAAGCCACAAGACAACAGGCAATATCTTTAAAGCACTAAATGGAAAAAGAAAAAAAAAATCAACTTAGAATTTTATACCCAGCAAAAATACATTTCAAAACAAAAGGCAAACTAAAGACTTTTTCAGATACAAAAAAGCTGAGAGAATTCATTACTAGCAGACCTGCACTCCCTCCTCCAGCCGCAACCCCGTCCTCCAGCAGCACGGTTTGGACAGACCTGGCTGCAGCACCTCAGTTTTTCTATGCTCATGACATGATCCTACTCCCTCTCCCCTCCTCCTCCCCTGCAGGCGGCTGGCAGGATTAGTGAGATGCCATCTGAAGAGGCCCAAGGAGGTTCTCTGGGTTAGGAAGGCCTCCTAGGATCCCTGGGTGGTGCTCCCTGCCACCTCCTGGCAATCTCCAAACCAGTTTGCCCATACAGTGGCTCTGAAAGCCTGTCACCGAGAGGACTAGTTTAGCTAACAGTCTCATCTTGCCTCCCAGGGTAAAGGGAGTCTGTGTACTTGGTAACAAATGCTGACCCCAGCCAGAGCAAGGATAATTAGGTCAACCAGCTGGCACGCATACAGGTGTCCCTTTTCTGGAGACAGGGAGGGGTGGTGATGGCCACTCCCGTTTTCCAGAGGGGGTGTCACTGTCCCAGTGCCACCCTGTCAACTAGTGGCAGAGGCCTCCTGTTCCTAGGCTTTTCTCCTAACGGGGGACCCTGTGTCCATTCCAAGCTCTGAACCCACCCACAGCCTCCCAGAGCCCACCTCAGCTCCTGAAACAAATACCTGACCCTCAGCACTGTCTGGAAGGTCAATGCTTGGGCCTCCCTGGCTCTGCCATGCCTCCCCTGGGTGGTCTGTGGCGGGTCACTTCCCACTCTAAGCCTCAGTTTCTCTTCTTGGTAACACGGGGAGTGAAACTGGATGAACTCTGAGGTCCCGTTCCCCTCTGACGTTCATCAGCTCTGTGAACACCTTCCCCACCGACTATTAAGACTGAAGCCTCATTAAGGCCAATTAAAGGAAGATCAGGCCTTCTGAGCACCAAATGGCTGCAGTGGGTCGGGGTCAAGAAGCCCAAGCTAGTCATGCCCAGAGCGCTCTGACCAGGAGGCTCTGCCTAGCCCAGTGGCATGGAGGCACTACCCTGAGTCTCCTACCTCCCCCAGACGGACATCAGCTTCCTTGCCACGGCTCAGGAATACTGCAGAGACAAGGGGCTGGCAGAGCTTGGAGAAAGGCCATGAGGTGACCAAGGCTATTCCCTGTGGATGAGGCAAAAAGGCAAGATCCTTTCCCGCTGGCCGCAAGGAGCTTCAGAATCCTCAGAGCTTCCAGGCTTGCAGGCACAGGATCCAGCCAACCAGACCATCCCATGTGGGCAGCAAATGGCACCAGCTGAGAATTTTCAAACAGGAAAATCTCAGAACCACCGATTCAAAAGCCTTTAAAACCTCAGCTTCTCAGGGTCCAGGAGCAACAGACACTGGGGACATCAAGCATCCTAATGCCCCAGAAAGCCTGGCTTGGAAAGGACTTGCCCAAGGTCACAAAGCACGCCAGAGCAGGGTTGAGGCTTCCAGGCCACCTGGTGCCCACATGCTCTCTGCTGCATTCCACTGAGCCCCTGCTTGAACTTCTGCCAGGACAGCGAGCTCACCACTTCCACCCCCAGACTACTCCCAGAGAGAAGCTCTCAGGACAGGAGTGAGGAGTGAAGGTGGAGGAGGTGAGGGGAGAGATCTGGCATCTACCAATGCCAGCTCCATGCCAGACACAGAGTGTTTTACACACCCCACTTTTTCCCATTTAAATCTCACGATGACTTTATGAGGCAGGTGTTAGCTGTTAGCACCACCATGACACGGAGGAGGAAGGAACAGAAGGTCAGAGAGGCCAAGCAACTATCTCCGAGCAACCACTAAAGATAACACCAGAGCTGGGGCTCATGCCTGGGTCCCAGTAATATGGACGCCTGTCTTCCCACGACCCCACGTGGCATTTAACCTGGCAAGGTACTCGAGGCCAGGGGTCATTCAGACCCTTAAAGGGGACTAGGACAGCCCACCCAGGCTAGGGCCTGCCAGGCTGGGGCCAACGTGGGCCATGGCACAGGGCGAGACCCCATCTTTCTCCCCAGCTGCTCACGAGGCAGAGGGTAGCTCAGTGCTTTTGGATGCTCCTGTCTGTCACTGCTTCAAGACAAGGCCTGATCCCCATTTTACAAGTGAAGAAACTGAGGTCCAGAGTCCTGCAGCATGCGAGTGGCTAAGTGGGACCAGTACCCTCTGCTGGCCCAGGGGCCAGGACCCTCAGCTTTAGGGAGACCCTCTCCAACCAGCGAGACCCAATCCAGGTTCAGCCACACCTAAGACCTTTGGTGTAACCTTATGAAGGCCCCAGCCAACTCTGAGCCTCAGTTTCCCCAGCTGTGATATGAACATGACGGTAGGCCCTGGCTCTTGGGGTCGTGGGAAGGAGGCCAACCCGGTGGCTGAGCAGCTGCCTCTCCCACTGGATTGCCCAGACGGGCAGGCACTCTCTCCTTAGAGCTCCTTCCTCGAAGGGCTGCTCCCGACTATCCTGAAACTCTTAATTAAGACGCAAGCGCCGCAGGGAAGGGAGACTTTGGAGCGCACAGGAGTTAACACCTGGGATTCCCTTATCAGATGGTTCCCCACCCACTCTCTGACCTGTGGTGGGAGCCTGGGCCAGCCTGTGGGCCCCCCAAGGAGCCAACTGGGCTACCTGTGGCCTCTGGCAGTGTGGGGAGCTGTCCTGGCACTGCCCCGCTAAAGGATGCAATGAGTGGCCTTCCTCCTGGTCCCCAGGCCACAGAGCTCACCCTGTTCTTGTGAGTCCCCGTCCCAGCTCTCCTCCAGAGAGCCCAGTATTTAGCTGCCAAGGAGTCTCATGAAAACGCTTTTACTGCCGGGCACAGTGGCTCATGCCTGTAATCCCAGCACTTTGGAAGGCAGAGGCGGGTGGATCACAAGGTCATGAGTTCGAGACCCGCCTGACCAATATGGTGAAACCCCGTCTCTATTAAAAATGCAAAAATTAGCTGGGCATGGTGGCGCACGCCTGCAATCCCAGCTACTCAGGAGGCTGAGGCAGGAGAATCGCTTGAACTCAGGACGCGGAGGTTGCAGTGAGCAGAGATTGCACCACTGCACTCCAGCCTGGGCGACAGAGCAAGACTCTGTCTCAAAAAGGAAAAAAAAAAAAAAAAAAAACGCTTTTACTGTCCTGAATCAGTAAACAACAGGATCCAGCAGCGAGGCTCTGGTGCTCCCATGCAGGGGTAGGGCTCAGAAGGAACAGTGACACTGCTTCTCCAGGGAATGGGGGGTGCTCAGGGCCTGCAGACTGGGGATCTGGGCCCAGTCCCTCCAGATATCAGTTCTGTGACCTCGGGCAAGTTATTTGCCACCTCTGGGCCCCACCAAGCCTCAGTTTCCTCATCTGCAGCACAATGGCGACAACACCTACTTTCCAGAGTTGTGGGGAGGATTACACAGCACGGTAAAGTGCCCGCTCAGCACCTGGCACGGGGTTGGCATTTAGTAAGCGCCTCATTAAGCTGCTTCTATTCTCCCAGAGCCAAACTGTGGGCCAGGACTTCAGCGTGTGAAGGCAGGGGCCTGACAGAAAAAATGTGGGGTGAATCAGGCATCGTGAAACCTGGGTTCGACTTTATTTCTCTGGGTCTGTTCCCAAGCCCTGGCCTGGCATGCAGAGATCAGCGTTCTGGCCCTGGCCACCGGCGCCTCACCCTCCCTCAGTTTCCTCAGCTGTGAAATAAGGAAGGTGTGATCCATCCCTGCTCCTGGGGCTGGTGAGGGATCCTGCTAGGGCCCCCATGCCGTGTCAGGTTGAGGGGGGCTCAGCACCTGCTGGAGGAACCAGCTGGAACATCTACATCCAGCTCTCTCTGAGGGAGCCCCAACCCAGCCCAGCCTCACCCCTTCTCAGGCTGCAGCCGAGCGAGGCCGGGGCTCGCCCCTCCCAGGCGTGATCCTACAGGCCCGTCCTCTGGTATGCAGTTGGAACCCCACAGCAGGTTTTTCCCCAGATAAATCATGGCTCCTGGGGCTGGGGGAGGGGCAGGCAGTGACCTTCCATCTTGGAGTTGGAGCCCACTAGGGCTGGAGGTTAGGCTCGGAGGGCACAAGGTGCTGGGAGTGAGACCCGGGACCCACCCGCCTCTTGTCCCAGGAGAGTCTAGGATCGCAGGGCAGCAAGGTATCAGGGCTGAAGGGGCCCCTAACAGTCTTCAAGACCTGTACCCATTTTACAGATGGGATGGCCGGGGCTTGGAGAGGAGCTGGGGCTTGTTCCAGGTCACACAGTCAGGCGGAGGCAGAGCACGGACTTTTGGCTCCTAGTCCTGCCGTCCGCTAGTTCCATTCTAATCATTTGGGAACGGGGGTGGGCAGGAAGGGGGGACTGACAGCAGTCCTGACGGGAACACAGCCGCTCCCCTGAGTGCTGTGTCACTTCCCTGCCCCAGGGTCTGCCTGTTGTGCTGACAACAGGTAAGGTGAGTGAGGAGGCGGCGGGCTGGGCTGTCCTGACTCAGCCCTAGCAGCCCCAGCCTGAAGCCCCCGGTGGGAAGGGGCCAGTGTGTGGCGCGGGGGCCCAGGCAGAGGGATCCCCAACCCAGGCAGGGGGCAGGCAGAGTTCTCCCCACACGATACCAGAGTGAGAAGGGGAGGCGGGAGCAGGGGCACGAAAGATGATTCATGGGGAGAGATAAGGCAGGGAGCGCTCCCGGCAGGCAGGCGAGCAGACAAAGAGCACCGTCAGCATCCGTCAGCGTCCCGGCCCTGCCCCTGTGAGCCTGGGAAGCAGCCGGGGCAGGATAGCTGGAGGACTGCAGTGGCCTGGATGAGCTGCCCCTCCCAGCCCCGGCCTGTCACTCTGTCCTGCCAGGGCCAGGGCATAAGGGGTAGCCTAGAGTTTGAGGGAAACACAGGCCTGATCCCCACCCCTCCACCCAAGAACTAGCTAGGTGACCTTGGGCAGGGACTAACAAGTTTCTACATCTGAAAAATGGGACAGATAACACTAGCTGAGATTATAAAGCGCCTCGCACTCAATCAGCACTTGCTATTGTTATTATCCCCGCCCACATATGCCATGCTGGCCACGGGTCCCAGGACAGATGTGGCAGGTAAGGACGTGCCCGGGGCAGAAAGCAGGGGCTTGGCTCACCACAATGCTGTGGAGTCATGAACAAATCCCTGTCCTTCTCTGTGCCTCAGTGTCATTGTCTGTCAGATGAGGGGCTTAGTCTCTACTGCCTCTGAGGCCCCCACTGTGGGACACTTGAGGACTCCCTGAGGTCTGAGAGTGGGGAGCAGTCTCAGCAGTGAGTGCCCCTCCTGAGGGCTGGAAAAGCAGAGAGCAGGACCCATCTGTCCGAGGCTCGAGGACATCACTCACTGTGGGGCCGTGTAGACAGACTGGCACCCAAACTGGAGACCAGCTTCTTCCTGGCTATGTCACCTTAGACAGGTGACAGCAATAGCCTTGTGGGAAGCAAAGGAAGGCAATGTCACCTTAGGTGACACTAATAACCTTGTGGGGCTTTTGTGGGAAGCAAAGGAAGCTCCAGGTGGCCCATGAGACTGTATGGAGTGGCTGGGTCACAGCTGTAGCCAGAGACTCAGGGAAGAACCTGGAGTCAGCAGGGGAAGCCCTGGCCCTGGGAGCCCCTATCTGGCCCATCACGGGGTGGGGGATCTGTCTGTCTGTGAGAGAGCAGACCCTCTGGCTGTTCCCATCTGCCTCCTTCCTGTCTCTGACAAGGAAGGGAGGCACAGAGGAGTGGGAACCTTGGCACAGCAAGTCCCCCTACCCAGGGCCTCGGTTTCTCTGTTTTCAAGATGGAAGTGGAGGCTGGGTAATGGGATCCCAGCAGGCTCTCTGTGAAGACTGGGTTCTCTAGCCTCCAGCCAGTCATCTCCACCAGTCACAGACGTCAGCAGCACTTCCCACACACCATGGCAGGTGTGGGGCGGGTCTCTCAGCCTGCAAACTATGAAAGTCCCTTCCTCCTCCCCCTCCTCCTCCTCTTCCTCTAACTCCTTCCTTACTTTTGTCACCCGATATTCCATCTTCACAATAGCCAAAGATGCAGCTTTTATCTGCACCACCTCCATCTTATAGACCAAAAACCCGAAGCCTCAAAGTTGCCCAGGGTCAGTCAGTGAATTGAGAGCAGTCAGGCTGGGGACCAGGCACCCCGACCCAGCTAGCTGACCCAGCTGGTCCCCTTGTTGGGCAGGGACTCCACCTTCCTGGAAACTGGAGCCAGGGCCAGGAGCCACCGGGGTCACCTCATCAGTTCTTGACCCACTTCTGGTTTCTCTGCCTACAAACTTCCCCAAGGCCCTGTCAGTTAGCCAGGATGGTCTCTGAAGCCAGCATTCTGGTCTTGTGCAATTGGCTGCTCTGCTCTGGGATTGGAAGTATAAAGGGATTAGACCCAGCAAGGAAGACCTCATCCCACAACCTGAGGCCCAGACCTGACTTCAGAATCCCCTTCTCAACACAGCTCACTAGGTAAGCTTTATTTATCAAGTCAAGATGTGCTTGGCAATGATGAGAAGGTACTTACGTGCAGCAGGCATTAGCACCTGCTCATGGTCACAGCTGTCCAGCAGTGGCCTAGCTATCTCTGCAAGTGGCAAGCACCCCTTCTGAGAATGTGTGATGGTGTGTCAGCCAAGAATGGCCCCCACAGCTAGGGCACTGCATAGCCCAAAAGGGGTGGAGAATGGGAGGGCCAAAGAAGGCTTTGTCCTCACCGGTGCATCCTGGCCTGGAAAGTTTCCACCATTGCAAAGCTCATAAAGAGTCAGAGAGGGTGCGCAATCTGCTCCCAGTTGCTCAGCACAGCTAGGAAACAGGCAGTGTTGAACCAGGACCTCCAGGCCAGTCTCAGATGGACTCGGACCATGCCTATCCCCTCACCCCGCAACAAAAGCTCTCCCCACCAGAGAGCTCACGGTGTGTGGGGGCCTTCACAGCCAATCGGAGACACTCTAAGGGAAAGTGAGAGGAAGCCCTGGGGTTCCTCCCCTCCCCACTCCACCCTATCTTGGTCCCTTCTTCTGGGGAACCAGAAACACCCCGCAACAATACAGAGGCCCTTTGAGACAGGGCAGCCCACTGTCACCGGCTAGGACCTGGGAACCCTATCCTGCAAGGAAACTGCGGATCCCCACAAAGGTGGGGAGGAAACCTCCACCTAGGAGGCAGCCAGGGAAACAGCAGAAATCCCTAGAAGGCCATGTTGGGCTCCCGTTTGGGGCCCTGAGTGAGCCTGTATTGAGGGGTCCGGTCGCTGGTTGGGCCTTGGCTCCCAGAGTCCCCACGCTGCCTCACCTTCTGTGCCTGGCTGATCATCTTCCGCACCACCTCTTTGATGTGGGCCTGCCCGTCTATGGGGGGCTGCATGTAGACGCTGGCCCGGGTCACGCCGCGGTAGGCGATGGTGTCGGGCCAGCCCAGGTCCAGCTGCGGGATGGAGCGGTCCGACTTCTGGGGCCAGTACTCCAGGGAGGGCAGCGGCTCAGCCTCGGTGGGGACCCCATCCGCCCCGCTGGCTTCCTCTCCGTCGCCGACCCGGTGGTCCTCGGGCCCCTGGGAGGGGTCCGTGCCCCGAGGGTCCTCGGAGCCCGGGTCGTACACCTCGATGGTCTCCAGGATGCGCTTGAGCTCCAGCTCCGAGAGGAAGTCTCGGATGTTCTCCCGCTTGAGCACCTCGTAGAAGGCGTCCCGGCCGCGGGCCACGAGGGCCTCCAGCGCCAGCCGCTGCTCCTCGCTGTAGAAGAACTCGGGCTTGGACTCGCTGGAGCGCCAGTTCACATGGTTGTCGTCCAGACACTGCACCTGGGAGAAGGCCATGGTGCCGCCTGCCCGGGCACTGCTGCCGCGGGTGGGTGGGCAAGGTCCGGCTCCTAGCTCCGGCCCGGCTGGGGCACCGCGCGCTCGGGGGCCTCTCAGCAGCCTCTGCTCCTCTGCCCATGAGCAACCTGCGGGAAAGACCTGATGAGCCCGGCTCGGCGCGGAGGGCGGGCCGCGCGGGAAGGGGCGGCGGGGGGCGGGGCCGGGAACTCAGGTGGGCGTGGGAAGGACGGGGCTGGGGCTGGGACTGGGAAGATGAGGTGGGGGCACTGGACGAGGATGGGAAGAAAGTAAGGGATCGTAACAGCAGGGAGGGAGCTGTGGGCCACGTCCCAGGGCTCAGCGTGCCTCTATGTGCAGGGGACAGGGAACCCACATCCCAGGACTTGCCTGAAGTCCTGGCAACTTCTGAGGGAAACTAGGGCAGCCGGGGAACTTCCCAGTAGCTTCTTAGAGTGGGAGGCGGCCCCGGCACAGCGGCGCCCCGCAAACCGAGGGCTTCCGGGTAAGGGAGAGGTCTTAAAATTCCCAGGTGCCGGCAACCCAGGAGGCCTGCCCTGAAGAGGACAGGGCTCTGGGAGGGGTCCAGGAGAGCCAGAAGTGCGGTTGTGGGGCGGCGGCGCCCCGCAAGACCCGGGATCCCGGGGGCGCGGCTGTGACTTGCTTACCGAGTGGGCACGGGCGGAGCGCGGCGCACACGCGGCGGCGGCGGCGGCGGCGGCGGCGCGAGGCCGGGCGGGGGAGCACTGGTGACTCAGGGCCGCCCCGCCCACCCCACCGTCGCCACCTGCAGTCACGTGCCGCCCGGGGCGGGGCCGGAAGCTGATTCACCCCTCCACAGGCAGACAGACCTGGGGCAGGGCGCACTGCCCACTGTTCTCTGGTGCCCGAATTCCGAAAAGCTCAGAGGCCTAAGCCCAAGAGCTCCTGGAACACCCAGCCCAGAGAGGGACAGTGTTCTTCCTGAGGTCACACAGCGGGTCAACAGCCTTGGCACCCCCTGTGCCCCCAGGGTCTGTTGGTGATCCTGGATCAACCCTGGCTGTGCCCAGTTTCGCCGGTGTGGCGGGAAGTCCGTGCGGCTGTGTAGATTTCCAGCTGTCCAGTTGTGGAAATAGGTCTAGGGTAGTGGACTGGGAGCCCCCAGGCAGGGATAGAGCACTGACTGATACAACCTCTGGCCTTTCCTGAGCAGGTACCTAGTTCTCAGTCCTGAGCCCTGATCCCCTCTGGGAGGGGTCCCCGGACTGCTTCTGCGTGGCGGGCAGCACCCGACCTGAACCCTAGGGCAGGGAGGGGCCAAGAGGGCAGCTGTGGGCTGGGGTCAGGCCCAGCTCTCTGCTGAGCGTCCCCTGGGGTTGGGACCCTGGTTATGGGGAGCGTGGAGACCACATCTGAAGGCAGGCTTTGAGAGTGGGACAGCAAAGCCCATTAAACCTGGCCCAACAAACAGCCCCCACCCCATCGCGTGCAGCAGCCAGTCTGCCAGGCACCAGGCCCAGCCCTTCCTCCCATCCCCCATACTTGCTCTGGATCTGGATGGGGCTGGTTTGGGGCCCTTAAGGATGCTGCTTCGGTAGGCTGGTGACATCTCTAGGCCTTGCGCCCTCAAATCCTCCTCCTCCAAGGCCTTCTCCACCATTCATGGCCCATCAGGACTCCTTGCTTCTGAGTCCACTGCCCTGGACAATGACTGGCCTCCTAGGCCCAGCATCCTTGTGGTCCCCATCACTGACCCCTCAAGCCTGAAGTCCTACACTCTGCCATACAGGCCCCCCCCAAGGGCTTTATGCTACTGAACATAGTGGCCCTGGGGGGACAGGCACACATATTTGCATCCCTCCCCTGCCCCAGGGCCAGAGAGGGGAGGTGGTCCCAGCAGGGGAGCCCTGCTTTGAGGGTCCCAAAGACCCATTTATAACCCCTCTGCCACTGTGGATCCCCTGCAAGACCCTCTCTGAGCCGCCTCAGCTTCTCACTGTGTTCTTACCAATGCACAGAGGCTGGGGAGTTCAGGAAGGGAGTCCAAGGTCTCACCCTCCCCTCCACCACCCCCACACTTCTGCAGTTGATGAACAGGAAGGTTGTATGCACCCAGTTTTCCCCAGTAGTGACGTTTTGCATAGCTATAATACAATAATATCACAGCCAGAAAAATTGACACTGGTGCAATCCACGGAGTTTATTTAGATTTCACCAGTTTTTTGTTTGTTTTGGGACAGGGTCTTGCTCTGTCACCTAGGCTGGAGTACAGTGGTACGTACAATCATTGCTCAATGCAGCCTTGAACTCCTGGGCTCAAGCGGTCCTCCTGCCTCAGGGTCCTGAGTAACTGGGACCACAGGCACCATGCCCAGCTAATTTTTTTTCTTTCTTTTTTTTTTTTTTTTTTTTTTGTAGAGACAGGGCCTGTCTATGTTGCTCGGACTGGTCTCAAACTCCTGGCCTCAAGTGATTCTCCCACCTTGGCCTCCCAAAGTTCTGGGATTACAGGCAGGCATGAGCCACTGCACCAGTCAGATTTCACCAGTTTTACATGCACTTATTTGTGTGTGTGTGTGTCTACATCCTTACTATGTATAGAGATTTGTGTAACCACCATTACAGTCAAGATACAGAACTGTTCTATCACTACAAAGATCTCCCTGTCTATAGCCATCCCCACACCTCCCCCCACCACCATTCCTAACCTCTGGCAACCACTAATCTATTCTACAATTCAACAATTTTGCTATTTCAAGAATGCTATATAAATGGAAGATGTCGTATATAAACTTTTGGGATTGGCCTTTTTTCCCACTTAGCATAGTTCTCCAGCAAGTCATCCAAGTTGTTTCATGGATCAATGGTCTGTGCTTTTCATTGCTGACTAGTATTCCACGGTACAGATATACCACACTTTGCTTAACCATTTCAGTGATTAAAGGATATGTGGAGTTTCCAGCTTTTAATTATTACAAATAACCTTGCTATGAGCATTCATATACATATGTATATAAACATCAGGTTTCATTTATCTGGCATAAATGCCCAAGAGTGTTATTCCTGGGTCCTGGTAGTCGTGTGTTCAAACACTGCCAAACTTTTTCCAGAGTGGCTGCACCATTTCACATTTGCACCAACAACATGTGCATGATCCAGTTTCTCCACATCCTTGCCAACATGTGGTGTTACCATTATTATTATTTTTTTTTTTTTTTTTGTCCATTCTGATAGGTAGGTCATATCTTACTGTGGTTTAAACTTGTGCTTTCCTGATGGCTAATGTCATTGAATCTCTTTTCACGGGCTTATATGCCATCTGTTTGTCTTCTCCTTTGAAACATTTGTTCATGTCTGTTGCCCATTTACTTTTTTTTTTTTGAAACAGAGTCTCGCTCTGTCGCCCAGGCTGGAGTGCGGTGGTGCGATCTCGGCTCAGTGCAAGCTCCGCCTCCCGGATTCACGCCATTCTCCTGCCTCAGCTTCCCGAGTAGCTGGGACTACAGGCACCCACCACCACGCCCGGCTAATTTTTTGTATTTTTAGTAGAGACGGGGTTTCACCGTGTTCGCCAGGTTGATCTCGATCTCCTGACCTCGTGATCCGCTCACCTTGGCCTCCCAAAGTGCTGGGATTACAGGCGTGAGCCACCGCGCCCGGCCACTTTTGCACATTTTCTAATTGGATTGTCTGTTTTTTAACTCTTGAGTTTTAACTTTTTTACTCTTTTGTTTTATTAGAGATAGGCTCTTGCTCTGTTATCCAGGCTGGAGTGCAGTGGCATGATGATAGCTCACTGCAACCTCAAACTCCTGGGCTCAAGCCGTCCTCCCACTTCAGCCTCCCAAGTAGCTGGGACTACAGGTGTGCACCACCATGCCTGGCTAATTGTTTTTTATTTTCAGTAGAATCATGGTCTCACTATGTTGCCCAGGCTTATACTGTTGAGTTTCAAAAGTTCTTTATATATTCTAGATACAGGACCTTTGTTGGGTATGTGCTCTGCAAATATTTTCTCCTAGTTAGTAGCTTGCCTTTTCTTTTTTTGCAGGTTTTTTTTTTTGTTGAGACGGTCCAGTTTCGCAATTTTTCGCCCATACATGGAGTGCAGGTGTCAAGTCTAAGAACTATTCACTTTGTTGAAGTCAAAATGAAAATGTAGAGACGAATCTCTACATTTAACGTTTTATTCGGGAAGAAAAATTGCAATTCAGGGCATACACAAAGACTGGGTGGTCTTTGATGTGTCTGGAGAACACAAAGAAGGTTAGAGGTTTTTTTTTTTTTTTTTTTTGAGACGGGTCCCGCTCTGTCGCCAGGCTGGAGTGCAGTGGCCAGATCTCAGCTCACTGCAAGCTCCGCCTCCCGGGTTCACGCCCATTCCCTGCCGTCTCGCCTCCCAAGTAGCTGGGACTACAGGCTTGAGCCCGCGCGCCCGCCCTAGTAGTTTGCCTTTTCATATTTTTTAGTACACAGAGCTAAAGTTTTAAATGTTAGATGATGGTCCGAGTTTGACCTCAATTTTTCCTTTTATCCAAATGCTTTTGGTGTCACAGTCTAAGAACCATTCACTTTGTTAATTTTTTGTGAAAATTTTAGTAGACGAATCTCACTGTTAACGTTTTCCTGACCTTGGATCCGAAAAATTGCCTCAGGCATCCACAAAGACTGGGATTACAGGTCTTTGATGTGTCGCGCCCACAAAGAAGGTTAGAGGTTTTCTAAAAAGCAGAAATGTTACTTAGTGCTCTTTGAGAAAGTTCCTTGGCACTAGTAAGGGTTTGGGGACCTGGAGAGTTCTGATTGGTGAGTGACAGTGGTAAGCAAAATTAGTCCTAGATTTGTAGCAAGTTATCTCAGCAGCTATAGATAAAACTGGTTTCAGGTTGTAACAGGACGTTGCTTTCACCAGCCAGGCTCACAGGGAATTGCATTTTTGGAATAATGTTATGTACCCTCGGTGCTTTCCCCCACTGGCCTCTTACCTCTGTTTTAGTTCTGTAGACAAGAATGACCCAATACGTATGATCAACTTTTACAGCCTAGACTTAGGTCCTAAAGATTTTCTCCTATTATTTTCCCCAAAAGTTTGATAGTTTTTTTTAACATTTTACATTTAAGTCTGTGATCTATTTTGAGTTAATTTTTGTATAAGGTGTGAAGTTTAGATTGAGGGTCGGTTTTTGACCTATAGATGTTCTCAGAAGAGTTTTTACAGAGGAGAAGACAGCCTCACAGATTTTTTTTTTTTTTTTTTTTTTTTTTGAGGTAGGGTCTTGCTCTGTCTCCGAGGCTGGAATACAGTGGCCTGATCTCGGCTCACTGCAACCTCCATCTCCCAGGTTCAGCGATTCTCGTGCCATAACCTCCCAAGTAGCTGGGACTACAGGTACGCACCACTGCACCTGGCTAATATTTGTATTTTTTGGTAGAGACAGGGTTTTTCCATCTTGCCCAGGCTGGTCTCAAACTCCTGGCCTCAAGTGATTCATCCACCTCAGCCTCCCAAAGTGCTAGGATTACAGACATGAGCCACCGTGCCTGGCCAGTCTCAGAGATCTTAATCACTCAAGATCATACAGCAAGGGATTGGGAGAGCTGAGTTTGTTTTGTTGTTTCTGTTTGTTTGATTGAGACAGGGTCTTGCTCTGTCACCTCCAGGCTGGAGTGCAGTGGTGCAATCACGGTTCACTGCAGCCTGGACCTCTCATACTCAAGCAATCCTCCTACCTCAGCCTCCTGAGTAGCTGAGACTACAGGCACGAACCACCCCGCTAATTTTAATTTTTTTGGGAAAGACATGCTTTCGGCCAGGCACGGTGGCTCAAGCCTGTAATCCCAGCACTTTGGGAGGCCTTTTTTTTTGAGACGCGAGTCAGGAGATCTGAGCCCATCCTGGCTAACACGGTGAAGTCTCTAGTGGCGCGATGGCGGGCGCCTGTAGTCCCAGCACAGTGAGGCAAGCTCCGCTTAAACCCGGGAGGCAGAGCTTGCAGTGCCTGAGCCTCCACTGTCCAGCTGGGCGACAGGTGCCCGAGACTCCGTCTCAAAAAAAAAAATTAAAAAAAATTAAAAAAAAAAAAGAAAGACGGGCTTTCACCAGGCTTTTTTTTTTTAGTTTCTCCTGAACGGATCCGTCTCGCTCCCAGAGTGCTGGGATCGCCCAGGCTGGAGTGCAGTGGCGCGATCTCGGCTCACTGCAAGCTCCGCTTCCCGGGTTCACACCATTCTCCTGCCTCAGCCTCCCGTGTAGCTGGGACTACAGGCGCCCGCCACCGCGCCCGGCTAATTTTTTTAATGTATTTTTAGTAGAGACGGGGTTTCACCGTGGTCTCGATCTCCTGACCTTGTGATCCGCCCGTCTCGGCCTCCCAAAGTGCTGGGATTACAGGCGTGAGCCACCGCGCCCGGCCTTAGGCTTTGTTTTTTAATTGAAATGGGGTCTCCCTATATTGGTCAGGTTGGTCTTGAACTCCCAGCCTCAAACAATCCTCCTGCCTCGGCCTCCCAAAGTGTTGGGATTACAGATGTAAGCCACTCTGCGTGGCTGATAACTGGATTTGAACTCAGGTCTGGGAGCCTTTCTCCTGCTCCCTCCTGCAATGGCAGTGTCTGGACTGGCTCCTGGGAATGGGTCGGGGCCTGGTTAGGGAGTGGAGAGCACCTTGATTACCCCTCAAGGGACTCTGTCCAGTGACCTCCTTGGGAGAAAATCATTCACTCAGTCAACAGACACTGGCAGAAGCTGCCGTATGTTTGCTTGTGCTAAGCACTGTTGAGACCCAGACTTTTCCCTGAGGCCCCATAGTCATAGCCTGGGTGGGAGGCAGGACAGTCACAGGGCATAGAGTTATTGGTGCCGTGGAGGATATAGCCCCAAAGCCTGAAGGGCTCAGACATCCATAATGAATTGAGAAGAATAAGTATAAGTTCCCTGGGATATGGGCCGGGCGCGGTGGCTCAAGCCTGTAATCCCAGCACTTTGGGAGGCCGAGACGGGCGGATCACGAGGTCAGGAGATCGAGACCAGCCTGGCTAACACGGTGAAACCCCGTCTCTACTAAAAAATACAAAAAACTAGCCGGGCGAGGTGGCGGGTGCCTGTAGTCCCAGCTACTCGGGAGGCTGAGGCAGGAGAATGGCGTAAACCCGGGAGGCGGAGCTTGCAGTGAGCTGAGATCCGGCCACTGCACTCCAGCCTGGGCGACAGAGCGAGACTCCGTCTCAAAAAAAAAAAAAAAAAAAAAAAAAAAAAAAAAAAAGTTCCCTGGGATAAACCCAGGGAAGGGCAGAAGGTGGGAAGGGTGTTCCGAGGAGAAGGAACAGCAAACACAGAGACCCAGAGGTGTCCAGGAAAGCCTGGGGTGCCAGAAGTCTGGGTGAAATTAGTCAAGGAGAGGGTGGCTGAGCGAGGCGGCCATAGCAAGGGGTGTGGGAGGGCCTTGATTAGAGCCTGTGGTCCCCCTGCAGCGGCTGGAGAGGCACGGAGCGGCTGTGAGCAGGGAGGAGCATGGGCGGATTGCTGGGTTTAGAAGTTCCCTTTGCTTGCTTGCAGTGGGAGTGGATTAGGAGGCACAACGAGGAGGTAGTGCAGTAATCAAACAGGACTGGGCATTGGCCATGGGGAGGGAAGACAAAGGGACGAGGAGAGGCAAACCCCAGCTTCTGGTGTGGGCCCTGGCTAGACGGAGGGCTGATGCAAAAGTGGGGCCCAGTGGGGAACTCCTAGGCCTGCAGAAGCCAGCACCCTGGCAAACCCATAGACCCCTGCCAGCTCCCCAACTCTCACTGCCCCCCCGCTCCGCCTCCCCGGGGCTGCTTACTCTGGAGTCCTGGGGGACTGTGTTTCAATGGTGACACCACTGCCACTGTTCTCACAAAGGAGAAGTTGTTCTTTCTTGCTGCTCAGCACAAACACTTAGTCAAACCAGTGGTACTCAGGGCGGTTTCCCATGCCGAGAGCCTGGAATGGCCTGAAGAAGCTCACGAAGAATCTCCTGACTCCGGCTTTCTGAACCATTATATGGCTGCGACACCTCACCTATCCCTCCCAGGAGGGCTGGGTCCTCTGAGTGCCAATCCGCCTGCCTAGGCTCAAAGCCCATCAGCAGTGGCCCATCCCCTGTCCTGTGAATCCTGGACCCCAGTGGCCTCAGAGTTCTGCCATGGGGTCCCTGGCTTTGTCTTGGATCTGATTGTGTCCCCCAGGCAAGTTATGTCCTTTCTGGTCCTGAAAAACTAATGGGGGTAGAGGTGGTAGGATGGGGCAGCTGGATCAAACAGTGCTCTTTCTGGGATGCCTCCTCCCACTCCTCCTCTCCTCCTGTGCCTTTCCTCCCTCCACCCCACCATGCAGTCACTTATTCATTCATTCAACCAGTGTTCCCAGAAAGTCTGTTCTGGGCCATACCTGGGACTTGGAGATGATTCAAACCCAGTGTCTGCCCTTGGGGAGCTTCAGTCCTGGTGGAGAAGGTAGACTATGTAAACAAACAACCGTGATTCAATCTTTGGCCTTAGGAGCCCTTGGGAGGAAGCTGCTACTGCCTGGGGGGGTGGGAGAGTCAGGGAAGGCCTCAGAGGACAAGCCCTTTGCAATGAGCCTTGAAGCAGGAGGTAAACAAGGGTGGGGGTGGGTGTTAGACGGACGGTAGTGCCCTGGGAGGAGGGACTGCGTCTGCAAAGGCATGGAGGCGTCCAAGTGCTGGGTGTGTGTGAGAAAATGCAAGCAGGTCAGGGTGGCTGGTGCACGGTGCTGGGATGGGAGGTTCTGGGACCAATTGTCAAGGGCCTCGAATGCCATAGAAAGGATTTTTTTTTTTTTTTTTTTCCTCAGGATGCCATGGGCTGAGAGGTGGAGATAGGGAGGAGGTTCCTGAGAAATAAGTGATATGCTGAGAGCTGTGATTCCAAAGTGTGGAGAAGATGGACAGGAAGCTGGGGAGGAGCTTGGGATTGGGCAGGGTGGGCCGCAGACGGGAGGGGGAAAGAAGCCACGGGCCTGGGGGCTGATGGGAGGAGCCAGGGAGGTGCCTGGGGGATGACAGGAACCTGGTGTCCAGGAAGCCTGGAGCTCAAACAGGCTGGGCTGGAGACTGGGACACAGTCAAGGGTGCCAGGGTAGAGGACACTGCCCCAGCCCAGCTGGCCTGGAGGAAGAGGTCTGAGGCCCGCCCTTCCCCCATGGGCTGGGCATCTAAGAAGGGACATATCAGAAAGGGGCTTTGGAGGGTGCAGCCTACACAGGGAGCACTAAGACAGAAGTGTCAATGCCGGCCGCCCCTGCAGCTGCTGTGTTGCAACTCGGCCTGCCCCTAACAGGCCACCGCAGTGCTGTCAGTCAACTTGTTTCTGAACTCCCCCATAATCATCGTCTCCCGGTTAGCTCTGCACTCTGGGCCCTGCTGAAAACCCCCGGGAGCAGGGGCCAAAGGTTTCTAGAAAGTCTTTTATGGAAGGAAACCGTGAATGTGGGTCAACTCTCTCCATCCCTACATCACTAGACCAAAGTCAGGCCCGCGACTGCCAACACCAGCAAAATCTCACTGAGCGGAGCAGTGAGGGGAGCCCCACACGTCATCAAGGCTATGGATGCGGGTCGGGGTTCTGCCCCACACAGGGCAGGAGGCCGAGGGATGCCTGGATTTAGGGTTCAGTTGGGATCTGGCCTGAGCCTGGGAAATTCGTGAGTCCTTCATTCATTCAACAGATGAGCCGTGTGCACCACCCCAGCCATGGGGGAGATAGCACGAGGCAAATCCCATCCTCTCAGGACTCGCCTGCCACAGGGAAGTGGCAAGAACCGAATAAACATGTCCAAGTCCTCCCAGGGATGACAAGGGATGAGGGAAAGTGATGTGGGGCAAGGGGACAGATGGGAGAATGGGGTGGGGAGGACAGACCCGAATTCAGGAAGGAGGCAGTCCTCAGGGGAGGCCTGGGGCAGGCCTGGGGTGGGAGCGAAGAGGGACTTGCGGGGAGGGGCTGAGGGTCTGGATCACCCAGGGTCTTGCAGACTGTTGAGAGGCTGAGCAGCTAGAGAGTCCTGGGCATCAGCTCAGCAATCTGCAGCAGGAAATAGCCTGGCCTAAAGCTTGGACCCCAGGGTTGGAGACAGAGGTATGGATGGGCTCTGACCCCACGTCCTAAGCCAGGAAGCTGGAGCAGGCAGGCCTCGCCAGTCCCTGAGCTTTCACCACAGCCCTGCTGCCTGAGCTGCAGCTGTGTGACAGCACACTCAAGCCAGCTGCCCATGGACGGACGCCACTTGTCGACTTGTTGCTGAGTGAACACAAAGCCCAGGGGACAGGCTGAGGGCCTGGGGAAGGGCCCATCCTGCAGGGCTCTCTCCTCTCTAGCCTCCATTTCCCCCTTTGGGGAGAATGGCTGGGGACGAGGGGAACAAGGGAGGCTCAGGCCCCAGGTAGACTCTAATGGCAGACCTCACACAGCAGAGCCAACGGCAGGTGAGCCCCCTGGCCAAGGGGAAGTGGGATCAGGGAGAAGCGTTATGATGGAGAACAGCAGGGAAAATAATTTTCAGAGGCCATGCCCTCCCCATGGCTCCTGAAAAGCTAATGGGGGTAGAGATGGTAGGGTAGGGCAGCTGGATCAAACGGTGAAACTGTGAAACAGTGAAACTCCCCTGTGAAACTGAGGCCCAGGGCCAAATGGTAACAGGCCAGAGGCATTGACAGAGCAGGTCTGGGCCAGGCTCCTGCCCCTAGCCCTGTCTTGCCCACCCCAGGTGCCCATGTCTATGGGGAGAGACACCAAGTGTCCCTCTCTCAAACAGATGACGTGGGCTGCGTGGTGCCATCCGAGTGCCTGCGGGCCTGTGGGGCCGAGGTCGGCTGCTCCAACATCGCCTACCCCAAGCTGGTCATGGAACTGATGCCCATCGGTGAGGCTGTGTGGGTGGGGGTCTGGGTGGAAGGCATGGGTTGGGACCTGGGGCCCAATGAGTGTGGGGACTGTGGAGGCCACTGTGGATCCAGTATGATGCTGGGTGACATCCAGGTGGGCTGTTCTGCTCCTAGGAGAGGAGAACAGAAGCACTCACAATAGAAAACACTCGAACACCCACTGCATGCCACCACCATCCCCAGGGCTTCCCAGGTGATGCACTGGCCTCCTCTTCTCGGGAACCCCTAGTGCTGTTAGTATCATCCCCATTTTTATTTTTATTTTTATTTTTCTTGAGATGGAGTTTTGCTCTTGTTGCCCAGGCTGGAGTGTGATGGTGTGATCTCAGCACCCCACAACCTCCTCCTCCCGGGTTCAAGCTATTCTCCTGCCTCAGCCTCCCAAATAGCTGGAATTAAAGGCGTGTGCCACCACACCTGGCTAATTTTTGTGTTTTTAGTAGAGACGGGGTTTCACCATGTTGACCAGGTTGGTCTCGAACTCCTGACCTCAGGTGATCCACCCGCCTCGACCTCCCAAAGTGCTGGGATTACAGGCGTGAGCCACCGCACCTGGCCTATATCATCCCCATTTTAAAGACAGGGAAACTGAGATCCAGAGAGGTTAAGTGACCTGGTCCAAGTCACATGGCAAGTAAGCTGCAAAGCTGGGATTCTGACCCGACGCATCTGCCTGCACACCTTGACCTCCTATCTCTTGCTGTACCATCTCTTGAGAAAGGCCACCCACTCTCTCCTCTTGCATGCCTACTGGGCGCCAGGCCCTTTACTAACAGTTTCTCATTAAATGCTATGAGATAGGGTTATTGGCTCCATTTTACAGATGGGGAAACTGAGGCACAGAGAGGGGAAAGTGACTTGTCTGAGGTTATATAGTCACTGAGACACAAACCCAAGACACAAACTGCTTACTCTGCTGGGATCAGGACCCCCCACTACATCTGCAGGCATGAGTGCCTATCCTCTGCACCGCCCCGCCCTGAGACACTGCAAGCCGACAGGTAGAACTAGTGGGCAGGTTTTGGCTTTTTCCATGTTTCTCGTGGTAGCAGCATCCCTGCTATTCTAATGTGGGGTGATGAGTTCCCCATCACAGGAGGTATGCAAGTTCCCCATCACAGGAGGTATGCAAGGTGGAGGAAGCAACATGGCAAGGGGTGTGGGAGGTTCAACCCTAAGCAAAAAGCAGAAACAGTTTCCTGAGCCTTTGGCAGCCCAAGCTTTTCCTGTACAGATTCTCAGGTGCTGGAGCTTTCCCTGGTCCCCCTCCCTCTGACCCCCTCCCTCTAATTCCCTCTTCCTGGAAGCTTTCAGTCCCTCGGGTGAGCCCCACCCTGCTCTTTCTTCCTCTCCTTCCCTCCCTCCCTCCCTCCCTCCCTCCCTCCCTCCTGCAGAGCTCAGGCCTAATGGAAGTGAGTACACAAACCTAGGATCAGATCTTGGCTCTGCCACTAGCTGGCCAAGAAATTTGGGGCATGTCACTTCCCTGCTTGGAGCCTGGGTGTCCTCATCTGTAAATTGGAGATAATGGCATCTACCCAGCCCTCAGCGTTGTTGCTGGGATTAAACATAATGACATTGGGAAAATGCAGGCTTGGCCACGCTGTGGTTCCCACCTAAGGGCTTCGCTTTTCTCTTCTGTTCTGGGCAAAGGGACTTGCTAAGTCCCCCGGGGCTGACACTGAGCCATTGTTGGGCCACAATCCCTCTCTAGGCCCTGAGTTCCCTCTCTCAGAAATGGATGGAATAAGCTCCAAGTTCATCCATCTCCATGAGCAAGACAAGGGGGCGGGTGGAGAAATGTTTTGGGGAAAACTGTGATTTGACTCATTTTCCTTTGGGCTCCATCCTAGTCAGCTTCTGACAAGTGAACAGAGAGCCCAGAGACTCCTGGAAGTCACACAGCCAATCAGACGCAGAACCGAGGCCAGAGAACCCAGCCAGGCAATAAATGGCTGTGCCTTCGGGACAGGGAGGCCAATGCCAGGCTTATCCTAGGACAGACGGGCAAAAGTTTGTAGAGGTAAAGGAGTTGCTTAAAATTGTAGGAGTCCTTGTAGACAGACTTGAACTTGTCCCCAGAGAGGGGAGGTGACCAGCCTGAAGCCACACAGCAGAGAGCGGGCAGTTCAGCATCGTTCCACCTTCTTTAGGGTTCCTCACCCCCAGGCCCTCTTGAGCCTACAACTCCCAGAAGGCCTTTCACAGCAATGCTACCCACACCTCCTAGGGGAGCCCTCACTCCCACTCTGGAAAACCACAGAGCCAAGGAGAGAGGGGATCCACTATGCCTGCTGGGTCCTGCCATGCACAGGAAGTGGTGGAAAATTCCAGATACTGGGGCACTGCATGCTGGGGTAAGGTGTGCATCTTGCCCAGGGTGTGACCTTCAAGCAAAGGCCCCGCCCAAGCCTTCCTCACCAACCCCACTGCACCCCAAAGTTCTGCCTCTGGCCTGCTGTGAGTCCCTGGGCAATCTCTTCCCTTCTCTGAGCTTCCATTTCCTCATCTGTCAGGCGGGTTAATCACGCTTTCCTCAGACGGAGGCATGGGTGTGAAAGTGCTTTGTCAACGCCAGGCTCTGCAGAAAGGAGAGGTCTGATCGCGGCCTCAGCATTATGAGTAATTACGGTCGGGCCTAGGGTTGCCAGCAAGCCTAGGGCTCAAGCAGCCAGCTCCGAAGTCCCCACGGTTTGTCCTTGGCCTCCCCAGTCTCCTCATTTTGGGTCTTGCTCACCTCAAACCTCCTCAGCTTCTCTCCCTCCTGGCCCTCTGCCTGGAGGGGCATGGGAATGGCAGGCAGGCCTCAGGCAGTAGACCTCAGGCTGGAGGGGCTCCCGGGGCTGTTACCGGACAGGGTCACGCATCCCCCGTCCCACCCCAGGTCTTCGGGGGCTGATGATCGCAGTGATGCTGGCCGCGCTTATGTCGTCGCTGACCTCCATCTTCAACAGCAGCAGCACCCTCTTCACTATGGACATCTGGAGGCGGCTGCGGCCCCGCTCCGGCGAGCGAGAGCTGCTGCTGGTGGGACGGTATGGGGGTGGGGGAATGGTACGGGGGTGGGCGCCGGCACTGACTTTGAGGGATGAGCGGGAGTTTGCCACTTAGAGAAAGGTGGATTCCAGGGAGGAGTGAAGAGAAGGGCCCAGTGTACCCCGTCCATACCACCTCTCACATTGCTCTCCTGTCCACCTCTGTGTGATCGCAGCCCTCATCTGGGATGCGTCTCCACCCCCGAGCTGGATTCCCTCTGCAGGGGCCAGCCCTCTCTCCCCAGCCATGCTACAGATCTCTCTATCTTCCCCAAAACCTGGGCCCCCATTCCTCCTGTGGTTCCCAGCTGCCCCACAGAGGGCCCCCGTGCTAGCACTCAGGGCTGGCCACACTTGACCTGCCACATCCCTCAGCCTCCATGGCCTTGGCCCCACTGAGCTCTGGCTTGTTTCCTCCCAGCCCAGCTTGTCCCCTCCTTTTACACCTTGATGACTCACGCTGATCTTTCTACACTCTACCTGTGTCCCCTCCTCCATGCAGTCCTCCTTGAGACCCTCAACCAAGGAATGAGCCCCTCTCCCCTTCATACCCCAGGAACTCTTGCCAGATTCTTCCCACAGCACATGTGGCCATTATAGGCCAAGAGACCTCCCCGACACCCTTCTCTACATATCTGGGCTCTTCATGCGGACCAGGGCTGTGTCTGGGGAACAGGTGGTGTTTGGTTCCATGAATAAGTTCTTTAGTGGTGATTTCTGAGATTTTGATTTTGGTGTACCCATCACCTGAGTGGTGTACACTGTACCTAATGTGTAGTCTTTTATCCCTCACACCCTCCCAGCCTTTCCCCTGAGTCCTCAAAGTACATTGTATCATTCTTTTTTTTTTTTTTTTTTTTTTTTTTTTTTTGAGACAGAGTCTCGTTCTGTTACCCAGGCTGGAATGCAGTGGTGCGATCTTGGCTCCCTGCAACCTCCACCTCCCGGGTTCAAGAGATTCTCGTGCCTCAGCCTCTTGAGTAGCTGAGATTACAGGCTCCCACCACCACGCCCGGCTACTTTTTGTATTTTTAGTAGAGACGGGGTTTCACCATGTTGGCCAGGTTGGTCTCGAACTCCTGACCTCACGTTATTCACCTACCTCAGTGGGCTGGGATTACAGGTATGAGCCAGTGTGCCCAGCCCATTCTATCATTCTTATGCCTTTACATCCTCAGAGGTTAGCTCCCATGTGCACGTGTGTGTCTATTTGCACCCTCCCTGCCCCTCTAGTCCCTCCCTCCTGTTGTCCTCTGAGCAGTGTGGCCCACACTCTGCTGGTCAGGGTTCTAGCCTTCTGGCACTTAGCTTGGCCAACAGTGAACCCCCTGGTCAGGAGCCCAGGGCACCCATCCTGGGGGTGGGGTCTCCTTCCGAGCTCCAGGCAGCCGTCCTGGGGATGCAAAGCAGTCAGACTTCTGTCGGAAGGGCCCTGTTGGGACATGTCAGAGGCGGGTGCGAGTGAGCTCATCCACGGGCTCACAGGATCCTCCAAAACAAGGAGCCTCCCGCCTCTCACTGGGCAGGACACTTCCATGTCCCTGTGTCCTGGGCACTTGGCCCCTTGACCTCCTCTCCCCCTCTGGCTCCCCTGCCTCTCCTCAGAAGCCATGTGGCCTGGGGAAGACCCTGAACCTCTCTGACCATGCGTCTCCTCTGCGGCCAGACCTTGCTCTAAGCCCCTCCATGCTCCAGCATCCTGGGCCCTGGGACCTGGATGCCCTTCTGCCGCCCAGTGTGTGACACTGGTAGCCCCTCTACCTGCCCAGTGGCCCTCATGTCCCCTGCCCACTACTTCCTGGTCTCCTCACCCAGACTCCCACCTGCAACCAAAATCCTGACCTGGCCTCCTGCTGTGCCAGCTCACCCACCCATACAGCTGCCCAGGCCCTTGACTCTCCTTCCCACCTCTTCTGCCAAGTCAACCCCCCGCCCCCAGCCCTGCAAGCCTGGAGTTCAGCCTCCCTGAGGAGCAGGGCACAAGGCTGTGTGGTGCGGGGCAGGTTGCTCACCCTCTCTGGGCCCCAGTTCTCTCAGCTGCCAGCTGGTTAGAGCAGAAAGGGCCCTGTGCCAGGTGTCAGGCTGGCCAGTTCGACTTCCCCTCCCTCTTACAGCACTGGGATACCCTCAACACCCCCAGCCCCTCAAAGTCGTCTCAGCCTCCTCCTGCCCTAACCACTACCATTGGAGCGGTATCTCCTAGGCCCCCGTGGGTCATGGATCTCTGGTAGGGTGAATGGCCTGACAAGAGCCTCCGTCAGGGAGAGGCAAGGCTTAGAGAGAGAAGACCAACAGTCCAGAGGCCTGGAGAGGAGGCCATTGCAGGGCCGGGTACAGGACCATGCCAGTGCCATGATGGCTCCGTCCAGCTAAGCAGAGGCTGGAGGAGCTGTCACAGGTTGGGGAACAACGATGACCACTCCCCGGCTATTTGCCTGCCCCAAGCCCCCACACCCCAGTCCAACATTCTGCCACTGCCCTCCCCACTCTCCCCTGTCTGTGGTCCTGGCTGTTCAGTCCACAAATGGGGCCCACGGCCTCCCGGAAACCCTGTACAGCACTCAGAAAGATCTCAGACACCCCTCCTTGAGAGGTTCCACGGTAACTGTGGCTGCAGCCCAGAGAGATGCGGGAGGGCACTGTCCACCCTGATGGTGGCATGGGAGGGGGTAGCATTCCAGGCAGAAGGAACAGCCTCTGGGTTTGGGGGTCCTCTGGCAGACTAGGTAAGAAGGCTGCATAAGAAGGCGAGGGCCTGGCTGGAGTGGCCCGGGTCCTGGCACAGAGATGCAGAGCCTGGTGTTGGGCGGGAGAGCTGTGTGCAGAGGGCGGGGTGGGCAGGCGTTAATGGAGGCCCCCCTCGGCCTTTGATGAGGGCAGCGCCCGCCTGCCTGCCTGGCTAGGGGTTAATTAGCCTTAATCAAGGTGGCACCTCCTTCCTCCACCCTCTCCCTCAGGCCTAGAAGGGAAGAAAGGGAGGGAGGAAGACGAACAGGCGCAGAGAGGACCCACCCTAGCTGAACACATAGCCTCTGTCATCCCTGCCACCACAGCCAGGGTTCCAGCGGGTCACCCACCACCCACCTTGGGGGTGAGGAATGACAACTGACCCAGGACACAGGGGTGAGGTGCTCAGCCAGGAAGGAGCAGATGGATGCCTTGCCCCAGCTTTGTCCCCTTAGCTGGGTCCCATGCCCCTCAAGGCTCTTGGGGGGGGGGCCTCCTCCTGGAAGCCCTCCTAGATTGATGTTTCCCCTGTGCTGCTCCAGCCCAGCCCTGAGTGTAGGTAACAGGCTCATCTGTTTTCTTTGCTGGACTCTTGAGTGCTGGGCAGGCACCAGGTCCCACTCATCGCCCAGCTGGGGATCCTAGGGTAGTGTCCTACCCAGGTGGGCACCTCGCCAGTGGCTCGTTGGATGAACAAGTGAAGCATGTGCCTGCTGTGGAGGGGCTCTGGCCTAGGGGAGAGGCGGGCAGGAGCTGACACGCAGGGGACAGGAGGGGACAGGCTCATGCTGGCCCAGCAGAGCTCCAGCTTCACAGCTGGGGAGTATAGGCTCTAACCCCAACCCACACCTCTGGCTCCAAACCTTGCATCCTTAGTAGGGAGGCTGCCCTGTGAAGGATGTGCGGCACAGGCCTGTAGGGGTGGGGATGTGCCAGCCAGAGGTCCCAGCTCCCGCAAAGGCCGGCCGGTGTGAAAAAGCCTAGTGTCTTCAAAGAACCACCAGGCAGTCAGTCTGGCCCGGATGTGGGGGCAGTGGTCATTCATGCACTCAGCAAATGCTTAGTGAGCACCTACTGTATGCTGGAAGACACAGCAATGAACTAAAGGGATGAGGCTCCTGCTCTCCTAGTGCTTCCAGTCGGGAGGGGAAGACAGGCAGTAAACAAGTAGACACCCAGGTAAATGTGCGTGTAGTGGTTGGGACAGGTGCTTTGAAGGAGAGACAAGAGGGAGAGGCTGGGTGGCTATGGCAGAGCTCCAAGGGCTGGCTCCACAGAGAACCCAGGGCAGGGAAGGAGCAGACAGCACTTAGAGTCAGGAGCTACACCTGCAGGAGCCAGGGAGCTGCCAAAGGGTTTGGAGCAGGGCAGGACTGGCCAGGTCACCAGTGGCATGGACCAGAGGCCAGGGAGGGGCTGGAGCTGGGGTAGCAGGGGAACGATTAGAGAGCAAGTCTTAGTGACCAGGGGAGGTGGGAGAGGGCTGAGGAAGAACCTCCCAGGACGACCGCTGCCTGCCTTCCACCTGCCCACAGGCTGGTCATAGTGGCGCTCATCGGCGTGAGTGTGGCCTGGATCCCCGTCCTGCAGGGCTCCAACAGTGGGCAACTCTTCATATACATGCAGTCAGTGACCAGCTCCCTGGCCCCACCAGTGACTGCAGTCTTTGTCTTGGGCATCTTCTGGCGACGTGCCAACGAGCAGGTGGGTATCGGGGGACAGGACTTGGTGGTCTGCTCTCCCTAGGGACATGCCACAGTTTGCTCTTCCCTGCTGCCTGTCAGGGGATCCTTGGTCCTCCTCCCATAGCCCCACATGCCCTGTCTCCCTCCTCCCCAGGGGGCCTTCTGGGGCCTGATAGCAGGGCTGGTGTTGGGGGCCACGAGGCTGGTCCTGGAATTCCTGAACCCAGCCCCGCCCTGCGGAGAGCCAGACACGAGGCCGGCCGTCCTGGGGAGCATCCACTACCTGCACTTCGCTGTTGCCCTCTTCGTACTGAGCGGTGCTGTTGTGGTGGCTGGAAGCCTGCTGACCCCACCCCCACAGGGTGTCCAGGTGAGCCAGCCCTGACCCCTGACCCTGACCCCTAACAGTTTCTTACTCTGGTCCTATTCTGATCCCCGACCCGCTCTGACTCAGAATTTTCTAGCCCTGGACTCCCTAACCCCATCCCTTTTTGAACTCAGCTGCCATCTTGCCATCCCCAACCTCTGATCCTGTCTGGGTCACCCCTACCCTGCCAGCCTCACCCCCATCCCTATCCCCACTCGTTTCTTACAGATTGAGAACCTTACCTGGTGGACCCTGGCTCGGGATCTGCCCTTGGGAACCAAAGCAGGTAAGTGGGTGACCTTAGACACTCCTCCACCTTGACCCTGGGCTGGAGGCAAGGGCACCAGGTGTAGCCTTGTGTCCCACATCTGTCCCTCTCCTTCTGCAATCCCCTCCAGGTGATGGCCAAACGCCCCAGAAACACGCTTTCTGGGCCCGTGTCTGTGGCTTCAATGCCATCCTCCTCATGTGTGTCAACATCTTCTTGTACGCCTACTTCGCCTGACACTGCCGCTCTGGGCAGGAAGGCAGGAGCTCCAAGTCCTCAGGTCCACCCTTTTCCCTCATGGGGATCGCGAGGCCCCAAGAGGGGCAGATTCCCCTCACGGCTGCACAGCGGCTCGGTGCCCAAGAACTGGCCAAGCCAGCAAAGCAGGAGCCCTGAAAACTTAGGGGGGAAATGGGAGAAAAACATGTGACATTTCAAAAACAGCGCCAAAGCAGTCATCATTGGAAAGAAAATTAGATTTCTGATGGACATCCTGATGTTGGTTTTACTGTCTTTGTTCTGAATACACAGGCCAGGTCAGGAGCAGTGAGATTTGCCAGCACTCAGGGCTCTAGGGTCTTGGGCCATCTCTGGATAAAGGGAGAGCCCCACATGCCCAGAACAAGGCCTCCCATTAAGGGACTGTAGCCACCTCCAGGGGCTCCTCCCTCCACCCACCTGCTCCCAAATGCCAGAGGGAGCCTCCTTGCCCTCCCTCCCTGCCCACCATCCCCTCAACCATCAGCCTGGCGTTTAAAGCCTTTCCAAGTCCCACCTCACTTTTCCCGCTCCCAAAGGTGCCCAGGCTCTGGGCAGGCCCTGCTCATATCCCTGATGGTGGTACATTCTCTGGAGGACCCTCCTGTTCTCAGGTAGGGGCCATGCCCCACCTAGGTAGCTGTCCCATTGGGATCCTGTAAGATCTCTAAAACCCAGCTCTGGCACCAACTTTCTGTCTGGCCTGGAGGTTTCTCAGCCTCCTGAGAGCTCTCCTGGGCCCTGGTCTGGGCAGACCTGGGCCTAAACAAACAAGAGCCGGGGCAGCCAGGGTCTCTGCGTGGCTGGGCCCAGGGCTTGCCCTCAGAGCTCATCTGTCCAACAGGAGAGGAGTGTGCCTCCACCTTCCCTACTGCCAGCCCCTTTTTCAGGGTCTCAGGGCCTCTAGTCCTGTGGCGGGGTGCGGGTGCTGGGTGCCCCAGGTGGAATTGAAGTCATGGGGCTGTTGAGGAGCGGTGTCCACCTGGAGTCTGTCCACTGAGTTTAGGTCAACAGGTGTGCAGTCTATCCTTCCAGGTTGAGCCACCTCCCAACAGCCCGTACAACTCAAGGGGCCTTTTGAGGGAGGGGCAGGCAGGCCCAGTGGGTGGTCAGCCCAAGGTGTACCCACCCACCATGGCCAGGGTTCCTCAGGTTGAGCCTCCGGTGGGTGAAACCTGGGAGTCCTCAACCTTCCTGGCAGATGGGACCATTGACCAGAGGAGGTGGGTGGGGCCTCCACAGACTTCGCCCTGTCGTGTCACACAGCTGGCAGCCAATGGGAAGCAACCAGCCAGGAAGCCCCAGAGCTACCCTTACAGGGTACCCTTGCTGGGGAACCTGGGCCATCCCAATTTGTGCAAAGTGGCTGGAGGCAGTTGGGAGCCCACATTCGGTCCAAGGCCGTCCACTGAGCCCCGTGTGACTCTGACCGGGCTGGGGGTGTCCATGTCCTCTCGGGACCTCAGTTCCTGTAAAATGGCCCGTCGGCCAGATCGGCCGCCGGGCTGCTCACAGGTGCACGGGCTGCACGTAACTCCGTGGAAAGAAGCCAACGCGCCCGCAGGACCGGCCTCGCCACCAGTGGGGGTCTGGGCGCTCCAGGACCTCGATGATGTCGCCACGGCGGAAGCTGAGCTGCGAGGGGTCCTGGGCTGAGAAGTCAAACTGGGCCTGGGCAAAGCAGGCCCCAGGTGACTGCGAGAGGAGGAGGTGGTTAGTAGGGCGCCTTCAGAAGCCCTGCAACCCACCCTCCCTCAGAGGCACCCAAGAGAAGTGATTTGCCACAGGTGAGGAGGGGTCTGGGGCAGCACTGAAGTTGAACTTTAAGTCCAGATCAGTGGTGATGCCACCACTGGACCTCCTGCTGCCCACACCCCCTGCCTGTCTGCTGTGCAGATGCTGCATCTACCTAGAACACGGCTTTCCCAGCCGCCCAGCTGGGATCATAGGGCTGGTGGGCCAGGGGACCTGAGTCCTGGTCCTTAGGGTGGGATTTTGGTTAGGTCCCTGCTTCTCTTGGGATCCTATTTCCCTGACTCTGCAGTAGCCATGGTAGCTTCTGACTCCAGGTCACAAAGCCATGAGAATGGGCCTTATAAACTGTAAAGTGATATGCAGCTAAGAGCCATGTTTACTGCTTTTGCCCTTGGTCAGCCACTGAGGGAGAGAACTGTCACTTTGAGCTCTCAGGCCTGGGTTCCAGTCCTATCCATGCCCCATGTGTGATGCTGGGTAGGTCCCTGCCCTTTGTGGAACTCAGTTTCCCCACCTGTGCGTGGCAGCTGGACAGGAGCTCTCGGCAGCACGTCTGCCCGGCACTGTGACTATTCCACCCAGCACCCTGGCCCTGCCTGCCCACCAGGATCTCAGCTCTGAACCTGCAGAATCTCATCCAGGGCGGGTGATAGGATCAGCAGAGAAGCTGTAATTAGCAACTGTCTGCCCAGGAAGGAGGAGGCGTCATGGGTCCCAGGGGCCTGAGGCAGCTCTGGAGTCGAGCCACAGGGTAGGTGACCCCATGGCCTGGGCTAGAGCGAGGTGGTGGGTGTAGGGGAACTCTCAGTTGCCCCTGCCCCAGCTCCATCCTGGCTTCCTCACACTCTCCCAGGGCAGAGCTGGTCCAGGCAGTGAACAGGGAGGAGGATGGAGATCTGGCAGGCAGGGGCCCAGCTGGAGAGAAAAGTCCCCAGAGGCTGGGAGCTCACAGTGACCTGGGCACTCGGTCAGGCAGGGAAGGCCAACAGAAGAGAAACTAGTGGGGGTCTCTCAAGGCACTGTTTGACTCTCCTGGCATATCAGACCCCAGGGCTCATCCTATTGAACAGAGGGGACACTGAGGGGATGAACTGGCCTCTGATCACATGCAAAGGTGGCAGGGGGCGGGTGCTGGGAACAAGACATGGCTGGAGCTTCTTTGCAGCGGTTATCAGCTTCTCCCCAGGCCTTGGCTACACTCCCCATCTCCTCTGCAGAGCCCAAGTTCAAGTGTCCCAGGGTCTTGACCTCCAGCCCCAGGCCTTGCCAGCATCCCCGCTCCTGAAGAAAACAGCCTGTTGGGGTTGATAACCCCAGTGGCTACTGTCGGCATCCTAATCAGCTTCAGAGCTGGCCCTTGGGGCCGCCTGATGAAAGGGCTGGCTGGCAAATTGCTGTTATTGCGAGGTCAAGGGGTGGACGACCCCCACCCCCCACCCCGTGGCTAGCCAGGACCTCGCCCACGAGCACTCCCGCTGCCCCACACCCAAGGTCAACTTTTCTGCGAGCAGAAACCAGGACTGAGCCTACTGAGTAAGTGTCCTTGGATGTGTCACTGCACTCTCTGAGCCTTGGTTTCCTCATCTATATAATGGGCACGATGAGGCTCCCAGAGTATAGAGACCAGTTCAGTGCATGGTACGCAGTACACTCAGCGGGGGTCTCTACCTTCCTGCACTCGATGAACATTTATTGAGCACCTACTGTGTGCCACACACTATTCTAGGAGCTGAGAACAAGCTAGACAGTTTGTCCCCATGGGATTCTCCTTCTGTCCCTTGCTTTTATTTCCCTCTTCTCCTTTCCCACCCTTGCAAGTCTCACCACAGCCACCACCAGTATATAACTTTGAAGCCTGGGCTGGACCCCTCTTACAACACCAGGCTGCTGGGGAAGGGAGATCAGGCCCGTGCTTGGCCTCGGTGTCAGCATTTCCTCTGCTGCAGATGGCAGGAGACACAGAGAGGCTCCCACAGGCCAGCCCCCACCCACTCCTACCTTGAGCAAGGGATCCTCGTCGCGCAGGAAGATCTGCCGCTTCTTGGCGATGGTGGTGGTGCGGTAGAAGTCGACCAGCTCGTTGAGGGAGTTGAACTTCTCCTCCCACAAAAAGTACTTCCCAGAGGCCTCGCGCAGCACCTTGAAGTGCTGCACCTGGTCTCCATAGCTAGGGGAAAGGACATGGGGCCACCTCAGATGGTGGCCGTCCCAGCCTGGCATGGTCCCAGGGGCTCCCGTCTCACTTCCACCTGGAACCAGCCTGTCTCAGGGTGGGACCTGGAGTCAGATAAGGTGCAAGTGGGAGAGGCCACACTGAGCCAGCTCCCCATGGGGTCTGGGGAGTCCCATCTGGCGGTGGAATATGGGGTTAAGGGTGTGGGCTCTGAACCAGGTCACTTTCTCACTGTGTGACCTCATGCAAGTCTCTTAACTTCTCTGAACCTCAGTTTCCTCATAGTGATAACATCTCCATTATGGGTAAGTGCACAGTGGCTGGCATATTGGCAACGTGAAATAGGTACCTCTGAGTGCGTCGTGATCAGAGAGCGTCTCCTTCACATCTTTTCGCCATTCGCCTCAGCTTGGACCTTCTCCCTGCTCCCCTGCTCCTCCCAGTCCCCATGGTCCCTTGGGGAGCAAGTCCTAGACTCATCCTGACTCAGACCAAAGCCTACTGCTATGAGAGGAGCTCAGACCTGTTGGATGTCTCATGTCCTCCCCCTCCCACGAACCTTCTATGGCTTCTCCCTTGGCCTCAGGGTAAATTCTCAACACCTCAGACTCAAGATCCGGCTCTACTTACATGTCCAGCTTCATTTACTTTATATCCTCTCCGATGAAGCAAACAGGCCCCTTTCTCTCTTATTCCCAGTCTGTGCCCAGACTTCCAGTCCATTACCGCCAAATCACCCCAAGTACCTTCTGGCCCAGTGGAGGAGAGAGCCTGCTCTTTCAAACTGGCCAGAGGCAGAGCCTGTCCTGGCTGGGACCAGGCAGAGGGACCTAACTGGAGCCTCTCACACTCGGCATGTCTCACCTGGGACAGGCCGCGTGGGGCTGGGACTGGAGGTGGTGCGGCTGTGGGTCAAGATCATGGCAGACATGACTACGGCGCTGCCCCGCTGTGCTGCTGGGGTGGCTGGCCTGCCTCATGGCCTGCCTCACGGCCCAGGAGGAGCAAATTGGGCCCTGTGTTTTAGTTTCTCCACCCGTCATCCCTGGGGTGGCTTGCTGCTTTATTGATGTTTTAAGATGAAAGATTTCAGATAAAGATATGTTCAAGGCCGGGCAAGGTGGCTCACGCCTATAATCCCAGCACTTTGAGAGGCCGAGGCGGGCAGATCACGAGGTCAGGAGATCAAAACCTTCCTGGCTAACACGGTGAAACCCTGTCTCTACTAAAAATACAAAAAAAAAAAAAAAAAAAAAAAAAAATTAGCCAGGTGTGGTGGCGGGCGCCTGTAGTCCCAGCTACTCCAGAGGCTGAGGCAGGAGAATGGCGTGAACCCAGGAGGTGGATCTTGCAGTGAGCCGCACCACTGCACTCCAGCCTGGGTGACAGAGCGAGACTCTATCTAAAAAAAAAAAAAAAAAAAAAAGATGTGCTCAAGGTTCTCACCCTCTGGTCTGTATGAGGCGTAGGGCAAAATGGGATTCCCCCTACTCCATTCCAGTCAAGGGGTCCAAATCACTTCTAAACACACTTCCAGGCATTTGCACACAGTGTGTCCTCCAGCTGCAAGGAATTTTTCTTGAACTCCTCATGCCTCAGTGGGGAAACTGAGGCCCTGAGTGCAGCCACGACCTGCCCAGAGCCACAGCAGCAAAAAAGGTCAGAGCTGGGGCCACATCTGAGTTCACACATATAAAATGTTGCCTAGTGTCCTCACGATTGGTTATTATCACAAAATAGCAATAATAATTATTCCAATTATGATATTACTGTTGTCCCAGATCTCATCATTCCAAGTCCATTTCTACTCTGCCATGTTGCTACCTGGGCTGTGCCCCCTAGGAGACCCTCCCTCCCTACCTCATCCTCTCTGCCTGGCCAAACCTTAGCTACCCTTCCCAGCTCTATAGCCAGCCTGCCTGGACTTACACCCCAGCCCCCTCTCTGGGCCTCCGCGTCCTGGCCTGCCAAATGTGGGCATTAGTGCACTACTCTCAAGGGAATTGAGAGGCCTGGGACGCTGGGGGCTGTGCGGGTGCTGCCAACAGAGCTGCCCTAGGCCCACCTGGCTGGGCTAGGGGATGTGGGGAGAACATAGAACAGTCCCAGCTCCCAACCAGAAAGAAGACAGTTTAGGACCCCGAGGGAGGGCACCTGTTCAGGTGGCTGGCAGAGCTGATAGCTGGGAAAGCCTGGGGCCCTGTGAGTGGGGTGAGGCAGGGTAGGGGCACAGGATGGCCACTGGGAGGTAGATGGCCCCTCAGCCTCCTAAGCCACAGGCTAGGGATCTTTTTGTTCACATTTGGGCTAAATGAGATCCAACCACCAGTCCAAAGCACTTGATGACTTGATGGTACATATGCGCGCGCACACACACACACACACACACACACGCCTCCTGGGTTGTAAATTAAAATCTGGTTAAACAATTTGGTTGCAATACATTTGCAAGCTGGGATTCACCCACAGCCTGAATTCCTTCAGGTCTATGGTTATCCTGGACAAGAGGGTGGTGCCTGTCACCCCAGCTGCCCGGATCTGCTGCTCCATCTGTCCTATCCCCGCCTGTGGTTTAGTTTCTCTACCAGTCATCCCTGGGGCGGCTTACTTCCTTATTGATGTTTTAAGATTAAAGATTTAAGATATAGATGTGTTCAAGGTTCCCACCCTCTGGTCTATATGAGGCATAGGGCAAAATGGGATTCCTCCTACTCCATCACAGTCAAGGGGTCCAAACCACTTCTCTCTTTTTTTTTTTTTTTTTGGGACGGAGTCTCGGTCTGTTGCCCAGGCTGGAGTGCAATGGCGAAATCTCGGCTCACTGCAACCTCTGCCTCCTGGGTTCATGCGATTCTCTCGCCTCAGCCTCCCAAGTAGCTGGGATTACAGGCACCCGCCACCACGCCTAGCTAATTTTTGTATTTTTAATAGAAACGGGGTTTCACCAAGTTGGACTGGCTGGTCTCAAACTCCTGACCTCAGGTGATCCGCCCACCTCAGCCTCCCAAAGTGCTGGGATTACAGGCATGAGCAACCGTGCCCAGCCCCAAACCACTTCTAAATACACCTCCAGGCATTTGCACACAGTATTTCCTCCAACTGGAAGGAATTTTTCTTGAACTCCTACTCATGCCTCAAGGCCCAGGTAAAATGGCCCATCCTCTGAGAGCTGCATCAGATCCCATCACGCAGAGTCAGGGCCTTCTTGGGTCCCTCAGCCCCTCTCACACCCTTCTTGTAACTTGCTATTCATAATGATTTGCATATGAGACACTAAAAAGGCAGGGAGGCAGGAGTGGGCCGTGAAGGTCCAGTCTAGCTGGGACTCAGCGAACAGAGCATCACTGCCCAGGCCTTAGGTCCTCATTGCGATGCTTTGTTCTTG
Source organism: Macaca thibetana thibetana (assembly GCF_024542745.1). Lineage (NCBI taxonomy): Eukaryota > Metazoa > Chordata > Mammalia > Primates > Cercopithecidae > Macaca > Macaca thibetana. The sequence goes on along the minus strand of NC_065593.1, from coordinate 2,602,810 downwards.
AAACCCTCTTCTGTTGGTTCTGAACTGGGATGGCAGCCCGCCAGGTGTTCTGACCCTGAACCCAGGCTCTGGTAGCCGACCCATTGCTCTAAGATGCATCCAGCCCTCAGGGTCACAAAGCCAGATGGGGAGCCAGCTCTCCCCATGAGAACAGAGGCTCTCGACAGGTGGAACAATGGTCCCCAAACCTCAGACAAAGGTGCTCACGTGCCGTCAGAGGACCTCGTTCCCAGTGACTCAGCCACTTGTGTTGCCAGCTGTGGGACATATGTGTCCATTTGCTCGTGACGCGGAGGTGGGTGTGCAGGCAGATGGATGTCTCCCGCCCTGTCTGACCTGCCGAAGCCTCCCAGAGGCTTCCGAGAGGCAGCCTCTGAGCCCCATGACTCCCTAGTGCCACGTGCTAACCAGCCCAGGGTTTACTGGACTTTGGTCGTGGTGCCCGGGGAGGAGCGGTGCTTCAAGAAGTGGAGTGACAGTGACGCACAGGTGGGCAGGCGAGAAGCCTGAAGACAGGAATCCCAATGACTCCACCTCTGGGGCACCGGGTACCCAGGCAGAAGGCCCTGACTCTCTTGGCCCCGAGGAAGGGCTTGCGTACAGGTGGCCTCACTCCTCTGAGTGAGGGGACAGAACGGGTGTGGTGGGTTTGAAAAGGATTTCAACCCCAAACGACCACAACTTTGAATTTTATGGTATTTGTTTTTGTTTGTTTGTTTGTTTTTGAGATGGGTTCTTGCTCTGACGCCAGGCTGGAGTGCAGTGGTACCAGCTCACTGCAACCTCCACCTCTGGGTTCTAGCTATTCTCCTGCCTCAGGTTTCTGAGTAGCTGGGATTACAGACGCCCACCACCATGCCTGGCTAATTTTTGTATTTTTAGTAGAGACAGGGTTTCACCATGTTGGCCAGCATGGTCTCGATCTCTTGACCTCGCGATCCACCTGCCTTAGCCTCCCAAAGTGCTGGGATTACAGACGTGAGCCACCGCGCCCGGCTAAATTTTATGGTATTTGAAGGTCATCTTTAGATACTTGGAAAGTTATCTGGAGCAGTTCTCTGACCATGTAGTAGAGTCAAGGAGTGGAGAACAGGAGATAAGAGAAAGGGAGCCAGGGACCCAGGGATTCTACGGCTTTCCAACCTGGGAATTGAAGAATTCTCAAATCTGGAAATGTGCATGTGCCAGTCCCTACCTAGTCTGTGTGTGGCACACACGAGGTGCTCAGCAAATGGCAAATCTTGTCCCTTCTCCCACCTGGTCCAAACGTCCTGCTTTACAGCAGAGGACAGTGAGGCTTGGGTGGAGCCCCTCCTGCTGAGCCAGTCCCTGCCTGAGGCCAAGCGGTGCTGTCTCCGTCTCACAGCCCAGCACCCCAGCAGTCACTCCCTCTCCCAGCCTGGCCCTTTTCCCCAACGTGGTTGGGCTCTTGCTCATGGCCCTCACCAGAAATAATGCCTTTTCCCTTTTCTCGGTCTAGTCTTGGCCTTAGCCATCCTTCAAGGCCCAGGTTCAGGAACTGAATCTGAGTCCAGATGGCCCCGGAACGAGGAGGGCTGGATCCAGTGCAGCCAGCTCTGCTGCATGAGCCTCCCAGAGCCAGAGGAGGGAGAGGGCACTGGGATTGTGGGCCTGAGTTGGTGAGAGGAGAGGCTGCTGGAGCCATTCACTCCAGTGGGCAGTGCCTGGGGTGTGAGAGCGTCTTCATTATGTCTGAGCGTGCATTCCTGGGATGCTTGCGTGTGTGTGTCTGTGCGTGTCTCCCACTCTGTGGAGTGACTGCTATGTGTGAGTCTCTCACTGAGCAATCATGGGTGTCTTTGTCTCTTTGTGTGACCCCTACTTCCACCTACCCAGGGAACAAGGGGCTAGGCTGGCCCCTGGGCTGTCAGAAAAGCCCCAAGGACCAAGTCAGGCCTAATGCTGGCAGCAGCCAGTCCTGCCCAGCGAGTTTTTCTGGCCTGGTGGCAGCAGCAGCAGCAGCAGCAGCAAAGGTAACAGTGTCAGCCCAGAGAGGAAAAACAAGGCTGGAGTGGGGGCAGGAGCCCTAGGACCCCCCCGACCCCGCCAACCACGCCAACCAGGGCTTGTGGACCTGTGGGCCCACCTGGATGCTAACTGCCTGCTGGGTGATCTCCATCAGGCATGGCCCCTTTCTGGCCTCAGTTTGCCCATCTGTGAAAAGGAGGGGCGGAACAACCTGTCCGGCAGCAGACAGGAACCAGAGTCAAGCTGACCTTGGGAGGGGCAGGACACGGGTGCATACAGACTCCTGCTGGGTCTTTGGAGCTCAGGGAGGGTGGGTGGAGGACAGACCAGGTCTGTCAGGGCACAGAGGTCGGTGGGCACCAGCTCTAAGTTCCTTGCTGTGTGACCTTGGAGAAGTTGCTGTACCTCTCCAGGCTTCAGTTTCCTTTACCTGCAAGCTGGACTTCTGGGGATCATGCAGGTTGCCTCACTTCCTCCCTATCCTTGCCTGCAGCCAGTCCCTTCCTCCTAAAATTGCACCCCCCCTCCACCCCTTCCCTGCTTCGTTTTCTCCAAAGCCTTGGTCATTGTGTAAGATTTTATATAATTTTCTAATCACTTACTGTCTGTCACCCAGTAGCATATGAGCACTTGAGGGACAGAGAGCTTTGTCCTATTTTGTTGGTGGCTGAATCCCCAGGCCCTGGGACAGGGCTGGCACACAGCAGGGGCTCAGTGACCAGTTGGGCAGGGCAAACACATGTGCATTGACTCCAGGGTACCTCTGGCTAGAAAGGAGGCAAATATGTCACTTGGAGACAAACTGTCATTTATGGCAGAAGAGTCCACAGTAACTTGGATAGGAGTGTGGGGCAAAAGGTAGGCAGCCCAGACATTGCACGCCAGCCTTGGCCCCTGGCCCGCTGCCTGCCAGCTCAGACATGCTCCCCGGAGGAGGAGGGGGACAGCCCTTTGTAAACTCGTAAAGGGCAGCTAGCTGTGGCCATGGTTGCTCTGGGAGGCAGCATGAGGCCCATAAACCCCACCTCTGACAGCTTTACGGGGCTTGGTGTTAGTATGCCAGAGATGCCATGCATAGTGGCATCAGAGTTCACAAGTACCAACCAGCAAGGGCGGAAGAGCTCTTACACACAAATCTGCCAGGTTGTCATTTTCCTAGATGGCCATCGGGTCACCCGGCTTCCCAGCATCTGGGTTCCCTGCCTCCCTGTGCTGCTGCCTCTTCTCTAAGAGTGTTGGATTCATGGGCAGGGGGTGGGGGGCAGCCTTCCAGGCCAGAAGGGCCTCCCTAATTCCTCCCCAGCTTGGTGTGCGGTCCTTTAGGGCTTAATATAATTATGACAACTGGCACTTATCATGTGCCAGTCATCATACAAAACATGTTACAAAGCTGTCCATTTTATTAATGAGGAAACCGAGGCTCAGAGGGGTAACTTGCCCAGGATTATACAGCAAGAAGCCAGCAGGTGTCAGAGCTGACTGTTGCTCAAAATACCATGCTCTTAGCCACATGCCCCATTTAAGCCTCAGCTTCCGACTCTGACCCCTGCTTGGTGGTTGTCCAAGGACCACTGAGAGGCCCCATGACAGATGATGGACAGTGGGAGCAGGACCCAGGAGCCTGGGCCCAGGCAGGAAGAAACCAAGGGTCAAGGGCGCCACCTGTTGGTGCTGTGTGCAAACCACAGCCAGCCAAGCCCAGGAAGCCCCTGACAGTTTTGACCTGGGCACACTTGGCCAGTGTGCCTTGGAGAAAGGGTTGGGGGGCACAGGCCAGGATTTCTCTGAGGGTCGCTTCCAGATCCCTTCCCAGGAAACACCAGTCCTGGCTCACCTGCTCAAGAACTCCCTAAAACTGTTCATCTTTCCTCCTGGTCAGAAAACACCTGTTATCCAAACACACCCCTCATTTCCCCACCTCTAGATCTCTGCTCACGCTGTTTCCTGTGCCTGGCATATCATCTACTCTTCTTGTACACCAAACTCCTACTCATGCTTTAGAGCCCAACTCAGATGTCACTTCCTCCCTGGTGCCTACACTATGTGGAATGTATCCACTGTCATTGAATTTCATTTATTCATTTGCTTATCATAGAGACCCCTGGGCCAGGCTGTGACCATTTCCCCTTCACATGCCTCTGGTTTGTCTCCTGTTCCAGTCCTGCCTTGTGGTTCTTGCACAGCTGATGCTCAGTAAATGCGTGCTGAACAAACTCACACGGCTGGGGTGTTCAGGTCTGATCATGTGCGTGTGCGCAGGTGGCTGCACTTACAGAGAGACGCCTGAAGAGGGCAGCACACTGGGGCGCTAACTTGGAGCGTGAGGCCGCGTGATTTGCTAGAGGAGGAAGCGGAGGGCGGAGGGAGAGCGGAGGGAGGGCCAGCCCCTCCCCCTCAACTCGGGCTCCAGACGTAGTTTGAGTCCCCTGTGCTCCCACTTTGCTGGGTGACCTTGGGCTTTGGGGTTGGTTCCAGGAGCCACTCAGCCAGGCCAGCCCGCCTGGCGGACGCCACTCCCAGGAGATGACCAGACCCTGGACAGCCGACACTTGGAAGACTGCCACGTCCTGCCTCTGCAGGAGCCGCAGCTCCCCGGGGCTGCAGGGAAGTGGGGGCTGGGCTGGGGGCTGGGGGCTGGGAGGTGAGCCCGCGGGGACTCCAGGCTCCAGGTGCCCACACCATCGCGGGGCTGGGCAGTCAGGGCCAAGTACGCGCAGTAACCCCCCAACACACACACACACACACACACACACACACACACACACACACGCTGATAGCACTCGCATTTTTAAGATGGGGAAATAGAGGCTCAAAGGGGGCATGCGCCCTTCCTGCCCCTCAGGATCACCAGCCTGCCCCCTGGAGAAGAGGGAAGGGAACAAGACTGATGGCTGGTTCCACAAATTGGGGGACCAGGCTCAGGGTGCGGGGCCTGTGACCCGTAACACGTAGGATCTGCCTCCCTGATTTGTCCCCTCCAAATCTCACCTTGAAATGTGACACCCAGTGTTAGAAGTGGGACCTGGTCGGGGGTGTTGGGTCACGGGACAGACCCTCATCAGTGGCTCTTTGCAGTAATGAATGAGGTCTGGTTGTTGAAAAGAGCCTGGCGGCCGGGCGCGGTGGCTCAAGCCTGTAATCCCAGCACTTTGGGAGGCCGAGATGGGCGGATCACGAGGTCGGGAGATCGAGACCATCCTGGCTAACACGGTGAAACCCCGTCTCTACTAAAAAAACACAAAAAACTAGCCGGGCGAGGTGGCGGGCGCCTGTAGTCCCAGCTACTCGGGAGGCTGAGGCAGGAGAATGGCGGGAACCCGGGAGGCGGAGCTTGCAGTGAGCTGAGATCCGGCCACTGCACTCCAGCCTGGGAGACAGAGCGAGACTCCGTCTCAAAAAAAAAAAAAGACAAGAAAAGAGCCTGGCACCTCCCTCCCCGACTTGCCCCCATCTCGCCATGTGACGCGCCATGCATAAAAGCTTCCTGAGGCCTCACCAGAGTCACATGCCAGTGCCATGCTTCCTATACAGCCTGCAGAACACCAAGTCAAATAAACGCCTTTTCTTTATAAACTACCCAGCCTCACGTGTTCCTTTATCCCAACAATGAAGGGACGAACACACCCCTGGAGCCACCCTCCTGACCATAGGCTCCTACCCCTTGCAGGTGCCTCCAGGCCCAGGGGAGCTCACCACCCTGCAGGGCTAGCAGCAGATGTGCTGATCCCACACAGTGAACAGCTTGAGCTTGTTTCGAAACGGGCTGGCTGAACACACGGGAGCCACAGGGACCCGGCAGAGCCTGGAAGGCATCAGGTGGGGATGCTTTTCCCCCAGCAGGAGCCCTCATGGGGCATCATGACCCAGCCTGTCTGAAGTCTGCCTTTGTCTGCTTCTTGCGGACCCCAAGCCCCATCAAGCTTGCATCTCCACACCCAGCCCCAGTGTTAGCTGTCAACCCAGGCCTGTGTTTCTTTGTCCTTTATTTTTATTTTTAGTTTTAGAGACAGAGTCTCACTCCACCACCCAGGCTGGAGTGCAGTGGCATAGTCTCGGCTCATGGCAGCCTCTGCCTCCCAGGTTCAAATGATGCTCATGTCTCAGCCTTCCCAGTAGCTGGGATTACAGGCATTCGCCACCATGCCTGGCTAATTTTTATATTTTTAGTAGATATGGGGTTTCAGCATGATGGCCAGGCTGGTCTCAAACTCCTGACCTCAAGTGATCTGCCCACCTTGGCCTCCCAAAGTGCTGGGAATACAGGTGTGAGCCACCACACCTGGCCTTCTTCATCCTTTAGGAGATCATGAGAGGCCACGCTGCCCTCCTCTGGGGCCACCCCTTCCTTCATCCCTTCCTCCCCGCTGGCCTCTTTGCCACTCCAGTGCTAGCTCTGCTGGTGGCAGTAAGAGCAGGCACGTTAAGTGCCTCCTCTGTTCTGGGCTCTGTGCCCACAGCAGCCCTGAGAGCTGGTATTGCTGGTGGTCCCCCCGCACACCTCCACGCCTGGGCCCAGTCATTTCTCTGTGTCCCCTCAGCCCCTACCCGTACAGTCCCAGAGGCCATCATCTCCCTCCTGGCTCCCCAAAGGCCTCCCTGCCGCCACACTCTTCCCCCAACAGTTCTTTCTCCTCACAGCAGTCAGAGTCATCTGCTAAAAATGGAGTCCAATTACATCTCTCCCCTGCTCGAGATCCTCCATGGCTCCCTATTGCTCTCAGAGAAGACCCCACCTCCTTTCAGGCCCTCCGTGATCACTGGATGTGTGGGTGGAACTCCAGCCCCTGCCCTTCGCTCACTCTGCTCCAGCCACGTCACCTCCTCCGGGTTCCTACACACCCCAAGCGCATTCCCACCTCAGGGTCTTTACAAATGCTAATCCCTCTGCCCGGAAGCCTCTCCTCCCAGGTCCTCCTCATTCCTGAGCATCTGGGAAGCCTCCACCTGCTAGTTCAGATCTTTGCTGCGATGCCACCTCCTCAGAGAGCCCTTTCCTGACCACCTTGGCTCATTCCATATTTACATGTTTTCTTGTTCACTCACTAAGACTGAAACCCACGACAGCAGCAACTTTGCTTTTTCCCACGTGGTCTCCCCAGCCCCTAGAGCATCCTGGCACATGGCACATAGTCAGTAAATATTCCTTGAATTAAATCATCTAGATTCTACCAGGGCCTAACAGTGGGAAGGACAGAGATCAGCCAGGAGTCTGACCCTGTCTTCCCCCACCCCCATTCCTGCTGCTACCTTCCAGCCTGGATTCCTGGATCACCCCCAGGGTGGCCCTTACCCCAGGGTGGCCCTTTGGGATTGGGTCCTGTGCTGCCCAGAGGCTGCCACACCACGGCTGAGGGCCGCCCTAATACAATGCCAGATGTTCCCCAGCACGGCCACCCTGCCTCCATGCCAGGAACTATTCTAATTGCTTTAAATATACTAACTTGTTTTTTCCATGCAATAGCCTATTTTACATGTGAAGAAACAGGCATAGAGAAGGTAAATGACTGGCCCAAGCTCACACAGCCAGGAAGTGGCAGAACCAGCATTCCAACGCAGGCAGCCTGGCCTCAGGATGCATCTTCCCAACTAGATCACATAGAGTGGGACCCTGTCCGGAGCACATCCTGGACACCCGCCCTGGGCACTTCGGCACTCTCCTGCCCTCAGTCTCTTGCCACACCACCACCCTGGACATCGCCCTCTCCTGATGAAGAACCTATGATGGCTCCTATGTTCGTAGAAGCCTGGACCTTCAGCCTGGCACTTGAGGCCTTCCACAGCTGGCCTGAGCCTGCTTTCCCGACACACCCCAATGCTCTGGGCTGCACCCTGGGGTGCCCAGACCATCACCTGTGTCCAGGCCTCCGCCCGGGCTGCTCCCTCTGCAGGAATGCCATTCCTCCACCCTCACTCCGTGAGCCCGTCCCGGGCCCCAAGGCTCAGCTCAGATGCTGCCCATCCCCTGCCCACCCTCCTCTGCACACACCCCCAAGGGCCAGAGCTCACTTCACAGAGACGGAGAACTCCCCTGGGGAGCTCTCACTCTCCCGGATCAGGAAGGCTCCCAGATGGTTCCGCTTCATCAGAATCTCTTCAGCCAGCTGCCGGGAAATCCTGCCCGAGTACCACCTGTGGAGAGAGGGAGCCGGTGAAGGCAGCGGGAGATCAGGCTCTCAGCCAGCCTCCCACCCCGTGCCAGGTGTTCAGTGTCTGAGACAAGGGAGATGTGATTGTACCCGTTTTACAGATGGGAAAACTGAGGCACAGAGAGGTGAAGCAATACACCCAAAATCACACAGCAGAGGCAGGCAGGAGCTGGAACACAATCCCAGCATTTTAGCTCCTAAGGCCAGCCTACCTAACCACGCCAGCAAACACACACCCTTATGAAAACAGAAAAGTCACACTCCAGTGAGCCACAACCCAGCCAACCTCAGTCTAACTTTCCCTTTGAGATGGTAGATTCTTTAAAGTCAAAACACAAATCAGGCTTGGTGGTGCATGACTGTAGTCCAGCTACTTGGGAGGCTGAGATGGGAGGATCACTTGAGGCCAAGACTTTGAGACCAGCCTGGGGAATAGAGCCCCCCGCAACCCCGTTCCTAAAAAAAAAACTTTGGGCTGGGCGCGGTGGCTCATGCCTGTAATATCAGCACTTTGGGAGGCTGAGGCGGGCGGATCACAAGGTCAGGAGATCGAGACCATCCTGGCTAACTCGGTGAAACCCTGTCTCTACTAAAAATACAAAAAAATTAGCCGGGCATGGCAGCGGGCACCTGTAGTCCCAGCTGCTCGGGAAGCTGAGGCAGGAGAATGGCATGAACCCGGGAGGCGGAGCTTGCAGTGAGCCGAGATCGCACCACTGCACTCCAGCCTGGGTGACAGAGCAAGACTCTGTCTCAAAAAACAAACAAACAAAAAAGTCTCGTTCTGCCGTTCAGGCTGGAGTGCAGTGGCATGATCTCGGCTCACTGCAAGCTCCGCCTCCTGGGTTCAGACGATTCTCCTGTCTCAGCCTCCCGAGTAGCTGGGACTACAGGTGTGTGCCACCACACCCAGATAATTTTTTTTGTAGTTGTTGTATTTTTAGTAGGGACAGGGTTTCACCATGTTAGCCAGGATGGTCTCGGTCTCCTGATCTCGTGATCTGCCCACCTCAGCCTCCCAAAATACTGGGATTACAGGCGTGAACTACTGGACTACTGCTGCACCCAGCCAAAAAAACATAGCAACTTTTTAAGTTGAAAAAATATAAAACTAGACAACAAAAATAATAGTAGCTTTGATCTGGTGAGGAAATATCTCTCTCCGTACCCATTCCACAGACTCCAGGCCACCTGGATTCTTTTTTTTTTTTTTTTTTTTTTGAGATGGAGTCTCGCTCTGTTGCCCAGGCTGGAGTGCAGTGGTGTGATCTCGGCTCACTGCAAGCTCCGCCTCCCGGGTTCACGCCATTCTCCTGCCTCAGCCTCCCCAGCAGCTGGGACTACAGGCGCCCACCACCACGCCCGGCTAATTTTTTGCATTTTTAGTAGAGACGGGGTTTCACCGTGTTAGCCAGGATGGTCTCGATCTCCTGGCCTCGTGATCCACCCGCCTCGGCCTCCCAAAGTGCTGGGATTACAGGAGTGAGCCACCGCACCCGGCAACCACCTGGATTCTTTTCACAGGCACAAGTTCCTTTTCCTGCTGACCAAACAGAACTGGGTATGCAGCAGGTGCCTGGTAAATGCTTAGACTCTTGCAAGATCCCCAGGGTCTGGGAGTGAAACTCCTTTTCCAGTCCTGCTGATCTTGCTGTGTGGCTCCTGGTAGCCCCTGACCTCTTCAGGAATTAGCCACTGCTATAGGCTGACTTTGTGTCCCCCAAAATTCAAATATTGAAACCTAATCCCCCATGTGACAGTAGTTAGAGGTGGGGTCATTGGGAGGTGACTAGCAGCCCCCATGAATGGGATTGGTGCCCTCATGAAAGAGACCCCAGAGAGCTCACTTGTCTGCCATGTGAGGACACAGCTAAAAGACACAGCCGTCTATGAACCAGGAAGCAGCCTCACCAGACACGAATGTGTCGGCACCTTGATCTTGAACTTCAGCCTCCAGAGCAGTGAGCAACCAATGTTTGTTGTTCATAAGCCACCCAGTGGATGGCATTCCATGACAGCAGCCTGCAGGACTAAAACACCCACCACTGGAGGCGCTGCGTGGTCTCTGACTGGCTTTCCTAACTCCAGTGTTTTAGCCCAGCTTTGGCTCTGACCCCTTTATTGTTCAGATGGGGAAGCTGAGGCTCAGAACAGCCAGAGGTTTCATGGTGGGATCATGACAGAATGTTTCCCTTCACTCCTTCCATAAATGCTCCTCTCCCTGAGTCAGACTGAGCTTGGCACAGGTGGTGGAAGCCAGGCGGGACTTTTCCTGTTGTCTCAGATGTTGATGAGCCCTCGGGGCTGAGTGCAGAAGGCGTGTGGTGCCGCACATGCCGCTAGTGTCCTGGCCGTGTCCCGGCACCGGCCTTGGCAGGATGAAGGCTGCTCAGCGCAGACCTTGGGGCTTTTTTTCTGGTGACTGACATATTTGGCCTGGGTTCAGGGCAGGCTGAGGCTCCCAGGAACGGTCTGACTCCCAGCAGTGACTGATGGAGCAGGGGGGTAGACACCCCAGCGCCCAGCCCTCCGGAGGGACAACTCCCAGGTGCGCATTCTGTACTGTCTCCAGCTGGCGCTCATCCCCAGCCAGATGGAGCTCCGGTTGCCCCCAGCAGCGATGACACCAACAGTGGGCCCCACTGGTTCCCCCTCTTCCCTGTCCTCTTCCCCATTGCTAAATAAATTCCTTGTGATCAGGCTCGTGTCCCAGGCACAGCTTCCGGAGAAGCTGGAGCCCTAGACATGAGATTCTAGACCGCTGCTGCCCCCAAACGAATGGGGACCCGTCGGCCCTGTCCCAGTGAGCTTCCTCCCGGGAGGGAGCGTGGGGAAGGTAGCCGCTGGGTACAGGGCTCGGGGCAACCATCTGGAGAGCTCAGCCTGGGTCTCCTGGGGTTTGGAGACCTGAAGGCAGGTGCCCAGCCAGCCTGGGTGTCTCAAGGCCGGAGATGAATGCCACAGGCTGCGGCAGGAGGAGAGCACAGGGGGCCCAGGGTTGGGCTTACCAGGGAGGGGAGTTGCAGAGAGCTTCTTCACCAGGAGGCCCCCAGCTCCATCCTGGAACCGTGCCCAGAGCGGCCCAGGGCGGGAGTTTCCTGAGGGGCAGGTTTCTTCGAAGAACCCACAAAACTCCTCAGGCGGCATCAGTGTGTGGGCGGCTGTTGCCCTCAGAGAGTGTCACAGTCACACCCTCCTAGGAGTCTCCCACGTCCCCTGCCAGCCCTGCCCCCACCATGGCTTGACAGATGGAGGCAAGAAGAAAGCACTTCCTGAAACCCCCAGGGCCCGGCTCCTTCCCCCACACCAGTGTCACTCCATTTGTGGCCACCTTGCACCATCCCTGTTTTACTGATGTGGAAACCAAGGCCCAGATGGGGGCAGAGACGCCCCCACACCCCACCAGATTGCATAGCAAGTGCATGGTCTGGACTCTCCCAGTCCCACAGCTGTTCTTATGACCTTCCCTGCTGTCCTTCAGGGTGTCCCAGCCCAGGGCCACGCCATACAGCTGCAGTCCCGCTCCACCTCGTGCCTGTTGTGAGATCCTGGACAGGCACTCAACCACTCTATGCCTCTGTCTGCTTGTCTCAAAGACAGCGATGGCGGTGCTCAGCTCCTAGGGCCTTGGGAGGATGCAGGAGCTGCTTGAATGCGGGTGTTTGCCGCTTCCCCCACACTTCCCCCTGCCAGGCTTGTCTCTGCCTTCCCTGGCAGCGTCCATTTGAACTTCCAGGCCCAGCGGGCCACACCCTTCCCGTAGGAAGCCATCCCTGACTCCCATGGGCCATGAGGCTGGGTCATGTGCCGCTGTGGTCCCTGCTGATGGGACGGCTCTGGAACACTTGGCAAACATTGTGCCTCCTCCAGGGGCTCCCAGGGTTGGCAGGGGTGAGAGGAGGTGCCCAGGGAAGGAGTGGGCCTGGCACAGGCACAAGGCCTACCTCTGAATTTCTGAGGCCCCAGCTCTCTCTCTGCCCCCACACCCTGGGGCCTTTATGGGCTGAGTCAGGTGTGGAGTTGGAGTTTCCCCGTAGTTATTTTGGGAGCAAAGCAGGTGCTGAGGTTAGTCGAGGACACACCTGGGCACCACTTCAGGCAGGTTAGTCAGGGGCCTGACCCCATCCCTGCTCTGTCCCAGACACAAGTGGCCAGAGATGACCCCAGAGGCATGGAAGGCTGGAACCCTCCATGGCTCCCAACTGCCCTGCTAGAGTCTTGCCTTGACCACTGGCATCCCCCCGACTGGCCTGGCCTGGCACCGCCATCTTTTGTCATCTTTTCTCCCCTACCTGAGCAAATGCGACCCTCTCAGCAGCTGTAGGCCAGCCAGCCTTCCAGCCATTGCCAGGCCATTTCCTCCACCTGAAGGCCCCTCCCTGACAGCTTGGCCCAGGGGAATTGCTCCCATTCACGCCCTCTGGCCTGTCTGGATGTGCCTGTTGGCTTACAGGGACCTGGGGCACTCGCTCCAGCTTGTGGCCCTGGGTCAGATTCTCTCTGTCTCTCTCTCTCTTCACGTACCCCTTCCCTCTCCCCCTTAATTGACAGAAAGACCACAGAAACCTGCCCAATGTCACACAACCACGAGGGACATAGTGGGGCCTGGAACCCAGGCTGCAGCCCCAGATGCCAACTGGAAGCGGCAGCCGCTGTGGGGGAGGCTGGGAGTGCCTGGAGCCCAGGCAGGTGGCTGAGGACCTGGGTGGGAGGGGGCCTCGCCCAGCACAGGAAGCTTGAGGTGGTGGCAGCTTTGGAACCAACTTAAAGAGAGATAAAGAGGAAATACCTCTCAGGCCCCACCCTGGCCCTGCACCTCCTTCCCTTCCTACCCCACAGCCGCACACACATCTCAGCTCCCAAACTGTCCCTCTAGCCTGCCTGGCCCTGTCACCTGTCTCCATATCTGACTAGGTCCTAACATAACACCTCCGTGGTTCCCCACATGGCTTGGCATTTGAGGTCCTCCTGCCAGTCCCACACACCACAGGTTCTCTCTCATTGCTCTCCCTTTGCTCATCCTGACCTTCTCCCAGGGATGCCTTTCTCTTTTTCTACTTAGCCAACTCCTACACATCCTTCAAAACCTCACTCATTGCCACCTCTTCTGAGAAGCCTTCCCTGGGAAATCACCTTAATGCTCACTGTCTTCCCATGTAGTATGTCCTTCATGTCCTCTGTCTCCCCCAGAACACGGCTGCTCTGACTCCTTGTGTCTCCAGCATCGCCCAGGCTGGGACCCCTGGAGCTGTGGCCAGTGTTTAGTGAATGACTAAGTGGCTGTATCTTGGGGCTGCCTCAGCTGTCATTCAAAGCATATCCAGTTGGTTCGCATAGATTTCTTGGGCCCCATGCCTGTTCTGGGGCTGGGCCCTGCTCCAGCCATTCTCACGGCAGCAGTATTGGCTGCCACCTGCCCAGAGCCCCAACTGGGACATCCCTAGGCCGGCAGGTCCCAGGCCCCAGGATAGCTGCGCCCCAGGCCCAGTTCCTGCTCCACCCTGGTCCCAGACTCTGCTCTGCCAATGTCCAGTTCCACCCACAACCCAAAGGCAGGGCCTACAGGATCTGCTTCCTGCCCAGCCCTCTCCCAGTCACTACTCAGCGCCAGACCAGCTCTCAGCAAGAGCTCTAGAACCCTCCACAGTCTGAACAGATTGGAGCATCTGCCCTCCTTGAGTTACAGATAGGAAAACTGAGGAACGGAGAGCAGGGACCTGCCTGAAGCCACACAGCAGCCAGTGGCCCAGCCAGCTAAAAGCCCAGGACCTTGTCCTCTCTCAGGGACCTCCTAGACATTCTCCACTGGCTCAGGTCCTCGGTGTCGAGGCCTGGGCTTGCCCTAACTCTGCCCCAAACCTGGGTAAATCCTCAGAACTCAGTCTCCTGTGCCTGCTCAGGCTGGTGGCCTCTGTGGAGCCTGGGGGCCCCAGACAGATGGACAGAGGCCCAGGAGTGAGGGGGTCCCATGGCCAGGAGAGATACAGCCACGGGGATGGGATGGGGGGTGTCCACTCACGGATGGGGCTTGACGTGGATGTAGTTCTTGGGAATAAACCCCTCGACGCCCCGGAGCTCGGCCTTGTACCAGTTCTGGTCATCCTCCATGTTCAGGATCTGTGGGCAGGAGACACAAAGCCACTCAGTCACCGAGAAAGAACAACTGTCACCCCCGGAGATGCCACTGCATGCCAGGCCCCAGGTGGGCTTCGCCTGCACCAGCTTCTGAGTCTACTCACAGAGAAGGGCTGGGGGCCTGGGACAGGACTTGCCCACGGTCACAAGGGCTGAATTAGAACACCTCGTTCCTCAGTCCTGCCCATCCTCTGGCCCCAGGACAGCCCATCCTCAGGCGATTCACAGACTCCAAGGGAGGCACAGTCGGGGACTCATAGGAGGCTTGGGGTGGCTGCAGCTGGACTCTCAGGCTCCAACAGCAGGAGCCCTGCGGACCATGGGGTTTGCAGGAGCAGAACTGGGGACCTGAGTTCCTTCCTGGGCTGTGCCCGCGAGTTTGGGGGGTCCACAGCACCTACATGCCATGCACTGAGCCTTGGGGTGAAAGTCGGGGGGCCCAACCTGAGCACAGCCACCAGTGGTCACCTAGGGTCCCTCGCATTTAAACAGCTGAGGGGTGACAATTCAGTGGGGGGATTTCAGGCTCTGGGGAGCAGAAAAGGGGGTCTTTGGTCTGAGACAGGCTGTTTCTCAGCCCCGGCGTGGCCTGCTCAGTCACACGGGCTCCTCTTCACCCCACAGGTGGGCCAGGAGGAACTGAAATAGCCAGAGCGGGGGTGGGAGTCCCTGAGGGGGAGCAATCAAGCGACCAAGGCGGAGCGGGGCTGGGCCTGGGAGGGGCACAGCACAAGGCCGGGGGTCCTTCCTCCATTCCCTGGGCACGCCTTCCATGTGTCCCCCTGATTCTGATATAGCCCCCAAGGTCAACATCACCAAATGCTATTTTACAGATAACAAAACTGAAGCCCAGAGAGGGGAAGTGACTTGGCCAAGGCCACACAGCAGGGGAGAGGCGGAGCCTGTTTGGTCAGCTAGGACTCTGAGGCCCGGGGTTTTTGGCTCACTGGTCAAGGGGGTCCTGGCCCACCAATTTTCGCCTCCAGTCCTCTTTGTCTCTGGACCCCAGCTTGAGGGGACATCTCTCCTGTGAGGAGTCCTGGAGCACGCTCCAATGTCAGCTCAATCTTTCAGGGGTGCTTGTTGAGAGAAAAAAAATGGGCATGGGGTACCAAAGGCCCAAGGCAGGCCAACATAGGGGCATCAACTCCAGCAATGACATTTTGCCAAGAGTAGCTGGGATTGGCCTCCTAGGACCCAGGCCTGAGGCCCCACCCTCACAGGTGGCCTCTGCACGCCCATCTCCACCCCCGCTT
Organism: Macaca thibetana thibetana; assembly: GCF_024542745.1. Lineage (NCBI taxonomy): Eukaryota > Metazoa > Chordata > Mammalia > Primates > Cercopithecidae > Macaca > Macaca thibetana. Next base: position 2,587,284 of record NC_065593.1, on the reverse strand, counting down.
TGTCCACCAGGCCAGGCTGGCTGAGCCCCTTCCTTCCTGTCCCTGCAGCCTGGGCCAGGTCAGCAGCCCCAGGGGCGAACGGAAGCAGGTGGCTGACTCAGGAAAACTTTCGCTCAACACAAAACAAAACAAAACAAAACAAAACAGGCTGGGCACGGTGGCTTATGCCTGTAATCCCAGCACTTTGGGAGGCTGAGGAGGGTGGACCACCTGAGGTCAGGAGTTCTAGACTAGCCTGGCCAATATGGTGAAACCCCATCTCTACTAAAAATACAAAAAATTAGCCAAGCATGGTGGCACACCTCTGTAATCCCAACTTTCTCAGGAGGCTGAGGCAGGCGAATCACTTGAACCCGGGAAGTGGAGGCTGCAGTGAACCGAGATCGTGCCATTGCACTCCAGCCTGGGCAACAGAGTGAGACTCCATCTCAAAACAACAAAACAAAACAACACAACTCCCCCAACCTAAGGAGAAAACAAGGACCTGTAGGCCACATGCCACAGCCATGGATTCCAGGAGGAGGCCCTGAAGCCTGGGGCTCCAGAACATTCTGTCTGCTTCTGACTCTCTGTGGCTTTGACCTCAGTGTCCTCCCTCTTCTGTCCAGTGGGTGTATTTGTGGCCTGCCTTGCATGCAGCAGTGTGGACATGGGATGCACTATATCTCTTTTTTTTTTTTTTTTTTTTTTTTTTTGAGACGGAGTCTCACTCTGTCACCCAGGCTGGAGTGCAGTGGCCGGATCTCAGCTCACTGCAAGCTCCGCCTCCCAGGTTTACGCCATTCTCCTGCCTCAGCCTCCCGAGTAGCTGGGACTACAGGCGCCCGCCACCTTGCCCGGCTAAGTTTTTGTATTTTTAGTAGAGACGGGGTTTCACCGCGTTAGCCAGGATGGTCTCGATCTCCTGACCTTGTGATCCGCCCGTCTCGGCCTCCCAAAGTGCTGGGATTACAGGCTTGAGCCACCGCGCCCGGCCGGGATGCACTATATCTCATGCAGTCCCTGCTTTGTTTTGTCTCCTTGTCATCTGCACTCAGAGGACCCAGGAGTGTCCCATTGGTTACGTTAGTTAGTGATTTCTTTCTCTTTTTTCTTTTCTTTTTTTTTTTTTTTTTGAGATGGAGTCTCGCTCTGTCAGCAGGCTGGAGTGCAGTGGCACGATCTCGGCTCACTGCAACCTCTGCCTCCCAGGTTCAAGCGATTCTCCTGCCTCAGTCTCCCGAGTAGCTGGGACTACAGGTGCCTGCCACCACGCCCAGCTAATTTTTGTATTTTTACTAGAGACGGGGTTTCACCATGTTGGCCAGGCTAGTCTCGATCTCTTGACCTCACATTAACTGATTTCTTACTGTGAACATTGTTCGAAAGCCCCAGACCCTCTGAGGCCCGGGAATTCTCAGGAGGGAGAGAGGCCAACCCCTCCCTGGAGGAGTATCACTGCTCAAGGTGAAAGGCAGACCTCGGCCTGCCCCTGAGCCTTTGCCCCCATGGTGCCCTCCACCTGGGCTGCTGCCCCACTTTACCATCCCAGCCTGATGCAGTTGCTGCTTGACAGTTGTTTACTGAACACCTACTGTGTTCCAGGCACCCCACGACAGAGCAGGGAACAAGAAGCTCACATTCTAGTAGGCAGAGACAGACTATAAACAAGGGAAGAAACAAGTAAGCAAGGTAGTTTAATGGAGCAGTAAGTGTTGTGAAAAATGGCCATCAGGAGAGAGATGGAGAATGTCTGGTTGGGTGGGAGCGGGGAGATTGTCAACACGGGACAGGTGGGGTGGTCCAGAAAGGCCTTTCTGAAGAAGTGACATGGAAGCTGAGACCCGAATTACAAGAAGGAACCAGCGGTAAGAAAATGTGGGGAACAGTGTCCAAGGCGGACGGAACAGCCAGTGCCAAAGCCCTGAGGTGGGGGCAAGCTCTGTACCCGAAACAGAAAGGAGGCCAGGGTGCCTGGAGCCGAGGAGGGAGGAGCAGGTGTCATGAGATATACAGGGGAGGGCCAGGCTCTGAGTCATGGCCACTGCATGGAGACTGGGCTGGGAAGCAGGGGGTGGCGGGGGGAGGCCTTGAGAGCCACCGCACAAGCCCAGGTGAGTGACGATGGAGGCCTGGGCCAGAGGAGGGACTTCAGGTAGGTTTGGCCAGAGTTGCCGACAAGACAATGACAGGCTGCAGAAAGTAGGTTCGGGGAGCCCAGGGACCATCACCCTTTCCCATGGAGATGGCAGGGTGACATGGGCTTCCTGAGTCTGGGTCACGTCATCCAGGCTGCTCGTGGAGAGATGGGAGTGAAGCCCCCCTCCAGCTGGCAGCAGCAGGGGGATGCGTGCACCCAGAAACGCCTGGCCCATCAGGGAGGGAGGCTTTGTCCCAGAGAGGTGATGTTTGGGGCCATTTGTCCAGAGTGAGTCCATGAGCCAGAGTTTTCATCCAAGACCAAAGTTGAGATTTGAAGAATGGGCTTCATTGCCCACTCCCCCAGGCTGGACTCAATCTGTAGGCAGGCAGTGCCGTGGCAGGGGCTGGCCCACAGGGAGTGCTGGAAAACACTTGCTGGGCAAGAGGACAGGCTGGTCGTGGAGCTCAGCTTCCACCCCAGCCACTTGATCCCTCCATGCCTGGCTCAGCGCCTCCCGCGCACCCCATTCCTATTTCATCACTGCCCCACTCCCTCCCAACACCACACCTGGGTCTAAAGACCTCCAAGTGCTCTCAGATGAGAAACGAAGACTTGGATCCCTGCAGAGGGTCATGCCTTGGGCTCACAGCCCCAGTGCTCAGCCTGGCCCTGTCCACGAGGCCCACAGCCAGCACTGCAGTGACCCCAGATGCCAGCACCCCAACATAGAGAAGGAGGAATTGCTCGTCCTCCTCTGGACCCCAACCCCCAGCCCAGCCTGTTCAGACCAAGTGCAGGTTCCACAGTCAAAGGGATACAGTCAAAGGGACAAAAGGACTCCATACCGAGCAGGTCATGTTGCCTCCCTGTGCCTAGTTTAGTCACCTGTGAAATGGGGGTGCCAGTCCCCATTGCTTAAATGGAACATGGGGTGTGCTGCTGAATTCAAGGCCTGGCTATAGCAGGGTGATGGCACAGGGAGCTCTCCCGTCTTGTGCTTGAAGATTGTGGTCAAGAGCAGCGCCCAGGGCTCAGCGCAGAGGAGCGTTCAGTCTAACTAACACCCATTGCTCCAGTGAGGAAACTGAGCCCCAGGGAAGGGCAGTCACTTCCCTAGCGTGGTTTACTGGCAGTTCCAGTGCACATGTCTTGGCATGGCTACTCCCAGAATCCTGGGCATGGCTTTCGTATGCAAACTTTTAAGCAAGGACATTTCCAGAGACACATTCCACAGGCCCATGTGTCTAGACTGTCTTGGAAGGCTGCAATGTCTGTCAAAAAGCGGCCCAGACAAGGAAAAATGAACTGTGGTATGACCCTATTTTCCCTTTACTCCACACTACTGGGAAGCTCATCCTTGATGCCTTCATCACAGCTATTTTAGCCCTACTAGGTTAGCATGTGTACTTATTTCTTTCCTAAGACCTTCTCTCTCTCCCTCTTTCTCCCTCTGTTCTCCATTCCCATACTCTGTCTCTCTCTCTAGCTCTCATTCTCTCCCTCTCTCAACAATTTTCTTTTCAAACTTTTTCCTGGAAAACTGGGGGTTGAACTAACTCCTGCCAGACACTGTGGTAATATCTCATCGAATCCTCACAGCAGCCCCAAAGGAGGGTCATTAGTTATCTCCCCATTTCCTAGATGGAGAAACTGAGGCTCCGAGGGAAGAGGTGGCTTGTCCGGAGTCACACAGCCAATAACTGGAGAGGCTGGGCCTGTCTTCCAGGGGCCACCGTCTGCTTGGGACAATCCCAGGCCCCCGGTTTCTAAATCCACCCCCACCCCGTGTGGGGCCAACTCAGCAGGCTCCAGCCCCCCTACCTTGAGTGTGTCTCCCTTGTTGAAGGCCAGCTCATCACTCTCTGTGGCCTGAAAGCTGTACAGGGCCACGGACTCCATGCCGCTGCTCGGGGCTCCAGCAGCTGGGCTCAGAGCTGGGCCGACAGCTTCCTGCTTCCTCTGCAGTCGAGGACCGTCTTCCTTTGTTTTGAGTGCGTGTTTGTTCTTTTGAAGTTGAGACTGAAACTGCTCCTGATGGGGGAGAAACAGGAAATAGACATGTCAGAGAACAGGGAGGGCTTGTGAGCCAGCTGGGTCCCTACCTCAGACCCCAGGTGCCAGGAATGGCCTTTGGGGAGTCTCCCTGAAGCTCTGGGAGTGGGGCCCCCTTGTGCCCATGTTTTATCCTCCATAAAAGTGAGGTGCCTGGAGGAGAAGTGCCGAAGCTGTCCTGCTGGCTCAGGCACTGAATCTCATGGCACCAGATGCTGGCCCCACTTCACCAATTTGCCAATGACCCTCCATCTTTTCCTAAACCCTGGTGCCTCTTGTGATGCCCTGCCTCCTGCTCCTTCAATCCCAAGCTCTTCACCTGGCACTCAAGGCCCTTGCAAGCCACCACCTCCACCTGCCCCTACAAACAGCCCCCATTCTCATCCTTTGTCATCCCCTTCACTCTAAACAAACCCGGGGCTTCAGCCACAGCAAGGGGCTACACCAAACTCTCATTTCAACCACAGACTTTAGCACATGCGGTTCCTCTGCCTGGTGCTCTCCTCTTTCTGCTCCCGGGAGACTCATATTCATCCATCAAAGCCCAGCTCAGAATGTACCTCTTCTGGTTTAAACACGGGCACCTTAGGTGTAACTTAAATTCTAAGGTCAATAAGACTTGTGGGCTGGGGCAATGGCTCATGCCTGTAATCCCAGCACTTTGGGAGGCCGAGATGGGCGGATCACTGGAGGTCAGGAGTTCGAATTCCGCCTGGCCAACGTGGTGAAGCCTCATCTCTACTATAAATACAAAAAATTAGCCTGGCATGGTGGCACGTGCCTGTAATCCCAGCTACTGGGGAGGCTGAGGCACAAGAATCACTTGAACCCAGGAGGCAGAGGTTGCAGTGAGCCAAGGATCCATCCAGGCTCAAAGCAATCCTCCTACCTTGGCCTCCGGAGTAGCTCGGACTACAGGTGCTCACCACCATGTTTGACTAATTATTTGTCTTTTTAGTAGAGATGGGTTTTCGCCACGTTACCAAGGCTGGTCTTGAATTCCTGGACTCAAGCGATGCGATCCTCCTGCCTGAGATTGCACCCTTGCACTCCAGCCTGGGTGACAGAGCGAGACTCCTCAAAAAAAAAAAAAAAAAAAAAAATTATAAATAAATCTCTACCTTTCCTTCATGGGTTTGTTATGAGCAGGGCATCGGTGCAGCAATTCTGAAACGGTTTTGTAAGTGTTGCAGGATAGAGCATGCATGGACAAGCACAGCTATATTGTTTGGAACCAGGGTTCTCCCTGGGAAAGAAGGGAGACACAGACGTGGAAGGAAAACCAAGCAGAGCCCTGTGGTGTTGCATGGACACTGGATGAATCAGTGTGAAGTCACATTTTTTTTTTTGTAAAGAAATTTTTCTTCCTTCATTTATATTAATATGGACTCATGGTTTCATATTTTAGCCAGTGGATTATAATCCACTACTATCACATTTATTTTGATGCTCAAAATGCCCCTGATTAGGCCAGTGGGGTCTCCTTCAAGCTGGCTCCTTATCCTTTTGACATGGACCCATCATTCTATGAATGCACCCTGACCTTCTGGCCAATAATAGGAGAATCGCTTGAACCAGGGAGATGGAAGTTGCAGTGAGCCGAGATCGCGCCATTGCACTCTAGCCTGGGTGACACATCTAGACTCCATCTCCAAAAAAAAAAAAAAAAAAAAAAAAGTTGAGAGGAAAGAATGGAAGATGACAGCTGCTTTCCTCCCAATGTGGAGTCCCTGAGCCAACCAGGCAGGATGGAGCTGGCCCTGGCCTCACCTAGCCCCATTCCAGGGCTCCTCCACCCTGCCCTCTACTCAAAGACCCCTGCCTTCTGGCTGCCCCCGACCCCAGGGGTGACAGGATGTTACAAGGCCCCTCTTTCCGGCTTTGTTGCAGTTGAGGTTTCAAAGCCTCAGAATGATGCAATGGAGGGGTTGGGATCCGCCCCCGCCTCAGTTTTGAGGTGCTTCCAACCACATGAGGGGAGAAGGACTTCCCCTTATGAAGCTGAATGTGTGTCCCCCGGGGCTGGTGGGACAGACGCCTGGTTTATTTTTATGTGTTTTAGAAGTATTTATTCTCTGCCAAGTCCTTCACAAAGAGGTAAGTGACCAATAGTTGGTAGGTGGCAGGGCTGGGGTTCAAACCCAGGCAGGCCTGAGGGCCAAACCATGCCTACAGCTCCTTCGCCGCATGGCCTCAACCCGGAGGATTCCTGCCCAAGGTGGTTCAGGCCAGAGTTGGGAGCCTGGGCTGCCTACTGTACAGTGAGCTCAGGGAGTGTAGTGAGGTAAGCAGCAAAGCTTTGTTGGAGGGTAAATCTGCCCTGATTCTGGGAGACCAGAGAGGACCCCACAAATGGGACTTGACTGAGAGGACCCTTGAATGCAGGACCCCAAATGAGGGAGACGCTGGGGCCTGGAACAAGGGGCCATCAGAAGCTGGAGGCTTAGGCCAGGCGCGGTGGCTCACACTGTAATCCCAGCATTTTGGGAGATCAAGGCAGGCAGATCACTTGAGGCCAGGAGTTCGAGACCAGCCTGGCCAGTAGAGATGGTGAAACCCCGTCTCTACTAAAAATACAAAAGTTAGCCAAGCATAGTGGCATACACCTGTAATCCCAACGAGGCTGAGACACGAGAATCATTTGAACCCAGGAGGCGGAGGCTGCAGTGAGCCGGGATCACACCACTATATTCCAGCCTCAGCGACAGAATGAGACTCTCTTAAAAAAAAAAAAAAAAAAAAAAATTAAAATTAAATAATTTTTTTTCTTTTTTTAAAATAAGAAGCTAGCTGCTTGCAGAGCATCAAGCCCCATCACAGGGCTGCAGCCTGGGTTCCTATGGGAAGTGTTGATGGGAAGAGTCAAGCGCTGTAAAATATCTGAAGAGATTTATTCTGAGCTAAATATGAGAGAACAATGACCCAGGACTCAGCCCTCAGAGAACATGTACCCAAGGTGGTCAGGCCATAGCTTGGTTCTTTTTTTGGGAGGGGGACGGAGTCTCACTCTGTCACCCAGGCTGGAGTGCAGTGGTGTAATCTCGGCTCATTACAACTTCCTTCTCCTGGGTTCAAGTGATTCTTCTGCCTCAGCCTCCCAAGTAGCTGGGACTACAGACGTGGGCCACCAGGCCGGGTTAATTTTTGTATTTTTAGTGGAGACAGGGTTTCACCATATTGGCCAGGCTGGTCTCGAACTTCTGACCTAGTGATCCACCCGCCTCAGCCTCCCAAAGTGCTGGGATTACGGGCATGAGCCACTGCACCCAGCCACACAGCTTGGTTTTACACATTTTATGGAGACATAAGACATCAATCAATACATGTAAGATGTACATTGGTTCAGTACAGAAAGGTGGGAAACTGGAAGAAAGGGTGCGGGTGTCGGGGGCTTCCAGGTCACAGGTGGATTCAAGAATGTTCTGACTGGCAATTGGTTGAGAGAGTTATTATCAATAGAAAGGAATGGGCTGGGTGCAGTGGCTCACACCTGAAATCCCAGCACTTTGGGAGGCCAAGGCAGGAGGATCACCTGAAGTCAGGAGTTCAAGACTAGCCTGACCAACATGGTGAAGCCCTGTCTCTACCAAAAATACATTAGGCTGGGCATGGTGGCTCACTGTAATCCCAGCACTTTGGGAGGCCAAAGCAGGAGGATCACCTGTGGTCAGGAGTTCAAGACCAGCCTGACCAACATTGTGAAACCCTGTCTCTACCAAAAATACATTAGGCTGGGCATGGTGGCTCACTGTAATCCCAGCACTTTGGGAGGCCAAGGCGGGTAGATCACTTGAGGTTAGGAGTTTGAGCAGCCTGACCAACAAGTGAAACCCCGTCTCTACTAAAAATAAAAAAAATTAGCTAGGCGTGGTGGCGAGTGCCTATAATCCCAGCTATTTGGGAGGCTGAAGCAGGAGACTCACTTGAACCCAGGAGACAGAAGTTGCAGTGAGCCAAGATCATGCCACTGTACTCCAGCCTGGGCGACAAGAGTGAAACTTCATCTCAAAAAATATATATACAAAATTAGCCAGGAGCGGTGGTGCATGCCTGTAATCCCAGCTACTTGGGAAGCTGAGGCAGGAGAATTGCTTGAACCCAGGAGGCGGAGATTGCAGTGAGCTGAGATCACCTTATAGCACTCCAGCCTGTGCAACAAGAGCAAAACCTCATCTCAAAAAAAAATAAAATAAATAAAAAATAAGGAGTTTTGGAAGCCAAGGTTTTATTATGTAGATGAAGCCTCCAGGTAGCTGGCTTCAGAGAATAGAGTGTAAATGTTTCTTATCAGACTTAAAGAGTCTGTTCTATCAGTAATTCCAAAAGTGAGGAGGTTATAACGAGGCATGTCCAGCTCTCCCTTCTCATCATATCCTGAACTCATTTTCAGGTTAACTTTGGAATGCCCTTGCCAAGAGAAGGAGTCCGTTTGGATGGTTGAGGGGCTTAGGATTTTGGTTTTGGTTTATGGAGGTCCCTCAAAAGCTGCTCACGGGAGGAAGACTCATCACTGGCCACAGGCCACACCAGGCCAGGGCAGACCCAGCCACTGTCTCAGTGCTGAAACCCTAACCCCCTGTGATCAGCTGAATAACGGCCCCAAAGACATCCAGGTCCTGACCTCAAGAACTCGGAATGTTCCCTTATATGACAAGAGGGACTTTGCAGGTGTGATTATGTTAAAGATCTTGAGATGGGATAGAAACTGCAATTTCAATGCAGTTTGAGTTCTGTAGTTATTAGACTGGACTAGACTACTAGACCCTGGAACACTCCAAAGAGGCTGACTGGGGAACTTTTTGTTAGCAGAGATTGGCTGAAACACCTGAGAGAACTCCCTGAAAAATTTTTTTTTTTTTGAGACAGAGTTTTGCTTTTACTGTCTGCACTAGAGTGCAGTGGCATGACTTCAGCTCACTGCAACCTCCGCCTCCCCGTGTCTACTAAAAATACAAAAATTGGTCAGGCATGGTGGCGCACACCTGTAGTCCCAGCTACTTGGGAGGATGAGGTAGGAGAATCACTTGAACCTGGGAAGTGGAGATTGCAGTGAGCAGAGATCATGCCACTGCACTCCAGCCTGGGTGACAGAGGGATACTCTGTCTCAGACAAAAAAAAAGAAGAGAAAAGAAAGTGAAGAAACAGGCCAGGCATGGTGGCTCACACCTGTAATCCCAGCACTTTGGGAGGCTGAAGCAGGAGGATTGTTTGAACCCAGGAGTTCAAGACCAGTCTGGACAACATAGTAAGACCCCATCTCTACAAAAATAAACAACAACAAAAATAGGCCAGGCATGGTGTTTCACACCTGTAATCCCAGCTACTCAGGAGGCTGAGGTGGGAGGATCACTTGAGTCCTGGAAGTCAAGGTTATAGTGAGCTATGATCACACCATTGCACTCCTGCCTCTGAGGACAGAGCAAGACTTTGTCTGGAAAAAAAGAAAATGCGAATGAAGAAACATGGATTCGTGAACATCTATGAATATTTGGTTTGAAAAGGTGAGGCCATGGTGTTTGCACTGAGATCATGGCCCCTCGTGCCCTTCCTCTCAGCTCAGTGAGGCTGAGACTCCACTCTGGACAGCTGCAGGCAAGAACATGGGGTCCCCTGCTGCCTCCAGACCAAGGAAACAGGGCTCCCTCTGCCCCCAGCTCCCAATAGGAGGTTTTCTTTTTTTTTTTTTTTTTTTTGAGACGGAGTCTTGCTCTGTCGCCCAGGCCGGAGTGCAGTGGCCGGATCTCAGCTCACTGCAAGCTCCGCCTCCCGGGTTTACGCCATTCTCCTGCCTCAGCCTCCCGAGTAGCTGGGACTACAGGCGCCCGCCACCTCGCCCGGCTAGTTTTTTGTATTTTTAGTAGAGACGGGGTTTCACCATGTTAGCCAGGATGGTCTCGATCTCCTGACCTTGTGATCTACCCGTCTCGGCCTCCCAAAGTGCTGGGATTACAGGCTTGAGCCACCGCGCCCAGCCAGGAGGTTTTCATTCCAGGAAGAACAGGACATCAATTTCCTATTCTACCCCCAGCCATCTGTTGCTGAGACTAAGTCCTGGGTGAGTGTAGCCAAGAGTTGGGGGGCTCCTTCTTGCACCCAGCCCCGCTCATGGAACAGAGGCTCTGCCTTGGGTGCAGTGTGCTGCGGGTGCTGGGGCCCTGATCACTCCGGCCCTGGCTCATGTGGAAGTGACTCCATACCAGGAGAGGCAAACTTCGAGGACCTCGGCCATTGCCCCCACTCCCACCAAGTCCTCAGCCCCTAGCGCAGGGTGTCACTCAGAGAGAAGCTTTCCAAAGTCTCCACCCCCAGCTCCAGGGCCCTGGCTCCGAGAAAGATTTTTGCCTGATGAAGAAACAGGTCATAAAAAAGACTTCCTAATCTCTTCCCAAAGCAACTGACCTCATTTGCTACAGAGAATGAAGGAATTCAAAGCAAAAGTTGCTTTTGTTTTGATTTTGGTTAGGTTTGTTTGAGAGTGCAGTGACTCAATCTCCGCTCACTGCAACCTCCACCTCCTGGGTTCAAGCGATTTTCCTGCCTTGGCCTCCCGAGTAGCTGGGATTACAGGTGCCTGCTACCACACCCAGCTAATTTTTTTTTCAATTTTTAGTAGAGACGGGGTTTCACCATGTTGACCAGGCTGGTCTTGAACTCCTGACCTCAGGTGATCCGCCCACCTCAGCCTCCCAAAATGCTAGGATTACGGGCATGAGCCACCGCACCCGGCCCAAAAGGTGCTTTTGAGAATAGTAGAGATTACAGTGAGAGATAATTGGGAGAAGATTCAAGACACAAGCTGAACTCTAGGCTGCTCCTTTGCAGGAGAGAACAGGGAATAGCACCAGTAGAAGGAGCCCTCCCGAAGTCAGAACAAATAAAAGACATGGACCTCACACACTATTCCTTCCAAGGAGCCAGACTTGATAGGATCAGTGTGTACAGCGGGGCATTACAGGAAATTATAAAGCAATCCATTGGCAACTTGTAGAGCTTATTTCAACCAAGCAAGGATTAAAACAAAGAAAGAAGGGCTGGGTGCAGTGGCTCACGCCTAAAATCCCAACACTTTGGGAGGCTGAGGTGGGTGTATCACGAGGTCAGTTCAAGACCAGCCTGGCCAAGATGGTCAAACCCCATCTCTACCAAAAAAAAAAAAAAAAATACAAAAATTAGCCGGGCATGGTGGCGAGTGCTTGTAATCCCAGCTATTTGGGAGGCTGAGGCAGAGGATTGCTTGAACCCAGGAGGTGGAGGTTGCAGTGAGCCGAGATTGCACCATTACACTCCAGCCTGGGCGACACAGCGAGACTCGGTCTCAAAAAAAAAAAAAAGAAAGAAAGAAAAAAGAAAAGAAAATTTGCATAGCTTAACAGCTGGGTATGGTCAGGGAAAGAGGAAGAGAGCCTTCGAAAACCACTGTCATCCCAGGGTAACTGCAGGCATACTCAAAGCTGGGCCCCCCTGAGAACGACCTTAGAAGCTGAACATCATAGGGAAGAAATAGACTTCACTAAAATAATCCAGCCAGTCACTAAACAAATAAACAAGAAAATAATAATAAGAAGCCCAGGGCAGGGGAGACTCATACCCAGAATTGCTACAATGTATTATTTAAATGTCCTGTTTCCAACAAAAAAAATATGAAGCATGCAAAAAATTTAAAAAACAGGAAAGCATGACCCATAGATCGGGGGGAAATGCAGGCAAAGGAAACTGCCTGTGAGAGGCCACATGTTGATTTATCAGAAAAAGACTTTAAAGTAGCCATTATACACATGTTCATAAAACCAAAGGAAACCACAACTAAATAAAGGAATGTATGATGACAGTGTTTCATCAAACAGAGAATACCAATAAAAAGACAGAAATTGGGCCGGGTGCGGTGGCTCAGGCCTGTAATTCCAGCACTTTGGGAGGCCAAGGTGGGCGGATCATGAGGTCAGGAGATCGAGACCATCCTGGCTAACACGGTGAAACCCCGTCTCTACTAAAAATACAAAAAATTAGCCGGGTGTGGTGGCGGGTGCCTGTAGTCCCAGCTACTCGGGAGGCTGAGGCAGAGGAATGGCGTGAACCTGGGAGGCAGAGCTTGCAGTGAGCCAAGATCATGCCACTACACTCCAGCCTGGGTGACAGAGCAAGACTCCGTCTCAAAAAAAAAAAAAAAAAAAAAAAAGATAGAAATTGCTGGGCACAGTGGCTTACGACTGTACTCCCAGCACTTTGGGAGGCCGAGGAGGGTGTATCATGAGGTCAGGAGTTCGAGACCAGCCTGGCCAACATGGTGAAACCCTGTCTCTACTAAAGATTAAAAAAAAAAAAAAAATTAACTGGGTATGGTGGTACATGCCTGTAATCCCAGCTACTCGGGAGGCTGAGGCAGGAGAATCTCTTGAACCTGGGAGGCAGAGGTTGCAGTGAGCTGAGATCGCACCACTGCACTCCAACCTGGGCAACAGGGTGAGACTGTGTCTCAAAAAAAAAAAAAAAAAAAAAAAAAAAAAAAAAAAAAAAAAAAAAAAAAAATCGAAATTATAAAAAAAGAACCAAATGGAAATTATGAAGTTGAAAAGTATAGTAACTAAAATAGCTGGGTGCAGTGGCTCACACCTGTAACCTCAGCTTTTTGGGAGGCTGAAGCAGGTGTATCACCTGAGGTCAGGAGTTCGAGACCAGCCTGACCAACGTGCTGAAATCCCATCTCTACTAAAAATACAAAATTAGCCAGGCATGGTGGCAGGGGCCTGTAATCCCAGCTACTCGGGAGGCTGAGGCAGGAGAATCACTTGAATCCGGGAGACAGAGGTTGCAGTGAGCCAAGATCATGCCATTGCACTCCAGCCTGGGCGACAAGATCAAAACTCCGTCTCAAAAAAAAAAGAAAAAAAAGAAAAAAAGTGTAGTAACTGAAATAAAACATTCACTAAAGGGATTCACCAGCTGATTTCAAATTCACATGGAATTGCAAAGGATCTAGAATGGCCAAAACAATCTTGATAAAGAAAAAAAAAAATGACTGAGTGTGCAGCTTGCGCCTGTAATCCCAGCACTTGGAAAGCCCAGGCAGGAGAATTGCTTGAGCCCAAGAAGTCAAGGCTACAGTGAGCAGAGATCTCATCACTACACTCCAGGCTGGGCCACAGAGCAAGACCCTGTCTCAAAGAATAAAAACCAGAAACAACAAACAAACAAATAACAATAATTAAATAAAAATTAAAAACGTAGGGGTACATTTTCATGCCTTGTATTTGGCAATGGAACCTTTGATGTGATACTCAAAACACAAGCAATAAAAGGATAAATTGTATTTTATCAAAATTAAAACTTCTGCTCATCAAAGGACACTTTCAAGACAATGAAAACAACCTACAGAATGGAAGAAAATATTTGTAAATAATAAATCTGGTGAGGGTTTCATATCCAGAATATACAAGAACTCATAGAATTCAATACTAGAACACAAACAACCCAATTAAAAATGGGCAAAGGATCTTAAAAGACTTTTCCCCGGCCGGGTGCGGTGGCTCAAGCCTGTAATCCCAGCACTTTGGGAGGCCGAGACGGGTGGATCACGAGGTCAGGAGATCGAGACCATCCTGGCTAACACGGTGAAACCCCGTCTCTACTAAAAAATACAAAAAAAACTAGCCGGGCGATGTGGCGGACGCCTGTAGTCCCAGCTACTCGGGAGGCTGAGGCAGGAGAATGGCGTGAACCCGGGAGGCGGAGCTTGCAGTGAGCTGAGATCCGGCCACTGCACTCCAGCCTGGGCGACAGAGCAAGACTCCGTCTCAAAAAAAAAAAAAAAAAAATACAAAAATTAGCCAGGCATGGTGGTGCATGTCTGTAATCCTAGCTACTTGGGAGGCTGAGGCAGGAGAAGCTCTTGATTCAGTGAGACAAGATCGCACCACCGCACTCCAGCTGGGACACAGAGCAAGACTCTGTCTTTAAGAGAAAAAAAAAAAAAATTAATTAGTAGAATTTTCTGGGAGGAGCGGTTATAGGTTTACAGAAGAATTGAGCCCAAAGAACAGAATCCCCATACATCCTCTCTCTCACACCCCTACACTCATTTCCCTATTAGTAACATTTTGCATTATAGCGTGATACTTCTGTTACAACTGATGCGCCAATGTGCACAAGGAGTTCCATAGTTCACATTACAGCTCATTCCTGGTGTTGTACATTCTGTGGGTTTGGACAAATGCGTAATGCCGTATCCACCATTGTCATGTCATAGAGAGTAGTTTCGTGGCCCTGAAAGTCCCCTGTGCTCTGCCGGTTCATCCCTCCCTCCCCCAACCCCTGCCAACCACTGAGCCTTTTACTGTCTCCATAGTTTTGCTTTTCCAGAATGTCATGTGTATGGAATCATACAGTATATGGCCTTTTCACAGTGGCTTCTTTTTCTTAGTAATATGCATTTAAGGTTCTTGAATGTTTTTTCATGGCTTGATAGCTCATTTGTTTTTAGCGCTGAATAATATCTAATTCTCTGGATGTACCACAGTTTATTTATCCATTCATCTATGTAGGACATTTTTTTCTCTTTTTTTTTTTTTGAGACGGAGTCTCACTCTGTCTCCCAGGCTGGAGTGCAGTGGCGCAATCTCAGCTCACTGCAACCTCTGCCTCCCAGGTTTAAGCGATTCTCCTACCTCAGCCTCCTGAGTCGCTGCGATTACAGGCGCGCGCCACCGTGCCCGGCTAATTTTTGTTGTTGTTGTTGTTGTTGTTGTTGTTTTCTGAAATGGGGTCTCCTGTCACCCAGGCTGGAGTGCAGTGGCGCCATCTCGGCTCACTGCAAGCTCCACCTCCAGGGTTCACGCCATTCTCCTGCCTCAGCCTCCCGAGTAGCTGGGACTACAGGTGCCTGCCACCACGCCCGGCTAATTTTTTGTATTTTTAATTTTTTTTAGTAGAGATGGCATTTCACCGTGTTAGCCAGGATGGTCTCGATCTCCTGACCTCGTGATCCGCTCGCTTCGGCCTCCCAAAGTGCTGGGATGACAGGCGTGAGCCACTGCGCCCGGCCTAATTTTTGTATTTTTAGTAGAGATGGGGTTTTGCCATGTTGGCCAGGCTGGTCCTGAACTCCTGACCTCAGGAGATCCACCTGCCTCAGACTCCCAAAGGGAACACATATTTTTTATTTTATTTTATTTTATTTTACTTTTTTAGAGACAGGGTCTCCCTCTGTTGCCCAGGAAGCTATTAAACCCCTGATCTCAAGTGACTGCCTGCCTCAGCTGCCCAAGTAGCAGGGATTACAGACACAAGCCACCTCCCCTGGCTCTATTTAGCAACATCTTAGTTCCAAGTTTTGGCAATTATGGGTAAAGCTGCTATAAACATATGTGTGCAGGCTTGTGTGGACATACGTTTTCAACTCATTTGGGTAGACACCAAGAGCTGCGTTCCAGCCTGGGCAACAAGAGTGAAACTCCATCTCAAAAAAAAAAAAAAACAGAAATGTAGGCCGGGCATGATGGCTTGCACCTATAATCCCCGAACTTTTTGGGAGGCCAAGGCAGGCAGATCACTTGAGGTCAGGAGTTCAAGACCAGCCTGCCTAACATGGAGAAACCCCATCTCTACTAAAAATACAAAAATCAGCCACGCGTGGTGGCGCAGCCTGTAATCCCAGCTACTCAGGAGGCTGCGGCACAAGAATCACTTGAACCCAGGAGGCAGAGGTTGCAGTGAGCCCAGATTGTGCCACTGCACGCCAGCCTGGGTGATGAAGTGAAACTCTACCAAAACAGAAATTACTCTCTTGCAGTTCTGAAGGCTCCAAGTCAGGAATCAAAGTGTTGAAGCCTCGAAGGGGGATCTTTCCTGGACTCCACCAGCGTCTGGAGGCTACTGGCCATCCCGGTGTTACCAAAACACCAGGGGTTCCATCTAGGGCCTGCTGCTCACCTCACAGAAAGCCAATCACTGAGACAAACGATTATTGTCAAGGACGAAGGCTTTAATCAGGTGCTGCAGCTGAGGGGATGGGAGGGATTTACCCCAGGAATGCAGGGGCTGGTTCAACATAAGAAAATCAATTAAAGTCTTATACCGCATTAGTAGAACAAAGGGAAAAACAGGTATTCCAGCTGACACAGAAAAAGCATCTAAGAAATTTTAACATTTCATGATTAAAACACAGAGAAAACTATGAAACGAGGGGATTTGTCTCAACATGATAAAAGATATTTGTGAAAAACCCACAGTTATCATCATACTTAATGGTGAAAGACTAAAAGCTTTTCCTCTAAGTCCAGGAACAAGACACAGATGTTCATCTTTACCACTGCTACTCAATGTTTTGTTTTGTTTTGTTTTTGAGAGGGAGTCTTGCTCTGTCGCCCAGGCTGGAATGCGGTGGCGCGATCTTGGCTCACTGCAGCCTCTGCCTCCCGGGTTCAAGCCATTCTCCTGCCTCAGCCTCCCCAGTAGCTGGAACTACAGGTGCACACTGCCACGCCTGGCTAATTTTTGTGTTTTTAGTAGAGACGGGGTTTCACCATGTTGGCCAGGATGGTCTTGATCTCCTGACCTTGTGATCTGCCTGCCTCGGTCTCCCAAAATGCTGGGATTACAGGTGTGAGCCACCGCGCCCGGCCTAGTCAATATTTTACTAGAAGTTATAGCCAGTGCCTTTAGGTAAGAAAAAGCACTAAGAGGCACCAAATTGAGAAGGAAGAAATAAAACCATCTGTATAAATACAGAAAATCCCAAAGAATACAAACGCACAAATTACTAGAGCTAATAAGCAAATTCAGGAAAGTTTCTGGACACAAGATCAACTCACAAAAAACAGTTGTGTGGTTTCTTGTTTGTTTTTTTGAGGAGTTACGCTCTTGTCACCCAGGCCTGAGTGCAATGGCACGATCTTGGCTCACTGCAGCCTCTGCCTCCCGGGTTCAAGCCATTCTCCTGCCTCAGCCTCCCCAGTAGCTGGGACTACAGGCACGCGCCACCACGCCCAGTCAATTTTTGTATTTTTAGTAGAGACGGGGTTTCACCACGTTGGCCAGGATGGTCTTGATCTCCTGACCTCGTGATCCACCCGCCTTGGCCTCCCAAAGGGGTGGGATGACAGGTGTGTGCCACTGCACCCGGTCCAGTTGTGTTGTTATACACTAGCGAGGAGCAACTCAAAAATGTAATTAAGAAAACCGCTGGGCGTGGTAGCTCACACCTCTAGTCCCACACTTTGAGAGGCCTAGGCGGGTGGATCCCTTGAGCCCAGAAGTTCAAGACTTTCCTGGGCAATGTGGTGAAACCCCCTCCCTACAAAAAATACAAAAATTAGCCGAGCGTGATGGCATGTGCCTGTAATCCCAGCTACTCAGGAGGCTGACGTGGGAGGATCACCTGAGCCCTGGAAGTCAAGGCTGCAGTGAGCGGTCACGTCATGCATCATTGCACTCCAGCCTGAAAAAGGAGTGATGCAACATGTTACAACATGAACAAACCTTGAAAACGTCATTCTAAGTGAAATAAGCCAGATACAAAAGGACAATATTGCATGTTTCCACTTATAGAGATATCTACAAGAATCAAATTCGTAGTGTAAACGTAATCTGAGGCTGGAGCCAAACCGGGAACGAAGACACAAGGCAAATGGCAGTGAGAATATCCTTTATTAGGACTCGCGGGCGAGGTTCCTCCGTCCAAAGGTGCAGGCAGAGGAAGTCGCGCTGAGGGAGGAGGGTAGGGGCTTCTTATAGCACCAGAGGTAGGGAAGCGTCTGTAATCACAGCTACAGGCAAACAGGGCCTGGGGGGTCTTGAAACTACTAGGGCAGGAGTCAAGTAAGGGTCCTGAGGAAGGGGTCTTTGGAAACTGTCAACTGAAATTGCTGTTTACGAACTTGTGGAATGCAGGTGAGCTGCAGGTCATGGGGGAGTGTGGTTGCCCAGCCAGAACTGATGCATGTAAGTCTTCGGGTGTGTACAAGGGTGAAGGGAGTCTTTAACAAAAGGCCTGCTACGCCGGGTAATGCCGCCATGTTGGGTCTAGATTCCTGCCTAACACATAGAGACGGAAAATAGAAGAGTGCTTACAAGGGTCTGGGCAGAGGGAGGAAAGGGAAGTTTGTTTTATGGGTAGAGTTTCAGTTTGGGATGTCGAAAAAGTTCTGGAGATAAATAATGCTGATGGTTACATACCAATGGCTACATGAATGTACTTAATGCCCCTGAATTGTATGTGTGAGAAATGGTTAAGATGGTACGTTTTACGTCTATTTTATACCATCCCCCCTAAAAAAAATTGTTTTTAAGAGTCAAGATCTCACTCTGTCTCCCAGGCTGGGGTGCAGTGGAGCAATCAAAGCTCACTGCAGCTTCGAACTCAGCCAGCTTCCCTGGCGCAAGCGATCATCCCGCTTCAGCGTCCGGAGTAGCTGGGTCTACAGGCGGTGCCACCACAGCCAGCTCATTTTTAATTTATTTCATTTTATTTATTTATTTATTTATTTATTTATTTATTTATTTATTGAGGTGGAGTTTTGCTCTTATTGCCCAGACTGGAGTGCAATGGCGCAGTCTCGGCTCAGGCAACCTCTGCCTCCTGGCTTCAAGGGATTCTCCTGCCTCAGCCTCCTAAGTAGCTGAGATTACAGACATGCACCACAACGCCCAGCTAATTTTGTATTTTTAGCAGAGAGGATGTTTCTCCACTTTGGGCTGGTGGAACTCCCGACCTCAGGTGATCCGCCCGCCTTGGCCTTCCAAAGTGCTGGGATGACAGGCGTGAGCCACCGCGCCCAGCCTGATTTTTACTTTTATTATTATTTTTGTTTTCCCCTTGGTAGGGACCGGATTCCGCTATGTTGCCTGAGCTGGTCTCCAATTCATAGAACAAAGGATCCTCCCGCCTGGGCCTGGGCGTGGGAGCCCAGAACGCTGAGATTACCGGATTACAGGCGGGCACAGCACACCAGGAACAAACACGTCCCACTTTAAAACTTCAGGTTGTGATTGGCTGTCATTCAGTATTATGCTAATTAAGCATTCCTTAAATTAAATTAATTTAGTTTAATTTAAATACATTTTTAAAACAAGTTTTAAAAATTACGTTTCCACCTAAAACGTTAATTTAACTTTTAAAAGTTTTTTAAAATTACGTTTCCACCTGAAACGTTAATATGATGTCGTTAAGTCATGATATTGGAAAAGGTGTTACTGCCAAACGATTTTCCTATTTATTTCCTAATGGAATCGGAAATAGCGAAAGTATCTTGCCGTCAGTTAAAAGTGTGTGGCGAAGGCCGGGCGCGGTGGCTCAAGCCAGTAATCCCAGCACTTCGGGAGGCCGAGACGGGCGGATCACAAGGTCAGGAGATCGAGACCATCCTGGCTAACACGGCGAAACCCCGTCTCTACTAAAAACACAAAAAAAATTAGCGGGGCGAGGTGGCGGCGCCTGTGGTCCCAGCTACTCGGGAGGCTGAGGCAGGAGAATGGCGGGAACCCGGAAGGCGGAGCTTGCAGTGAGCTGAGATCCGGCCACTGCACTCCAGCCTGGGCGACAGAGCGAGACTCCCTCTCAAAAAAAAAAAAAAAAAAAAAAAAAAAAGTGCGTGGCGGATGTAGACCCAGCAGAGGCTGGGCGTAAAAGCTTAAGACTGGAGTTCCAGGGATCGTTTCTGTAGTTTATTATTACGGAAGTTTCTCTCAATATGTAGAGCAGCGGAAAACCGGGAGGAAGAGGCGTAGTGTTCTGTTCTGAGGCCGAAGCGGTGTTTTGGCGTGGCTTCGGTGCGACTGCTGTCTGCGGTAGATGGTCGTTCTTCTCTCCACTTTGGAGAGCAAAAGGGAGAGGACGCGGTCTGAGCGGTTTCCTTTCTTAATGGTCTGACGACAGATAATAATTTAGTAGCTGTTGGTTTCTTTCACCTCATTAATGAGCTCATTTCATCTATGGGCAAGTTCTGTTCCCTTTTTTTGCGTTGGTAAACCTGGTGTTTCGTCTCGGTGATTTTTCAATTTTAATCTTGACAGAGGTGATGCTGTGGTATGTTCTACCTATGTTTTCGTTTCTTCCCGCCCGCTACCTCCTCTGCCCTCGCTTTTTTTTTTTTTTTTTTTTAAAGTTGAACTTTTTCTTCTCTGCCACCAACCCTGGACGGAGTCTCGCTGTGGCGTTCAGGCTTCAAGTGCAGTGGTGCGATCTCGGCTCACTGCAACTTCTGCCTCCCGGTTTCAAGGCGAGTTTCCTACCTCAGCCTCCTGCGTAGCTGGGATTACAGGCGCGCACCACCACACCCGGCTAATTTTTTGTATTTTTAGTAGAGACGGGATTTCACCATATTGGCCAAACTGGTCTCCAACTCCTGACATCGTGATCCTCCCGCCTCGGCCTCCGAAAGTGCTGGGATTACAGGCATGAGCCACCGTGCCCGACGTGCTCCCGTTTTTTTTTTTTTTTTTTTAAACTTACCACTTTTGGAATCGGTAGCATTTGATAGTAGTAGGAGTCTGAGTTTCCCTAATTCGAAACATCTGCTGTTCCTGTGTTTTGAGCAATGCGATACAGCCAACAGTGTAGTTGGCTCTCTTTAAAGAGAGTTACAAAGGAAAGCAATTTAGTGTTCTCCTAATCACTCTTGGGTGCTATACGTACTTCTTTTATGTTTCTTTAGTAAAATTAAAAATCAGCTTTTTTTTTTTTTTTTTCAGACGGAGTCTCGCTTGGTCCCCCAGGCTGGAGTGCAGTGGTGCCATCATGGCTCACTGCAACCACCGCCTCGCGGGTTCAAGCGATTCTCCTGCCTTACCCTCCCGAGTAGCTGGGACTATAGGCGCATGCCCACCACTCCCAGCTGATTTTTGTATTTTTGGAAGAGATGGGTTTCACCACATTGGGCAGGCTGGTCTCAAACTCCTGACCTCAAGTGATCCACCTGTCTCGGCTTCCCACAGTGCTGGGATTACAGGCATGAGCCACCATGCCCAGCCTACAGATACTTTAA
This sequence comes from Macaca thibetana thibetana, assembly GCF_024542745.1. Taxonomy (NCBI): domain Eukaryota; kingdom Metazoa; phylum Chordata; class Mammalia; order Primates; family Cercopithecidae; genus Macaca; species Macaca thibetana. Next base: position 2,566,133 of record NC_065593.1, on the reverse strand, counting down.
AAAACATTTTATTTGTCACGCCTGTAATACCATCACTTTGGGAGGCCAAGGCGGGCGAATCACGAGGTCAGGAGATCGAGACTTTCCTGGCCAACACAGTGAAACCCCGTCTCTACTAAAAATACAAAAACTTAGCCAGGCATGTTGGCACCCGCCTGTGGTCCCAGCTACTTGGAGACTGAGGCAGGAGAATCGCTTGAACTCAGGAGACAGAGATTGCAGTGAGCCCAGATCACGCCACTGCACTCCAGCCTGGGCTACAGAGCAAGACTGTGTCTCAAAAAAAAAAAAAAAAAAAGAAAGAAAGAAAGAAAGAAAGAAACACGGCCGGGCGCGGTGGCTCAAGCCTGTAATCCCAGCACTTTGGGAGGCCGAGACCGGCGGATCACGAGGTCAGAAGATCGAGACCATCCTGGCTAACCCAGTGAAACCCCGTCTCTACTAAAAAATACAAAAAATTAGCCGGGCGAAGCGGCGGGCGCCTGTAGTCCCAGCTACTCGGGAGGCTGAGGCAGGAGAATGGCGTGAACCCGGGAGGCGGAGCTTGCAGTGAGCTGAGATCCGGCCACTGCACTCCAGCCTGGGCGACAGAGCAAGACTCCGTCTCAAAAAAAAAAAAAAAAAAAAAAAAAAAAAAAAACAAAAATTAGCCAGGCATGGTGGTGCATGTCTGTAATCCTAGCTACTTGGGAGGCTGAGGCAGGAGAAGCTCTTGATTCAGTGAGACAAGATCGCACCACCGCACTCCAGCTGGGACACAGAGCAAGACTCTGTCTTTAAGAGAAAAAAAAAAAAAATTAATTAGTAGAATTTTCTGGGAGGAGCGGTTATAGGTTTACAGAAGAATTGAGCCCAAAGAACAGAATCCCCATACATCCTCTCTCTCACACCCCTACACTCATTTCCCTATTAGTAACATTTTGCATTATAGCGTGATACTTCTGTTACAACTGATGCGCCAATGTGCACAAGGAGTTCCATAGTTCACATTACAGCTCATTCCTGGTGTTGTACATTCTGTGGGTTTGGACAAATGCGTAATGCCGTATCCACCATTGTCATGTCATAGAGAGTAGTTTCGTGGCCCTGAAAGTCCCCTGTGCTCTGCCGGTTCATCCCTCCCTCCCCCAACCCCTGCCAACCACTGAGCCTTTTACTGTCTCCATAGTTTTGCTTTTCCAGAATGTCATGTGTATGGAATCATACAGTATATGGCCTTTTCACAGTGGCTTCTTTTTCTTAGTAATATGCATTTAAGGTTCTTGAATGTTTTTTCATGGCTTGATAGCTCATTTGTTTTTAGCGCTGAATAATATCTAATTCTCTGGATGTACCACAGTTTATTTATCCATTCATCTATGTAGGACATTTTTTTTTTTTTTTTTTTTTTTGAGACGGAGTCTCACTCTGTCTCCCAGGCTGGAGTGCAGTGGCGCAATCTCAGCTCACTGCAACCTCTGCCTCCCAGGTTTAAGCGATTCTCCTACCTCAGCCTCCTGAGTCGCTGCGATTACAGGCGCGCGCCACCGTGCCCGGCTAATTTTTGTTGTTGTTGTTGTTGTTGTTGTTGTTTTCTGAAATGGGGTCTCCTGTCACCCAGGCTGGAGTGCAGTGGCGCCATCTCGGCTCACTGCAAGCTCCACCTCCAGGGTTCACGCCATTCTCCTGCCTCAGCCTCCCGAGTAGCTGGGACTACAGGTGCCTGCCACCACGCCCGGCTAATTTTTTGTATTTTTAATTTTTTTTAGTAGAGATGGCATTTCACCGTGTTAGCCAGGATGGTCTCGATCTCCTGACCTCGTGATCCGCTCGCTTCGGCCTCCCAAAGTGCTGGGATGACAGGCGTGAGCCACTGCGCCCGGCCTAATTTTTGTATTTTTAGTAGAGATGGGGTTTTTGCCATGTTGGCCAGGCTGGTCCTGAACTCCTGACCTCAGGAGATCCACCTGCCTCAGACTCCCAAAGGGAACACATATTTTTTATTTTATTTTATTTTATTTTACTTTTTTAGAGACAGGGTCTCCCTCTGTTGCCCAGGAAGCTATTAAACCCCTGATCTCAAGTGACTGCCTGCCTCAGCTGCCCAAGTAGCAGGGATTACAGACACAAGCCACCTCCCCTGGCTCTATTTAGCAACATCTTAGTTCCAAGTTTTGGCAATTATGGGTAAAGCTGCTATAAACATATGTGTGCAGGCTTGTGTGGACATACGTTTTCAACTCATTTGGGTAGACACCAAGAGCTGCGTTCCAGCCTGGGCAACAAGAGTGAAACTCCATCTCAAAAAAAAAAGAAAAACAGAAATGTAGGCCGGGCATGATGGCTTGCACCTATAATCCCCGAACTTTGGGAGGCCAAGGCAGGCAGATCACTTGAGGTCAGGAGTTCAAGACCAGCCTGCCTAACATGGAGAAACCCCATCTCTACTAAAAATACAAAAATCAGCCACGCGTGGTGGCGCAGCCTGTAATCCCAGCTACTCAGGAGGCTGCGGCACAAGAATCACTTGAACCCAGGAGGCAGAGGTTGCAGTGAGCCCAGATTGTGCCACTGCACGCCAGCCTGGGTGATGAAGTGAAACTCTACCAAAACAGAAATTACTCTCTTGCAGTTCTGAAGGCTCCAAGTCAGGAATCAAAGTGTTGAAGCCTCGAAGGGGGATCTTTCCTGGACTCCACCAGCGTCTGGAGGCTACTGGCCATCCCGGTGTTACCAAAACACCAGGGGTTCCATCTAGGGCCTGCTGCTCACCTCACAGAAAGCCAATCACTGAGACAAACGATTATTGTCAAGGACGAAGGCTTTAATCAGGTGCTGCAGCTGAGGGGATGGGAGGGATTTACCCCAGGAATGCAGGGGCTGGTTCAACATAAGAAAATCAATTAAAGTCTTATACCGCATTAGTAGAACAAAGGGAAAAACAGGTATTCCAGCTGACACAGAAAAAGCATCTAAGAAATTTTAACATTTCATGATTAAAACACAGAGAAAACTATGAAACGAGGGGATTTGTCTCAACATGATAAAAGATATTTGTGAAAAACCCACAGTTATCATCATACTTAATGGTGAAAGACTAAAAGCTTTTCCTCTAAGTCCAGGAACAAGACACAGATGTTCATCTTTACCACTGCTACTCAATGTTTTGTTTTGTTTTGTTTTTGAGAGGGAGTCTTGCTCTGTCGCCCAGGCTGGAATGCGGTGGCGCGATCTTGGCTCACTGCAGCCTCTGCCTCCCGGGTTCAAGCCATTCTCCTGCCTCAGCCTCCCCAGTAGCTGGAACTACAGGTGCACACTGCCACGCCTGGCTAATTTTTGTGTTTTTAGTAGAGACGGGGTTTCACCATGTTGGCCAGGATGGTCTTGATCTCCTGACCTTGTGATCTGCCTGCCTCGGTCTCCCAAAATGCTGGGATTACAGGTGTGAGCCACCGCGCCCGGCCTAGTCAATATTTTACTAGAAGTTATAGCCAGTGCCTTTAGGTAAGAAAAAGCACTAAGAGGCACCAAATTGAGAAGGAAGAAATAAAACCATCTGTATAAATACAGAAAATCCCAAAGAATACAAACGCACAAATTACTAGAGCTAATAAGCAAATTCAGGAAAGTTTCTGGACACAAGATCAACTCACAAAAAACAGTTGTGTGGTTTCTTGTTTGTTTTTTTGAGGAGTTACGCTCTTGTCACCCAGGCCTGAGTGCAATGGCACGATCTTGGCTCACTGCAGCCTCTGCCTCCCGGGTTCAAGCCATTCTCCTGCCTCAGCCTCCCCAGTAGCTGGGACTACAGGCACGCGCCACCACGCCCAGTCAATTTTTGTATTTTTAGTAGAGACGGGGTTTCACCACGTTGGCCAGGATGGTCTTGATCTCCTGACCTCGTGATCCACCCGCCTTGGCCTCCCAAAGGGGTGGGATGACAGGTGTGTGCCACTGCACCCGGTCCAGTTGTGTTGTTATACACTAGCGAGGAGCAACTCAAAAATGTAATTAAGAAAACCGCTGGGCGTGGTAGCTCACACCTCTAGTCCCACACTTTTGAGAGGCCTAGGCGGGTGGATCCCTTGAGCCCAGAAGTTCAAGACTTTCCTGGGCAATGTGGTGAAACCCCCTCCCTACAAAAAATACAAAAATTAGCCGAGCGTGATGGCATGTGCCTGTAATCCCAGCTACTCAGGAGGCTGACGTGGGAGGATCACCTGAGCCCTGGAAGTCAAGGCTGCAGTGAGCGGTCACGTCATGCATCATTGCACTCCAGCCTGAAAAAGGAGTGATGCAACATGTTACAACATGAACAAACCTTGAAAACGTCATTCTAAGTGAAATAAGCCAGATACAAAAGGACAATATTGCATGTTTCCACTTATAGAGATATCTACAAGAATCAAATTCGTAGTGTAAACGTAATCTGAGGCTGGAGCCAAACCGGGAACGAAGACACAAGGCAAATGGCAGTGAGAATATCCTTTATTAGGACTCGCGGGCGAGGTTCCTCCGTCCAAAGGTGCAGGCAGAGGAAGTCGCGCTGAGGGAGGAGGGTAGGGGCTTCTTATAGCACCAGAGGTAGGGAAGCGTCTGTAATCACAGCTACAGGCAAACAGGGCCTGGGGGGTCTTGAAACTACTAGGGCAGGAGTCAAGTAAGGGTCCTGAGGAAGGGGTCTTTGGAAACTGTCAACTGAAATTGCTGTTTACGAACTTGTGGAATGCAGGTGAGCTGCAGGTCATGGGGGAGTGTGGTTGCCCAGCCAGAACTGATGCATGTAAGTCTTCGGGTGTGTACAAGGGTGAAGGGAGTCTTTAACAAAAGGCCTGCTACGCCGGGTAATGCCGCCATGTTGGGTCTAGATTCCTGCCTAACACATAGAGACGGAAAATAGAAGAGTGCTTACAAGGGTCTGGGCAGAGGGAGGAAAGGGAAGTTTGTTTTATGGGTAGAGTTTCAGTTTGGGATGTCGAAAAAGTTCTGGAGATAAATAATGCTGATGGTTACATACCAATGGCTACATGAATGTACTTAATGCCCCTGAATTGTATGTGTGAGAAATGGTTAAGATGGTACGTTTTACGTCTATTTTATACCATCCCCCCTAAAAAAAATTGTTTTTAAGAGTCAAGATCTCACTCTGTCTCCCAGGCTGGGGTGCAGTGGAGCAATCAAAGCTCACTGCAGCTTCGAACTCAGCCAGCTTCCCTGGCGCAAGCGATCATCCCGCTTCAGCGTCCGGAGTAGCTGGGTCTACAGGCGGTGCCACCACAGCCAGCTCATTTTTAATTTATTTCATTTTATTTATTTATTTATTTATTTATTTATTTATTTATTTATTGAGGTGGAGTTTTGCTCTTATTGCCCAGACTGGAGTGCAATGGCGCAGTCTCGGCTCAGGCAACCTCTGCCTCCTGGCTTCAAGGGATTCTCCTGCCTCAGCCTCCTAAGTAGCTGAGATTACAGACATGCACCACAACGCCCAGCTAATTTTGTATTTTTAGCAGAGAGGATGTTTCTCCACTTTGGGCTGGTGGAACTCCCGACCTCAGGTGATCCGCCCGCCTTGGCCTTCCAAAGTGCTGGGATGACAGGCGTGAGCCACCGCGCCCAGCCTGATTTTTACTTTTATTATTATTTTTGTTTTCCCCTTGGTAGGGACCGGATTCCGCTATGTTGCCTGAGCTGGTCTCCAATTCATAGAACAAAGGATCCTCCCGCCTGGGCCTGGGCGTGGGAGCCCAGAACGCTGAGATTACCGGATTACAGGCGGGCACAGCACACCAGGAACAAACACGTCCCACTTTAAAACTTCAGGTTGTGATTGGCTGTCATTCAGTATTATGCTAATCAAGCATTCCTTAAATTAAATTAATTTAGTTTAATTTAAATACATTTTTAAAACAAGTTTTAAAAATTACGTTTCCACCTAAAACGTTAATTTAACTTTTAAAAGTTTTTTAAAATTACGTTTCCACCTGAAACGTTAATATGATGTCGTTAAGTCATGATATTGGAAAAGGTGTTACTGCCAAACGATTTTCCTATTTATTTCCTAATGGAATCGGAAATAGCGAAAGTATCTTGCCGTCAGTTAAAAGTGTGTGGCGAAGGCCGGGCGCGGTGGCTCAAGCCAGTAATCCCAGCACTTCGGGAGGCCGAGACGGGCGGATCACAAGGTCAGGAGATCGAGACCATCCTGGCTAACACGGCGAAACCCCGTCTCTACTAAAAACACAAAAAAAATTAGCGGGGCGAGGTGGCGGCGCCTGTGGTCCCAGCTACTCGGGAGGCTGAGGCAGGAGAATGGCGGGAACCCGGAAGGCGGAGCTTGCAGTGAGCTGAGATCCGGCCACTGCACTCCAGCCTGGGCGACAGAGCGAGACTCCCTCTCAAAAAAAAAAAAAAAAAAAAAAAAAGTGCGTGGCGGATGTAGACCCAGCAGAGGCTGGGCGTAAAAGCTTAAGACTGGAGTTCCAGGGATCGTTTCTGTAGTTTATTATTACGGAAGTTTCTCTCAATATGTAGAGCAGCGGAAAACCGGGAGGAAGAGGCGTAGTGTTCTGTTCTGAGGCCGAAGCGGTGTTTTGGCGTGGCTTCGGTGCGACTGCTGTCTGCGGTAGATGGTCGTTCTTCTCTCCACTTTGGAGAGCAAAAGGGAGAGGACGCGGTCTGAGCGGTTTCCTTTCTTAATGGTCTGACGACAGATAATAATTTAGTAGCTGTTGGTTTCTTTCACCTCATTAATGAGCTCATTTCATCTATGGGCAAGTTCTCTTCCCTTTTTTTGTGTTGGTAAACCTGGTGTTTCGTCTCGGTGATTTTTCAATTTTAATCTTGACAGAGGTGATGCTGTGGTATGTTCTACCTATGTTTTCGTTTCTTCCCGCCCGCTACCTCCTCTGCCCTCGCTTTTTTTTTTTTTTTTTTTAAAGTTGAACTTTTTCTTCTCTGCCACCAACCCTGGACGGAGTCTCGCTGTGGCGTTCAGGCTTCAAGTGCAGTGGTGCGATCTCGGCTCACTGCAACTTCTGCCTCCCGGTTTCAAGGCGAGTTTCCTACCTCAGCCTCCTGCGTAGCTGGGATTACAGGCGCGCACCACCACACCCGGCTAATTTTTTGTATTTTTAGTAGAGACGGGATTTCACCATATTGGCCAAACTGGTCTCCAACTCCTGACATCGTGATCCTCCCGCCTCGGCCTCCGAAAGTGCTGGGATTACAGGCATGAGCCACCGTGCCCGACGTGCTCCCGTTTTTTTTTTTTTTTTAAACTTACCACTTTTGGAATCGGTAGCATTTGATAGTAGTAGGAGTCTGAGTTTCCCTAATTCGAAACATCTGCTGTTCCTGTGTTTTGAGCAATGCGATACAGCCAACAGTGTAGTTGGCTCTCTTTAAAGAGAGTTACAAAGGAAAGCAATTTAGTGTTCTCCTAATCACTCTTGGGTGCTATACGTACTTCTTTTATGTTTCTTTAGTAAAATTAAAAATCAGCTTTTTTTTTTTTTTTTCAGACGGAGTCTCGCTTGGTCCCCCAGGCTGGCTGAGTGCAGTGGTGCCATCATGGCTCACTGCAACCACCGCCTCGCGGGTTCAAGCGATTCTCCTGCCTTACCCTCCCGAGTAGCTGGGACTATAGGCGCATGCCCACCACTCCCAGCTGATTTTTGTATTTTTGGAAGAGATGGGTTTCACCACATTGGGCAGGCTGGTCTCAAACTCCTGACCTCAAGTGATCCACCTGTCTCGGCTTCCCACAGTGCTGGGATTACAGGCATGAGCCACCATGCCCAGCCTACAGATACTTTAAAAAACATTTTATTTGTCACGCCTGTAATACCATCACTTTGGGAGGCCAAGGCGGGCGAATCACGAGGTCAGGAGATCGAGACTTTCCTGGCCAACACAGTGAAACCCCGTCTCTACTAAAAATACAAAAACTTAGCCAGGCATGTTGGCACCCGCCTGTGGTCCCAGCTACTTGGAGACTGAGGCAGGAGAATCGCTTGAACTCAGGAGACAGAGATTGCAGTGAGCCCAGATCACGCCACTGCACTCCAGCCTGGGCTACAGAGCAAGACTGTGTCTCAAAAAAAAAAAAAAGAAAGAAAGAAAGAAAGAAAGAAAGAAAGAAACACGGCCGGGCGCGGTGGCTCAAGCCTGTAATCCCAGCACTTTGGGAGGCCGAGACCGGCGGATCACGAGGTCAGAAGATCGAGACCATCCTGGCTAACCCAGTGAAACCCCGTCTCTACTAAAAAATACAAAAAACTAGCCGGGCGAAGCGGCGGGCGCCTGTAGTCCCAGCTACTCGGGAGGCTGAGGCAGGAGAATGGCGTGAACCCGGGAGGCGGAGCTTGCAGTGAGCTGAGATCCGGCCACTGCACTCCAGCCTGGGCGACAGACTGAGACTCTGTCTCAAAAAAAAAAAAAAAGAAAGAAAGAAACACACACACACACACAGAGAGAGAGAGAGAGAGAGAGAGAGAGAGAGACATTTTATTTGGGCCGGGCTGGGTGGCTCACACCTGTAATCCCAGCACTTTGGGAAGCCAAGGCGGGTGGATCACCTGAGGTCAGGAGTTGGAGACCAGCCTCGCCAACATGGAGAAACCCCATCTCTACTAAAAATACAAAATTAGCCAGGCATGGTGGCGCATGCCTGTAATCCCAGCTACCCGGGAAGCTGAGGCAGGAGAATCGCTTGAACCTGGGAGGCGGAGGTTGCGGTGAGCTGAGATCGTGCCATTACACTCTAGCCTGGGCGACAAGAGCGAAACTCCATCTCAAACAATAAAAAAAAAATTTGTGTTTGGGCATGGTGACTCAGGCTCACACCTGTAATCCTAGAACTTTGGGAGGCCCAGGTAGGAGGATTGCTTGAGGCCAGGAGTTCAAGACTAGCCTGGGCAACATAGCAAGATTCCCATCTCTACAGAAAAGTAAATTTAAAAAAAATTATGACATTTTGAGGTCCATCCATGATGAAAAAAATTTTAAAAAAAGAAAGAAAATTGGCCAGGTGCACACCTGTAGTCCCAACTAGTCAGGGTGCTGAGGTGGGAGTATCTCCTGAGCCCAGGAGTTCAAGGCTGCAGTGAGCTGTGATCGTGCCACTGCTCTCCAGCTTAAGATACGGGAAAAACCAAAGTGTTTTTCTTTTCTTTTTTTTTTCTGCTGTCATTGTATGAAATAGTCTATAGGTTTCCATTATATCCAGTTATAGAGGGTGCTACTGAGTTACGGATTTTCTGCCTGCTGGATCTGTCCATTTCTGATAGAGGGACACTGAAGTCGCCAGCTATAATAGTTTCTCCTTGCAGTGCTATCGCTTTTTGCTTCACATATTTTGATGTCCTGTTGTTAGGATCATACATGTTAAGGATTGTTATGTCTTCTTTGAGCATTGACTCCTTAATAATTGTGTAATGCCCTGTACTTATCCCTGATGACTTTTCTTTTTCCTTTTCTTTTCTTTTTGAGACAGGGTCTCTGTCAACCAGGCTGGAGTGCAATGATCTCGGCTCAATGCAACCTCTGCCTCCCACGCTCAAGTGATTCCCATGCCTCAGCCTGCAGAGTAGCTGGGATTACAGGCGAGCACCACCACGCCCCGCTAATTTTTGTATTTTAGTAAAGACAGGGTTTCGTCGTGTTGGCCAGGCTGGTCTCGAACTCCCGGCCTCAGGTGATCTGCCCGCCTTGGCCTCCCAGAGTGCTGGGATTACTGGTGTGAGCCACTGTGCCTGGCCTATTCCTGATGACTTTCCTTTCTTTGAAGTTTGTACTGTCTGAAATTCATATAGAGACTCCTGCTTTCTTTTGATTAGTGTTGGCATAGTAGATCTTTCTTTATCCATTAATACATACGTCTTTAAAGTGTAGTTCTTTTTTTTTTTTTTTTTTTTTTTGAGACAGAGTCTCGCTCTGGGGCCCAGGCTGGAGTGCAGTGGCCGGATCTCAGCTCACTGCAAGCTCCGCCTCCCGGGTTTACGCCATTCTCCTGTCTCAGCCTCCCGAGTAGCTGGAACTACAGGCGCCCACCACCGCGCCCGGCTATTTTTTTGTATTTTTTTAGTAGAGACGGGGTTTCACCATGTTAGCCAGGATGGTCTCGATCTTCTGACCTCGTGATCCGCCCGTCTCGGCCTCCCTAAGTGCTGGGATTACAGGCTTGAGCCACCACGCCCGGCCTAAAGTGTAGTTCTTGCTGGGCGCGGTGGCTCATGCCTGTAATCCCAGCACTTTGGGAGGCCGAGACGGGCGGATCGTGAGGTCAGGAGATCGAGACCACCCTGGCTAACAAGGTGAAACCCCGTCTCTACTAAAAATACAAAAAATTAGCCGGGCGTGGTGGCGGGCACCTGTAGTCCCAGCTACTCGGGAGGCTGAGGCAGAAGAATGGTGTGAACCCGGGAGGCGGAGCTTGCAGTGAGCTGTGATCGTGCCACTGCATTCCAGCCTGGGTGACAGAGGGAGACTCCATCTAAAAAAAAAAAAAAAAAAAAAAAAAAATCTCCCAAGGCCACAGGCAGTGGCTGACACCTGTAATCCCAGCACTGAGAGGCCGAGGCGGGCAGGTCATGAGGTCAAGAGATCCAGACCATCCTGGATTTACCAGCATGGTAAAGCCCCATCTCTACTAATAATACAAAAATTAGACACGCGTGTTTGCGCATGCCTGTAGTCCCAGCTACTCAGAAGGCTGAGGCACGAGAATCACTTGAACCCAGGAGGCAGAGGTTGCAGTGAGCCCAGATTGTGCCACTGCACACCAGCCTGGGTGATGAAATGAAACTCTGTCAAAACAGAAATTACTCTCCCGCAGTTCTGGAGGCTCAAAGTCAGGAATCAAAGTGTTGAAGTCTCGAAGGGGGATCCTTCCTCGACTCCTCCAGTGTCTGGAGGCTACTGGCCGTCCTAGTGTTACTAAAACACCAGGGGTTCCATCTAGGGCCTGCTGCTCACCTCACAGAAAGCCAATCACTGAGACAATGATTATTGCCAAGGAAGAAGGTTTTAATCAGGTGCTGCAGCTGAGGGGATGGGGGATTTACCCCAGGAATGCAGGGGATGGTTTAATATAAGAAAATTGATTAAAGTCTTATACCGCATTAGTAGAACAAAGGGAAAAACACAGTCATTCCAGCTGACACAGAAAAAGCATCTAAGAAATTCTAACATTTCATGATTAAAACACAGAGAAAACTGTGAAACGAGGGGTATGTCTCAACATGATAAAAGGTATTTGTGAAAAACCCATAGTTATCATCACACTTAATGGTGAAAGACTAAAAGCTTCCCCCTAAGATCAGGAACAAGACACAGAGGTTCACTTTTACCACTGCTAGTCAATGTTTTTTTCTTTTTTTTTTAGACAGAGACTTCCTCCGTCGCCCAGGGTGGAGTGCAGTGGCACAATCTTGGCTCACTGCAGCCTCTGCCTCCCGGGTTCAAGCAATTCTGCCTCAGCCTCCCCAGTAGCTGGGATTACAGGCGTGCGCCACCACACCTGGCCAATTTTTGTATTTTTAGTAGAAACGGGGCTTTCACCATGTTGGCCAGGATGGTCTTGATCTCCTGACCTCGTGATCCACCTGTGTCGGCCTCCCAAAGTGCTGGGATGACAGGCGTGAGCCACCGCGCCCGGTCCAGTTGTGTTTTTATACACTAGCAAGGAGCAATTCAAAAATGTAATTAAGAAAACTGCTGGGCGTGGTAGCTCACACCTCTAGTCCCACACTTTGAGAGGCCTAGGCGGGTGGATCCCTTGAGCCCAGAAGTTCAAGACCATCCTGGGCAATGTGTTGAAACCCCCTCCCTACAGAAAATACAAAAATTAGCCGAGTGTGATGGCATGTGCCTATAATCCCAGCTACTCAGGAGGCTGACGTGGGAGGATCACCTGAGCCCTGGAGATCAAGGCTGCAGTGAGCCATCACGTCATGCATCATTGCACTCCAGCCTGAAAAAGGAGTGACATTCTGCAACATGTTACAACGTGAATGAACCTTGAAAACAAATATAAGTGAAATAAGCCAGACACAAAAAAGACAATATTGCATATTTCCACTTACAGAGGTACCTACAAGAATCAAATTCATAGAGACGGAAAGCAGAAGAGTGCTTACAAGGGTCTGGACAGAGAGAGGAAAGGGAAGTTTGTTTTATGGGTAGAGTTTCAGTTTGGGATGTCAAGAAAGTTCTGGAGATAAATAATGGCGATGGTTACATACCAATGGCTACAGGAATGTACTTAATGCCCCTGAACTGTATGTGTGAGAAATGGTTAAGATGGTACGTTTTACGTCTATTTTATACCATCCCCCCTAAAAAAAATTGTTTTTAAGAGTCAAGATCTCACTCTGTCTCCCAGGCTGGGGTGCAGTGGGGTGACCAAAGTTCACTGCGGCTTCCAACTCAGCCAGCTTCCCTGGCTCAAACGATCATCCCGCTTCAGCCTCCCGAGTAGCTGGGACTACAGACGGTGCCATCACGCCCAGCTCATTGTTGATTCCCCCCGCCCCTTGGTAGAGACGGGATTCTGCTATGTTGCCTAGGCTGGTGTCGAACTCGTGGAACAACGGATCCTCCCTCCTGGGCCTGGGCGTGGGCTCGCAAAACGCTGGGATTCCCGGATTACAGGCGGGCGCACCACGCCAGGAGCAAACACTTCCCGGTTTAAAAATTCAGTTTGTGATTGGCTGCCATTCAGCATTATGCTAATTAAGTATGCCTGTTTTTTAAACTTCTTAAAACAATTTTTTAAAATTCCGTTTCCACCTAAAACGTTAAAATTTGTCAAGTGATAATATTCGAGAAGATGTTGCCAAACTATTTTTCTATTTGTTTCCTAATGGCATCGGAAATAGCGAAAGTATCTCGCCATTAGTTAAAAGTGAGCAGCAGATGTAGACCCAGCAGAGGCTGGCACTAGAGCGTTAAGACTATACTTTCAGGGATCATTTCTATAGTTTGTGACTAGAGAAGTTTCTCTGAACGTGTAGAGCACCGAAAACCACGAGGAGGAGACGTAGTGTTCTCTCCTGAGCGTGAAGCAGGCGCTTGGTGTTGCTTCCGTGCAATTGCCATCAGCCATTGATGATCGTTCTTCTCTCCGCGTTGGAGAGTAAGAGGGAGAGAACGCTGTCTGAGTGGTTTTTCTTTATCGCTGGTTTCAAAGACAGACCGCAGAGTGGTTGCTTTCAGGCGTTTGTGGGTGTTAGCATAGGTCTGCCGTCGCAACCAACCAAGTTGTTTGCTTTCGTTTTACGAGCGACAGAACCTGTGTGCACCGCCTGTCTGGGTGGTTTTTCAATTTCAGGCTTGGTGGAGAGGATTCTGCTGTACGTCCTGTTGTCTCTCCATTTTTTCGCCTTCTCGCTGCCTCTTTTGACGTCGTTTCCCCCTGCCACTCCACCCCCAGACGGGGTCTCGGGGTCTCTTGTTCTGCCTGTCGCCCAGGCAGGAGTGCAATGGCGCGATCTCGGCTCATGGCCAACGTCCGCCTTCCGGGCTCAAGGGATCCTCCTAAGTCCTCCCGAGTAGCCGGGGTTACAGGCCAGGCTTTGCTTTTCTTTTGTAGAAACGGGGTGTCACCATGTTGTTCAGGCTGGTCTCCAACTTCTGACCTCAGGTGATCCGCCGCCTCGGCCTCCGAAAGTGCTGGGATTGCAGGCGTGAGCCGCCGTGCCCGGTCTTATTTTATTTTAGAGACAGGGTCTTCCCATATTGCCCAGGCTGATCTCAGGCTCGTGAGCTGCAAGGAATTGGCCTTGGCCAAAGTGCTAGGATTACAGGCGTGACCCACCACGCCCAGCCACGCGTTGGCTCATGCCTGTAATCCCAGCACTTTTTTTTTTTTTTTTTGGAGACGGAGTCTCGCTCTGTTGCCCAGGCTGGAATGCAGTGACGCGATCTCGGTTCACTGCAGCCTCCGCCTCTGGGCTTCAAGAAGGCTGGAGTTCGGCCGGGCGCGGTGGCTCAAGCCTTGTAATCCCAGCACTTTGGGAGGCCGAGACGGGCGGATCACGAGGTCAGGAGATCGAGAGACCATCCTGGCTAACACGGTGAAACCCCCTCTCTACTAAAAAAATACAAAAAACTAGCCGGGCGAGGTGGTGGGCGCCTGTAGTCCCAGCTACTCGGGAGGCTGAGGCAGGAGAATGGCGTAAACCCGGGAGGCGGAGCTTGCAGTGAGCTGAGATCCGGCCACTGCACTCCAGCCTGGGCGACAGAGCGAGACTCCGTCTCAAAAAAAAAAAAAAAAAAAAAAAAAAAAAAAAATACAAAAATTAGCCAGGCATGGTGGTGCATGTCTGTAATCCTAGCTACTTGGGAGGCTGAGTGGTTTTTCTTTATCGCTGGTTTCAAAGACAGACCGCAGAGTGGTTGCTTTCAGGCGTTTGTGGGTGTTAGCCCAGCCTCAGGTGCCTTCTAGCAGCTGGAATAGACTCTCGGCAGGGCGCAGTGGCTCACGCCTGTAATCCCAGCAGTTTAGGAGGCCGAGGTGTTCGAGACCAGCCTGGCCAACATGGAGAAACCCTGTCTCTAATAAAAAATATAAAATTACCTGGGCGTTGTCGCACATGCCTGTAATCCCAGCTACTCGCGAGGCTGAGGCAAGAGAATCGCTTGGACCCGGAAGGCGTAGGTTGCGGTGAGTCCAGGTTGTGCCATTGAACTCCAGCCTTTTTTTTTTTTTTTTTTGAGACGGAGTCTCGCTCTGTCGCCCAGGCTGGAGTGCAGTGGCCGGATCTCAGCTCACTGCAAGCTCCGCCTCCCGGGTTTACGCCATTCTCCTGCCTCAGCCTCCCGAGTAGCTGGGACTACAGGCGCCCACCACCTCGCCCGGCTAGTTTTTTGTATTTTTTAGTAGAGAGGGGGTTTCACCGTGTTAGCCAGGATGGTCTCGATCTCCTGACCTCGTGATCCGCCCGTCTCGGCCTCCCAAAGTGCTGGGATTACAAGGCTTGAGCCACCGCGCCCGGCCGAACTCCAGCCTTCTTGAAGCCCAGAGGCGGAGGCTGCAGTGAACCGAGATCGCGTCACTGCATTCCAGCCTGGGCAACAGAGCGAGACTCCGTCTCCAAAAAAAAAAAAAAAAGTGCTGGGATTACAGGCATGAGCCAACGCGTGGCTGGGCGTGGTGGGTCACGCCTGTAATCCTAGCACTTTGGCCAAGGCCAATTCCTTGCAGCTCACGAGCCTGAGATCAGCCTGGGCAATATGGGAAGACCCTGTCTCTAAAATAAAATAAGACCGGGCACGGCGGCTCACGCCTGCAATCCCAGCACTTTCGGAGGCCGAGGCGGCGGATCACCTGAGGTCAGAAGTTGGAGACCAGCCTGAACAACATGGTGACACCCCGTTTCTACAAAAGAAAAGCAAAGCCTGGCCTGTAACCCCGGCTACTCGGGAGGACTTAGGAGGATCCCTTGAGCCCGGAAGGCGGACGTTGGCCATGAGCCGAGATCGCGCCATTGCACTCCTGCCTGGGCGACAGGCAGAACAAGAGACCCCGAGACCCCGTCTGGGGGTGGAGTGGCAGGGAAACGACGTCAAAAGAGGCAGCGAGAAGGCGAAAAAATGGAGAGACAACAGGACGTACAGCAGAATCCTCTCCACCAAGCCTGAAATTGAAAAACCACCCAGACAGGCGGTGCACACAGGTTCTGTCGCTCGTAAAACGAAAGCAAACAACTTGGTTGGTTGCGACGGCAGACCTATGCTAACACCCACAAACGCCTGAAAGCAACCACTCTGCGGTCTGTCTTTGAAACCAGCGATAAAGAAAAACCACTCAGACAGCGTTCTCTCCCTCTTACTCTCCAACGCGGAGAGAAGAACGATCATCAATGGCTGATGGCAATTGCACGGAAGCAACACCAAGCGCCTGCTTCACGCTCAGGAGAGAACACTACGTCTCCTCCTCGTGGTTTTCGGTGCTCTACACGTTCAGAGAAACTTCTCTAGTCACAAACTATAGAAATGATCCCTGAAAGTATAGTCTTAACGCTCTAGTGCCAGCCTCTGCTGGGTCTACATCTGCTGCTCACTTTTAACTAATGGCGAGATACTTTCGCTATTTCCGATGCCATTAGGAAACAAATAGAAAAATAGTTTGGCAACATCTTCTCGAATATTATCACTTGACAAATTTTAACGTTTTAGGTGGAAACGGAATTTTAAAAAATTGTTTTAAGAAGTTTAAAAAACAGGCATACTTAATTAGCATAATGCTGAATGGCAGCCAATCACAAACTGAATTTTTAAACCGGGAAGTGTTTGCTCCTGGCGTGGTGCGCCCGCCTGTAATCCGGGAATCCCAGCGTTTTGCGAGCCCACGCCCAGGCCCAGGAGGGAGGATCCGTTGTTCCACGAGTTCGACACCAGCCTAGGCAACATAGCAGAATCCCGTCTCTACCAAGGGGCGGGGGGAATCAACAATGAGCTGGGCGTGATGGCACCGTCTGTAGTCCCAGCTACTCGGGAGGCTGAAGCGGGATGATCGTTTGAGCCAGGGAAGCTGGCTGAGTTGGAAGCCGCAGTGAACTTTGGTCACCCCACTGCACCCCAGCCTGGGAGACAGAGTGAGATCTTGACTCTTAAAAACAATTTTTTTTTTAGGGGGGATGGTATAAAATAGACGTAAAACGTACCATCTTAACCATTTCTCACACATACAGTTCAGGGGCATTAAGTACATTCCTGTAGCCATTGGTATGTAACCATCGCCATTATTTATCTCCAGAACTTTCTTGACATCCCAAACTGAAACTCTACCCATAAAACAAACTTCCCTTTCCTCTCTCTGTCCAGACCCTTGTAAGCACTCTTCTGCTTTCCGTCTCTATGAATTTGATTCTTGTAGGTACCTCTGTAAGTGGAAATATGCAATATTGTCTTTTTGTGTCTGGCTTATTTCACTTATATTTGTTTTCAAGGTTCATTCACGTTGTAACATGTTGCAGAATGTCACTCCTTTTTCAGGCTGGAGTGCAATGATGCATGACGTGATGGCTCACTGCAGCCTTGATCTCCAGGGCTCAGGTGATCCTCCCACGTCAGCCTCCTGAGTAGCTGGGATTATAGGCACATGCCATCACACTCGGCTAATTTTTGTATTTTCTGTAGGGAGGGGGTTTCAACACATTGCCCAGGATGGTCTTGAACTTCTGGGCTCAAGGGATCCACCCGCCTAGGCCTCTCAAAGTGTGGGACTAGAGGTGTGAGCTACCACGCCCAGCAGTTTTCTTAATTACATTTTTGAATTGCTCCTTGCTAGTGTATAAAAACACAACTGGACCGGGCGCGGTGGCTCACGCCTGTCATCCCAGCACTTTGGGAGGCCGACACAGGTGGATCACGAGGTCAGGAGATCAAGACCATCCTGGCCAACATGGTGAAAGCCCCGTTTCTACTAAAAATACAAAAATTGGCCAGGTGTGGTGGCGCACGCCTGTAATCCCAGCTACTGGGGAGGCTGAGGCAGAATTGCTTGAACCCGGGAGGCAGAGGCTGCAGTGAGCCAAGATTGTGCCACTGCACTCCACCCTGGGCGACGGAGGAAGTCTCTGTCTAAAAAAAAAAGAAAAAAACATTGACTAGCAGTGGTAAAAGTGAACCTCTGTGTCTTGTTCCTGATCTTAGGGGGAAGCTTTTAGTCTTTCACCATTAAGTGTGATGATAACTATGGGTTTTTCACAAATACCTTTTATCATGTTGAGACATACCCCTCGTTTCACAGTTTTCTCTGTGTTTTAATCATGAAATGTTAGAATTTCTTAGATGCTTTTTCTGTGTCAGCTGGAATGACTGTGTTTTTCCCTTTGTTCTACTAATGCGGTATAAGACTTTAATCAATTTTCTTATATTAAACCATCCCCTGCATTCCTGGGGTAAATCCCTCCCATCCCCTCAGCTGCAGCACCTGATTAAAACCTTCTTCCTTGGCAATAATCATTGTCTCAGTGATTGGCTTTCTGTGAGGTGAGCAGCAGGCCCTAGATGGAACCCCTGGTGTTTTAGTAACACTAGGACGGCCAGTAGCCTCCAGACACTGGAGGAGTCGAGGAAGGATCCCCCTTCGAGACTTCAACACTTTGATTCCTGACTTTGAGCCTCCAGAACTGCGGGAGAGTAATTTCTGTTTTGACAGAGTTTCATTTCATCACCCAGGCTGGTGTGCAGTGGCACAATCTGGGCTCACTGCAACCTCTGCCTCCTGGGTTCAAGTGATTCTCGTGCCTCAGCCTTCTGAGTAGCTGGGACTACAGGCATGCGCAAACACGCGTGTCTAATTTTTGTATTATTAGTAGAGATGGGGCTTTACCATGCTGGTAAATCCAGGATGGTCTGGATCTCTTGACCTCATGACCTGCCCGCCTCGGCCTCTCAGTGCTGGGATTACAGGTGTCAGCCACTGCCTGTGGCCTTGGGAGATTTTTTTTTTTTTTTTTTTTTTTTT
The DNA here is from genome assembly GCF_024542745.1 of Macaca thibetana thibetana. Lineage (NCBI taxonomy): Eukaryota > Metazoa > Chordata > Mammalia > Primates > Cercopithecidae > Macaca > Macaca thibetana. Next base: position 2,547,676 of record NC_065593.1, on the reverse strand, counting down.
TTTTGGAGTCTCCCTCTGTCACCCAGGCTGGAATGCAGTGGCACGATCACAGCTCACTGCAAGCTCCGCCTCCCGGGTTCACACCATTCTTCTGCCTCAGCCTCCCGAGTAGCTGGGACTACAGGTGCCCGCCACCACGCCCGGCTAATTTTTTGTATTTTTAGTAGAGACGGGGTTTCACCTTGTTAGCCAGGGTGGTCTCGATCTCCTGACCTCACGATCCGCCCGTCTCGGCCTCCCAAAGTGCTGGGATTACAGGCATGAGCCACCGCGCCCAGCAAGAACTACACTTTAGGCCGGGCGTGGTGGCTCAAGCCTGTAATCCCAGCACTTAGGGAGGCCGAGACGGGCGGATCACGAGGTCAGAAGATCGAGACCATCCTGGCTAACATGGTGAAACCCCCTCTCTACTAAAAAAATACAAAAAAATAGCCGGGCGCGGTGGTGGGCGCCTGTAGTTCCAGCTACTCGGGAGGCTGAGACAGGAGAATGGCGTAAACCCGGGAGGCGGAGCTTGCAGTGAGCTGAGATCCGGCCACTGCACTCCAGCCTGGGCCCCAGAGCGAGACTCTGTCTCAAAAAAAAAAAAAAAAAAAAAAAGAACTACACTTTAAAGACGTATGTATTAATGGATAAAGAAAGATCTACTATGCCAACACTAATCAAAAGAAAGCAGGAGTCTCTATATGAATTTCAGACAGTACAAACTTCAAAGAAAGGAAAGTCATCAGGAATAGGCCAGGCACAGTGGCTCACACCAGTAATCCCAGCACTCTGGGAGGCCAAGGCGGGCAGATCACCTGAGGCCGGGAGTTCGAGACCAGCCTGGCCAACACGACGAAACCCTGTCTTTACTAAAATACAAAAATTAGCGGGGCGTGGTGGTGCTCGCCTGTAATCCCAGCTACTCTGCAGGCTGAGGCATGGGAATCACTTGAGCGTGGGAGGCAGAGGTTGCATTGAGCCGAGATCATTGCACTCCAGCCTGGTTGACAGAGACCCTGTCTCAAAAAGAAAAGAAAAGGAAAAAGAAAAGTCATCAGGGATAAGTACAGGGCATTACACAATTATTAAGGAGTCAATGCTCAAAGAAGACATAACAATCCTTAACATGTATGATCCTAACAACAGGACATCAAAATATGTGAAGCAAAAAGCGATAGCACTGCAAGGAGAAACTATTATAGCTGGCGACTTCAGTGTCCCTCTATCAGAAATGGACAGATCCAGCAGGCAGAAAATCCGTAACTCAGTAGCACCCTCTATAACTGGATATAATGGAAACCTATAGACTATTTCATACAATGACAGCAGAAAAAAAAAAGAAAAGAAAAACACTTTGGTTTTTCCCGTATCTTAAGCTGGAGAGCAGTGGCACGATCACAGCTCACTGCAGCCTTGAACTCCTGGGCTCAGGAGATACTCCCACCTCAGCACCCTGACTAGTTGGGACTACAGGTGTGCACCTGGCCAATTTTCTTTCTTTTTTTTTAAAATTTTTTTCATCATGGATGGACCTCAAAATGTCATAATTTTTTTTAAATTTACTTTTCTGTAGAGATGGGAATCTTGCTATGTTGCCCAGGCTAGTCTTGAACTCCTGGCCTCAAGCAATCCTCCTACCTGGGCCTCCCAAAGTTCTAGGATTACAGGTGTGAGCCTGAGTCACCATGCCCAAACACAAATTTTTTTTTATTGTTTGAGATGGAGTTTCGCTCTTGTCGCCCAGGCTAGAGTGTAATGGCACGATCTCAGCTCACCGCAACCTCCGCCTCCCAGGTTCAAGCGATTCTCCTGCCTCAGCTTCCCGGGTAGCTGGGATTACAGGCATGCGCCACCATGCCTGGCTAATTTTGTATTTTTAGTAGAGATGGGGTTTCTCCATGTTGGCGAGGCTGGTCTCCAACTCCTGACCTCAGGTGATCCACCCGCCTTGGCTTCCCAAAGTGCTGGGATTACAGGTGTGAGCCACCCAGCCCGGCCCAAATAAAATGTTCTCTCTCTCTCTCTCTCTCTCTCTCTCTCTCTCTGTGTGTGTGTGTGTGTTTCTTTCTTTCTTTTTTTTTTTTTTTTTGAGACAGAGTCTCAGTCTGTCGCCCAGGCTGGAGTGCAGTGGCCGGATCTCAGCTCACTGCAAGCTCCGCCTCCCGGGTTCACGCCATTCTCCTGCCTCAGCCTCCCGAGTAGCTGGGACTACAGGCGCCCGCCGCTTCGCCCGGCTAGTTTTTTGTATTTTTTAGTAGAGACGGGGTTTCACTGGGTTAGCCAGGATGGTCTCGATCTTCTGACCTCGTGATCCGCCGGTCTCGGCCTCCCAAAGTGCTGGGATTACAGGCTTGAGCCACCGCGCCCGGCCGTCTTTCTTTCTTTCTTTCTTTCTTTCTTTCTTTCTTTTTTTTTTTTTTTTTGAGACACAGTCTTGCTCTGTAGCCCAGGCTGGAGTGCAGTGGCGTGATCTGGGCTCACTGCAATCTCTGTCTCCTGAGTTCAAGCGATTCTCCTGCCTCAGTCTCCAAGTAGCTGGGACCACAGGCGGGTGCCAACATGCCTGGCTAAGTTTTTGTATTTTTAGTAGAGACGGGGTTTCACTGTGTTGGCCAGGAAAGTCTCGATCTCCTGACCTCGTGATTCGCCCGCCTTGGCCTCCCAAAGTGATGGTATTACAGGCGTGACAAATAAAATGTTTTTTAAAGTATCTGTAGGCTGGGCATGGTGGCTCATGCCTGTAATCCCAGCACTGTGGGAAGCCGAGACAGGTGGATCACTTGAGGTCAGGAGTTTGAGACCAGCCTGCCCAATGTGGTGAAACCCATCTCTTCCAAAAATACAAAAATCAGCTGGGAGTGGTGGGCATGCGCCTATAGTCCCAGCTACTCGGGAGGGTAAGGCAGGAGAATCGCTTGAACCCGCGAGGCGGTGGTTGCAGTGAGCCATGATGGCACCACTGCACTCCAGCCTGGGGGACCAAGCGAGACTCCGTCTGAAAAAAAAAAAAAAAGCTGATTTTTAATTTTACTAAAGAAACATAAAAGAAGTACGTATAGCACCCAAGAGTGATTAGGAGAACACTAAATTGCTTTCCTTTGTAACTCTCTTTAAAGAGAGCCAACTACACTGTTGGCTGTATCGCATTGCTCAAAACACAGGAACAGCAGATGTTTCGAATTAGGGAAACTCAGACTCCTACTACTATCAAATGCTACCGATTCCAAAAGTGGTAAGTTTAAAAAAAAAAAAAAAAACGGGAGCACGTCGGGCACGGTGGCTCATGCCTGTAATCCCAGCACTTTCGGAGGCCGAGGCGGGAGGATCACGATGTCAGGAGTTGGAGACCAGTTTGGCCAATATGGTGAAATCCCGTCTCTACTAAAAATACAAAAAATTAGCCGGGTGTGGTGGTGCGCGCCTGTAATCCCAGCTACGCAGGAGGCTGAGGTAGGAAACTCGCCTTGAAACCGGGAGGCAGAAGTTGCAGTGAGCCGAGATCGCACCACTGCACTTGAAGCCTGAACGCCACAGCGAGACTCCGTCCAGGGTTGGTGGCAGAGAAGAAAAAGTTCAACTTTAAAAAAAAAAAAAAAAAAAAAAAGCGAGGGCAGAGGAGGTAGCGGGCGGGAAGAAACGAAAACATAGGTAGAACATACCACAGCATCACCTCTGTCAAGATTAAAATTGAAAAATCACCGAGACGAAACACCAGGTTTACCAACGCAAAAAAAGGGAACAGAACTTGCCCATAGATGAAATGAGCTCATTAATGAGGTGAAAGAAACCAACAGCTACTAAATTATTATCTGTCGTCAGACCATTAAGAAAGGAAACCGCTCAGACCGCGTCCTCTCCCTTTTGCTCTCCAAAGTGGAGAGAAGAACGACCATCTACCGCAGACAGCAGTCGCACCGAAGCCACGCCAAAACACCGCTTCGGCCTCAGAACAGAACACTACGCCTCTTCCTCCCGGTTTTCCGCTGCTCTACATATTGAGAGAAACTTCCGTAATAATAAACTACAGAAACGATCCCTGGAACTCCAGTCTTAAGCTTTTACGCCCAGCCTCTGCTGGGTCTACATCCGCCACGCACTTTTTTTTTTTTTTTTTTTTTTTGAGAGGGAGTCTCGCTCTGTCGCCCAGGCTGGAGTGCAGTGGCCGGATCTCAGCTCACTGCAAGCTCCGCCTTCCGGGTTCCCGCCATTCTCCTGCCTCAGCCTCCCGAGTAGCTGGGACCACAGGCGCCGCCACCTCGCCCCGCTAATTTTTTTTGTGTTTTTAGTAGAGACGGGGTTTCGCCGTGTTAGCCAGGATGGTCTCGATCTCCTGACCTTGTGATCCGCCCGTCTCGGCCTCCCGAAGTGCTGGGATTACTGGCTTGAGCCACCGCGCCCGGCCTTCGCCACACACTTTTAACTGACGGCAAGATACTTTCGCTATTTCCGATTCCATTAGGAAATAAATAGGAAAATCGTTTGGCAGTAACACCTTTTCCAATATCATGACTTAACGACATCATATTAACGTTTCAGGTGGAAACGTAATTTTAAAAAACTTTTAAAAGTTAAATTAACGTTTTAGGTGGAAACGTAATTTTTAAAACTTGTTTTAAAAATGTATTTAAATTAAACTAAATTAATTTAATTTAAGGAATGCTTAATTAGCATAATACTGAATGACAGCCAATCACAACCTGAAGTTTTAAAGTGGGACGTGTTTGTTCCTGGTGTGCTGTGCCCGCCTGTAATCCGGTAATCTCAGCGTTCTGGGCTCCCACGCCCAGGCCCAGGCGGGAGGATCCTTTGTTCTATGAATTGGAGACCAGCTCAGGCAACATAGCGGAATCCGGTCCCTACCAAGGGGAAAACAAAAATAATAATAAAAGTAAAAATCAGGCTGGGCGCGGTGGCTCACGCCTGTCATCCCAGCACTTTGGAAGGCCAAGGCGGGCGGATCACCTGAGGTCGGGAGTTCCACCAGCCCAAAGTGGAGAAACATCCTCTCTGCTAAAAATACAAAATTAGCTGGGCGTTGTGGTGCATGTCTGTAATCTCAGCTACTTAGGAGGCTGAGGCAGGAGAATCGCTTGAAGCCAGGAGGCAGAGGTTGCCTGAGCCAAGACTGCGCCATTGCACTCCAGTCTGGGCAATAAGAGCAAAACTCCACCTCAATAAATAAATAAATAAATAAATAAATAAATAAATAAATAAATAAATAAAATGAAATAAATTAAAAATGAGCTGGCTGTGGTGGCACCGCCTGTAGACCCAGCTACTCCGGACGCTGAAGCGGGATGATCGCTTGCGCCAGGGAAGCTGGCTGAGTTCCAAGCTGCAGTGAGCTTTGATTGCTCCACTGCACCCCAGCCTGGGAGACAGAGTGAGATCTTGACTCTTAAAAACAATTTTTTTTAGGGGGGATGGTATAAAATAGACGTAAAACGTACCATCTTAACCATTTCTCACACATACAATTCAGGGGCATTAAGTACATTCATGTAGCCATTGGTATGTAACCATCAGCATTATTTATCTCCAGAACTTTTTCGACATCCCAAACTGAAACTCTACCCATAAAACAAACTTCCCTTTCCTCCCTCTGCCCAGACCCTTGTAAGCACTATTCTACTTTCCGTCTCTATGAATTTGATTCTTGTAGGTACCTCTGTAAGTGGAAATATGCAATATTGTCTTTTTGTGTCTGGCTTATTTCACTTATATTTGTTTTCAAGGTTCATTCACGTTGTAACATGTTGCAGAATGTCACTCCTTTTTCAGGCTGGAGTGCAATGATGCATGACGTGATGGCTCACTGCAGCCTTGATCTCCAGGGCTCAGGTGATCCTCCCACGTCAGCCTCCTGAGTAGCTGGGATTATAGGCACATGCCATCACACTCGGCTAATTTTTGTATTTTCTGTAGGGAGGGGGTTTCAACACATTGCCCAGGATGGTCTTGAACTTCTGGGCTCAAGGGATCCACCCGCCTAGGCCTCTCAAAGTGTGGGACTAGAGGTGTGAGCTACCACGCCCAGCAGTTTTCTTAATTACATTTTTGAATTGCTCCTTGCTAGTGTATAAAGACACAACTGGACCAGGCGCAGTGGCTCATGCCTGTAATCCCAGCAGTTTGGGAGGCCGAGGCGGGTGGATCACGAGGTAAGGAGATCAAGACCATCCTGGCCAACATGGTGAAACCCCGTCTCTACTAAAAATACAAAAATTGACTGGGCGTGGTGGCGCGTGCCTGTAGTCCCAGCTACTGGGGAGGCTGAGGCAGGAGAATGGCTTGAACCCGGGAGGCAGAGGCTGCAGTGAGCCAAGATCGTGCCATTGCACTCAGGCCTGGGTGACAAGAGCGTAACTCCTCAAAAAAAAAAAACAAGAAACCACACAACTGGTTTTTGTGAGTTGATCTTGTGTCCTGAAACTTTCCTGAATTTGCTTATTAGCTCTAGTAATTTGTGTGTTTGTATTCTTTGGGATTTTCTGTATTTATACAGATGGTTTTATTTCTTCTTTCTCAACTTGGTGCTTCTTAGTGCTTTTTCTTACCTAAAGGCTCTGGCTACAACTTCTAGTAAAATGTTGACTAGGCCGGGCACGCTGGCTCACACCTGTAATCCCAGCATTTTGGGAGGCCGAGGCAGACAGATCACAAGGTCAGGAGATCAAGACCATCCTGGCCAACATGGTGAAACCCCGTCTCTACTAAAAATACAAAAATTAGCCAGGCGTGGCAGTGTGCACCTGTAGTTCCAGCTACTGGGGAGGCTGAGGCAGGAGAATGGCTTGAACCCAGGAGGCAGAGGCTGCAGTGAGCCAAGATCGCGCCACTGCATTCCAGCCTGGGCGACAGAGCAAGACTCCCTCTCAAAAACAAAACAAAACAAAACAAAACATTGAGTAGCAGTGGTAAAGATGAACATCTGTGTCTTGTTCCTGGACTTAGGGGAAAAGCTTTTAGTCTTTCACCATTAAGTATGATGGTAACTGTGGGTTTTTCACAAATATCTTTTATCATGTTGGGGCAAATCCCCTCGTTTCATAGTTTTCTCTTTGTTTTAATCATGAAATGTTAAAATTTCTTAGATGCTTTTTCTGTGTCAGCTGGAATGACTGTTTTTTCCCTTTGTTCTACTAATACGGTATATGACTTTAATTGATTTTCTTATGTTGAACCACCCCCTGCATTCCTGGGGTAAATCCCTCCCATCCCCTCAGCTGCAGCACCTGATTAAAGCCTTCGTCCTTGACAATAATCGTTTGTCTCAGTGATTGGCTTTCTGTGAGGTGAGCAGCAGGCCCTAGATGGAACCCCTGGTGTTTTGGTAACACCGGGATGGCCAGTAGCCTCCAGACGCTGGAGAAGTCGAGGAAGGATCCCCTTTCGAGGCTTCAACACTTTGATTCCTGACTTTGAGCCTTCAGAACTGCAAGAGAGTAATTTCTGTTTTGGTAGAGTTTCACTTCATCACCCAGGCTGGCGTGCAGTGGCACAATCTGGGCTCACTGCAACCTCTGCTTCCTGGGTTCAAGTGATTCTTGTGCTGCAGCCTCCTGAGTAGCTGGGATTACAGGCTGCGCCACCACGCGTGGCTGATTTTTGTATTTTTAGTAGAGTTGGGGTTTCTCCATGTTAGGCAGGCTGGTCTTGAACTCCTGACCTCAAGTGATCTGCCTGCCTTGGCCTCCCAAAGTTCGGGGATTATAGGTGCAAGCCATCATGCCCAGCCTACATTTCTGTTTTTCTTTTTTTTTTTTTTTTTTTGAGACGGAGTTTCACTCTTGTTGCCCAGGCTGGAACGCAGCTCTTGGTGTCTACCCAAATGAGTTGAAAACGTATGTCCACACAAGCCTGCACACATATGTTTATAGCAGCTTTACCCATAATTGCCAAAACTTGGAACTAAGATGTTGCTAAATAGAGCCGGGGGAGGTGGCTTGTGTCTGTAATCCCTGCTACTTGGGCAGCTGAGGCAGGCAGTCACTTGAGATCAGGGGTTTAATAGCTTCCTGGGCAACAGAGGGAGACCCTGTCTCTAAAAAAATAAAATAAAATAAAATAAAAAATATGTGTTCACTTTGGGAGGCTGAGGCAGGTGGATCTCCTGAGGTCAGGAGTTCAGGACCAGCCTGGCCAACATGGCGAAACCCCATCTCTACTAAAAATACAAAAATTAGGCTGGGCACAGCGGCTCATGCCTGTCATCCCAGCACTTTGGGAGGCCGAAGGGGGCGGATCACGAGGTCAGGAGATCGAGACCATCCTGGCTAACACAGTGAAACGCCATCTTTACTAAAAAAAAAGAAAAAATACAAAAAGTTAGCCGGGCGTGGTGGCAGGCGCCTGTAGTCCCAGCTACTCGGGAGACTGAGGCAGGAGAATGGCGTGAACCTGGGAGGTGGAGCTTGCAGTGAGCCAAGATGGCGCCACTGCACTCCAGCCTGGGTGACAGGAGACTCCATTTCAGAAAACAACAACAACAACAACAACAACAAAAATTAGCCGGGCACGGTGGCGCGCGCCTGTAATCGCAGCGACTCAGGAGGCTGAGGTAGGAGAATCGCTTAAACCTGAGAGGCAGATGTTGCAGTGAGCTGAGATTGCGCCACTGCACTCCAGCCTGGGAGACAGAGTAAGACTCCATCTCAAAAAAAAAAAAAAAAAAAAAAAAAAAAAAAATGTCGGCCGGGCGCGGTGGCTCAAGCCTGTAATCCCAGCACTTTGGGAGGCCGAGACGGGCGGATCACGAGGTCAGGAGGTCGAGACCATCCTGGCTAACACGGTGAAACCCCGTCTCTACTAAAAAAAATACAAAAAACTAGCCGGGCGAGGTGGCGGGCGTCTGTAGTCCCGGCTACTCGGGAGGCTGAGGCAGGAGAATGGCGTGAACCCGGGAGGCGGAGCTTGCAGTGAGCCGAGATCTGGCCACTGCACTCCAGGCTGGGGGACAGAGCGAGACTCTGTCTCAAAAAAAAAAGAAAAACAAAAAAAAGAAAAAGAAAAAAAAAATTGTCCTACATAGATGAATGGGTAAATAAACTGTGGTACATCCACAGAATTAGATATTATTCAGTGCTAAAAACAAATGAGCTATCAAGCCATGAAAAAACATTCAAGAACCTTAAATGCATATTACTAAGAAAAAGAAGCCAAGGTGAAAGGCCATATACTGTATGATTCCATACACATGACATTCTGGAAAAGCAAAACTATGGAGATGGTAAAGGGCTCAGTGGTTGGCAGGGGTTGGGGGAGGGAGGGATGAACAGGCAGAGCATAGGGGACTTTCAGGGCCACGAAACTACTCTCTATGACGTGACAATGGTGGATACAGCATTACACATTTGTCCAAACCCACAGAATGTACAACACCAGGAATGAGCTGTAATGTGAACTATGGACCTTATTTAACAACTCCATGTGCACATTGGCACATCAGTTGTAACAGAAGTATCACGCTATAATGCAAAATGTTACCAATAGGGAAATGAGTGTAGGGGTGTGGGAGAGAGGATGTATGGGGATTCTGTTCTTTGCGCTCAATTCTTCTGTAAACCTATAACCGCTCCTCCCAGAAAAGTCTACTAACTAATTTTTTTTTTTTTTTTTAAAGACAGAGTCTTGCTCTGTGTCCCAGCTGGAGTGCGGTGGTGCGATCTTGTCTCACTGAATCAAGAGGTTCGCCTGCCTCAGCCTCCCAAGTAGCTAGGATTACAGACATACACCACCATGCCTGGCTAATTTTTGTATTTTTAGTAGAGACGGGGTTTCACTGTGTTGGCCAGGCTGGTCTTGAACTCCTGACTTGAGGTGATCTGTCCACCTTGGCCTCCCAAAGTGCTAGGATTACAGGCATGAGCCACTGTGCCTGAACTCTACTAAATTTTTTAAAATACACTGGCATAATGACAAGTCACTGGCTGTACACACACAAACAGAATAGCATGGATTATGATCCCAGTCTTAAAAAATCTTGCTGGGCGCAGTGGCACACGCCTGTAATCCCAGCACTTTGGGAGGCTGAGGCGGGCGGATCACGAGGTCAGGAGATTGAGACCATCCTGGCTAACACAGCAAAACCCTCTCTACTAAAAATACAAAAATTAGCCGGGCGTGGTTGTGGGCGCTTGTAGTCCCAGCTACTTGGAAGGCTGAGGCAGGAGAATGGCGTGAACCCAGGAGGCGGAGCTTGCAGTGAGCCGAGATCACGCCACTGCACTCCAGCCTGGGCGACAGAGCGAGACTCCGTCTCAAAAAAAAAAATCTTATCTGTCAGCTGGACGCGGTGGTCCACGCCTATAATCCCAGCACTTTGGGAGGCCAAGTTAGGCGGATATCTTGTGCTCAGTAGTTGAAGATCAGCTTCGGCAACAGGATGAAACTGCATCTCTACAAAAAATACAAAGCAATTAGCCAAGCATGGTGGCACGCATCTGTAGTCCCAGCTACTTGGGAAGCTGAGGTGGGAAAATGGCTTGAGCCCAGGAGGTGGAGGTTGCACTAAGCCGAGATCATACCACTGCCTCCCAGCCTGGGTAACAGAGCCAGACCCAGTCTCAAAAAACCGAAAAACTTACCTGTCCATCCATTCGTTCATCCTATATAGATGGATAGATAGATTGAGGCTGTGTGGAGAGAATTCTATGATGATATTCATGAAATATAAAACCGCACAGATGGGGGAGATTTATTTCTTTTTTTCTGTATACTTTCTTTTTTTTTTTTTTTTTTTTTTTTTTTGAGATGGAGTTTCACTTTGTCACGCAGGCTGGAGTGCAGTGGCGCGATCTCGGCTCACTGCAAGCTCCGCCTCCCGGGTTCACGCCTCAGCCTCTAGAGTAGCTGGGACTACAGGCGCTCACCACCACGCCCGGCTAATTTTTTTGTATTTTTAGTAGAGACGAGGTTTCACTGTGTTAGCCAGGATGGTCTCAATCTCCTGACCTCGTGATCCGCCCACCTCAGCCTGCCAAAGTGCTGGGATTACAGGCGTGAGCCACCGCGCCTGGCCTTTTCTGTATACTTTCTAAGTGGCTTGGAATTTTCCTGTTCAGCATGTTTATGAAACAAGTACTTTAAAAAAATTTTTTTTTAATTTAATGAAGTAGTGTGACATTTCTTGCACTTCTGAGTTTGTGAGCAAATATTCATAAATTTATATTTGGATGTTTGAGTTTGTTGTGAGAAAAAGACCACAAATCCATATGTGAACACCCAAAAACCCAGTGTAGTTATTAATGAGAGGTAGGATAATTGTTTGTTTGTTCATTTGTTTGTATTTTCAGAGATAAGAGTCTTGCTCTGTCACCCAGGCTGGAGTGCAGTGGCATGATCACTGCCTGCTGCAGCCTCAAACTCCTGGGCTCGAGTCATCCTCCCACCTCAGCCTCCCAAGTAGCTGAGACCAGAGGTGCTCGACACCATACCTGACTTATTTATTTATTTACTTATTTATTTATTTATTGTAGAGGCAGGATTTCACTATGTTGCCCAGGCTGGTCTTGATCTCCTGGCTTCAAGTAATCCTTCCAACTCAGCATCCCGAAGCGCTGGAATTACAGGTGTGAGCCACCATGTCTGGCCCCTGGATTTTTTTAAGTGCATTTTATCATATTATTTTTTCACTTCCCCCTCCTCTTCCACTCCCCCTCCTCCTTTTCCTTCTATTTCATTTTGTAATCATGTCATTCCCTTGCTCACTGCTCTCAGTACCAGGCACTAGGGAAATAAAAATTCCTGAAATTGTATGACTTATTAAATGGTCGCAGCCCCTGTGCGAGGTCCACAGTTCCCCAACCAAACGGGAAAAACAGGTTCACAAACTAGGTACCTTATATTCACATTCTTTAATGCTTACAGCAACGCATTTTGAAGGTGGTAGGATTAAGAGCCTTAACCTAGGAATGGAGCCCGGGTTCGAATCTGAGTCTGGGGCGCTGGGAGTGCGGTTCCTCCCAGGGCTGCCGGGTTTCTTAGTCTCATCCCAAGGCAGCCCCAACGGGCAGAGCCCCATCCTATGCCCCCTCTGCCCTCTTGCGGCGGCTCCCGGAACTACAGTCGCCTTCCGGTCCCAGAAGCGAATGAGGGGTCCTCGCGGGGGATGTGCTAAGGACGGCCTGAGGCAGGGCCACTCCACACCCGCCGCGCCCAGGCCACACAGACACAGAACGCAGGAGAGAGACTGACCCACCCACGCACCGGTACCCATAGACGCAGAGACCGAGGCAGAAATGACGGGATCTGCCGCAGATCGGCCAGGAGCCGGGACAGACAGCGGCTCCGCAGACTGTGGTGGGACTGGGCTGAGGCCACTCTCCTGTTTTCACCACACCCTCCCTTAACTATAACTACCTAATAAAACTTATAATTGTTCTATAAATAGATGGGGGGGTGTTTGTTTGTTTGTTGAGATAGGGTCTCCCTCTGTCCCCCAGGCTGGACTGCAGTGGTGCAATCTCGGTTCACTGCAACCTCCGCCTCGTGGGCTCAAGCAATCCTCTGCCTCGGCCTCCCGAGTAGCTGGGACCACAGGCTTGTGCCACCACTCCCAGCTAACTGATGTATTTTTTGTAGAGACACGGGGTCTTGGTATGTTGCGGAGGCTGGTCTTAAACTTTTGGACTCAAGCCATCCTCCTGCCTCAGCCTCCCAGAGTTCCTGGGATTACAGGCGTGAGCGGCCACACCTGGTCAATACTTGTACTTAAAGGGGGACCTTATCTATTGCTACTCTTAAGTGGAAATTTTGTGTCACTTTCATAGCCAATAACAATGAAAGTGAATAGAATGAAAACAAAACAACGTTATTAAATGCTGTTGGATGCTTCCCCACAGAGGCTGTGCAGGATGAGTGCTTTGTTCAAAAAGGAGTTTTAGCAAAGTGTGAGGACAGTTTTGCAAACATGTTTCATATTCCAACTCAGTAGACACAATTTTTCACAAAGTAACATTCTTCCTTTTCTGATATTTTCTATTCTATGTTATTCCATCTATTTCGTTTTATGTTTTAAAGCACGCAAATGTGGGTAGAGGCAAGAAGTATAAAAACAGGTGGGGATCGAGGCTGAGTGGTGGTAGTGGGGGCTCATACCTTCCACTTTTGTGCATGTTCAGATTTAATTTGCAAATTAAAAAGAAGTTGTTTTTTGTTTTTGTTTTTGAGATGGAGTTTCGCTCTGTCGCCCAGGCTGGAGTGCAGTGGCGCAATCTCGGCTTGCTGCAAGCTCCGCCTCCTGGGTTCACGCCATTCTCCTGCCTCAGCCTCCCTAGTAGCTGGGACTGAAGGTGCCCGTGACCACGCCCGACTAATTTTTTGTGTTTTTAGTAAAGATGGGGTTTCACCATGTTAGCCAGAATGGTCTCGATCTCCTGACCTCGTGATCTGCCCGCCACAGCCTCCCAAAGTGCTGTGATTACAGGCGTGAGCCACCGTGCCTTGCCTTAAAAAGAAGTTTAAAAAAAAAACTCGTTTGGATTCAGTATACTAACTTTATAGCTCACTAATTGGAAAAACTGAGTGCAAAATACAGAAAGCTCTAACACTGTACAGATATTTTATCTGGGCATAATCCACAGAATGAAAGTGAATGAAGAAGGAAATTGCCTTCCCACTATAGTTGATTATCTACTGAGGTGGCCACCAAGAACTTCTTCCCGCCCTGTACACTCCACCACCCCCACATCCGGAGGTGAAGCCTATTTCCCCTCCCCTTGCATCTGGCCTTGCCCTGTGGCTCTTTTCACCTCTGGAATGCACCCCGACTAGAATGCACCAGAAGCAATGTTCTGGGACTTCCAAGTTAAGACCTCAAGAGGACTAGCAGCTTCTGATTGCTATCATTTGGGATGCTCCTTCTGGAAATGACCCACCATGTTGGGAGGAAGCTCAAGAAGCAACACAGAAAGACCCATGCAGAGAACTGAGGCCCTGGGCTAACAGCCCCAGCTAAGCTTCTAGCTGGCAGCCAGCAGCAACTGCCGGCCACATACTTCCTATCCATGCCTACGGCTTCACACCTCAAAAACACAGGATGGCTGGGCGCGGTGGCTCACGCCTGTAATCCCAGCACTTTGGGAGGCTGAGGCAGGCGGATCACGAGGTCAGGAGATGGAGACCATCCTGGCTAACACGGTGAAACCCTGTCTCTACTAAAAATACAAAAAATTAGCCGGGGCCGGGCGCGGTGGCTCAAGGCTGTAATCCCAGCACTTTGGGAGGCCGAGGCGGGCGGATCACAAGGTCAGGAGATCGAGACCACAGTGAAACCCCGTCTCTACTAAAAATACAAAAAAAAAAAATTAGCCGGGCGCGGTGGCGGGCGCCTGTAGTCCCAGCTACTCAGGAGGCTGAGGCAGGAGAATGGCGGGAACCCGGGAGGCGGAGCTTGCAGTGAGCCGAGATCGCGCCACTGCACTCCAGCCTGGGCAACAGCATGAGACTCCGTCTCAAAAAAAAAAAAAAAAAATTAGCCGGGTGCGGTGGCAGGCACCTGTAGTCCCAGCTGCTTGGGAGGCTGAGGCAGAAAAATGGCATGAGCTCGGGGGGAGGTAGAACTTTCAGTGAGCCGAGATCACGCCACTGCACTCCAGCCTGGGCAACAGAGCGAGACTCTGTCTCAAAACAAACAAACAAAAACAGGATGCCCAGTTAAAATTGATTTTTGAAAAAATAGTGAAAAATTATTATCACTGTCATTTTGATTTTGATTTTGATTTTGAGATGGAGTCTGGCTCTGTCACCCTGGCTGGAGTGCAGTGGCACAATCTTGGCGCACTGCTACCTCTACCTCCTGGGTTCAAGCAATTCTCCTGCCTGAGCCTCCCAGGTAGCTGAGACTACAGGTGAGCACCACCACTCCCGGATAATTTTTATATAATTTTTTTTTTTTTTTTTTTTTTTTTTTTTTTTTTTTTTTTTTTTGAGTAGTTGCCCAGGCTGGAGTGCGGGCCGGATTTCACTGCAAGCTCCGCCTCCCGGGTTCATATCCGGGCCAGCCTCCCGAGTAGCTGGGACTACAGGCACCTCGCCCGGCTAGTTTTTTGTATTTCTTAATAGAGACGGGGTTTCACCGTGTTAGCCAGGATGGTTTCGATCTCCTGACCTCATGATCCGCCCGTCTCAGCCTCCCAAAGTGCTGGGATTACAGGCTTGAGCCACCGCGCCCGGCCTAATTTTTATATTTTTAGTAGAGACGGGGTTTCACCATATTGGCCAGGCTGGTCTCAAACTCCTGACCTCGTGATCTGCCCACCTCGGCCTCCCAAAGTGCTGGGATTACAGGCGTGAGCCACTGTGCCTGGCCTATTTTAGAAGAACTCAAACTAAAACAGGAAGAGCTGGGTAAACACTAACTTTAATGATGGCCATTATTCCAATTATTCACTCACATTTCCTCTTACTGTAGAGGAAAATAAACAGGAATGTAATAATCACAGCTAACATTAATTAAGCGCCTACTGGATATGATACATGTTCCAGATGTACTAACTCACTTCTCAACAACAACCCTCTGAAATATCTTTAGGTCCATTTTACACATGGGGAAACCAAGGCACAGAGAGCCTGAGCAACTTAACATCTCATTGCCAACAAGCAACAGAGCAGAATTCACACCTAGAAAGTGGGGTTTAATAAAATGTAAAATTGTTCTATAAATAGATAAAGTGTTATTAAAAAGAAAAATAGCCGGGCGCGCTGGCTCACGCCTGTAATCCCAGCACTTTGGGAGGCCGAGGCGGGCGCATCACGAGGTCAGGAGATCGAGACCATCCTGGCTAACACGGTGAAACCCCGTCTCTACTAAAAATGCAAAAAATTAGCCGGGCGAGGTGGCAGATGCCTGTAGTCCCAGCTACTCGGGAGGCTGAGGCAGGAGAATGGCGTGAATCCGGGAGGCGGAGCTTGCAGTGAGCCAAGATGGCACCACTGCACTCCAGCCCGGGCGACTGAGCGAGACTCCATCTCAAAAAAAAAAAAAAAAGAAAAATAGAATGAATTTTGAAATGTCAATTAATGTACTTATTCATTTTATTCTTGAGACAGGGTGTCACTCTGTTACCCAGGCTGGAGTGCAGTGGTGCAATCATGGCTCACTTCAACCTCGAACTCTTGGGCTCAAGTGATCCTCTCACCTCAGCCTCCTGAGTAGCAGGTGGACACCACTCAGGGCCCACGTGTTCACATTAGGCCGCAGTGCCTCTCCAAGCCCCAGAATGATATCCAAGCCCCTTGGTCTGGTCCTCAAGTCTTTCTCTGACCTGGTCATCCCTGCCACCTGCCCTTCCTTCTCCAACTACCTTGAATCACTTGAAGAATCTCCAGGCCTCACGCCTTTCATTGCTGCTCCTTCTGCCTTGAACACCCTCCCTCCTTGTCATTCCCACTTTTCAAGTCTCACATCGGTGTGCACTGCCTCCTTCAGGAAGCCTCTCGGCACACACCCCAGAGTCTGTCAGGCTCCTCCAGGTTCCCATGGCCTCCCAGGTGTCCCCTATTTGATCACAAGCGCGGGCTTTGGAGGAGTTGATAGAGGAGTGGGCGGCCGAGTGAGAGGCACCATGAGGAGTGGGTGACTGAGTAAGAGGCACCGTCCTGCCTCATGGTTAGCTCAAAAATCGATAAACCAGCACCCAGTGGGCACCTACTGTATGCAAGGCACTGTTCTCAGTGCTGGGGCTACCCATGGAAGTAAACAGACAAAAATCCCTGCACTAACAGGCCAACTTTCTCCTGGGCAGGCAGATGATAAACACAGTAAGTAGGATGGAGGTGGTCCAAGGAGAGCACACGAGGGAGGGTGCTGGGCGTTCATGTCGTTTGCATGGCCACAAGAGCATGCTGTGGGGGCATCGATGTTCCCACCTCCCCATGAGGCCTCCCCTAGCCTCTTGCAACACACACCGGCCCCTCCAGCTTCACTTCTTTTTGTTCTGTTTTGTTTTGTTTTTTGAGATGAAGTATTGGTCTGTCACCCAGACTAGAGTGCAGTGGCACGATCTTGACTCACTGCAACCTCTGCCTCCCGGGTTCAAGCCATTCTCCTACCTCAGCCTCCCAAGTAGCTGGGATTACAGGCGCCCACCACCATGCCTGGTTATTTTTTTGTATTTTTAGTAGAGACGCGGTTTCAACATGTTGGCCTGGCTGGTCTCCAACTCCTGACCTCAGGTGAGCCGCCCGCCTCGGCCTCCCAAAGTGCTGGGATTACAAATGTGAGCCACCTCGCCCGGCTTTTTTTTTTGGCGGAGTTTCGCTCTTGTTGCCCAGGCTGGAGTGCAATGGCATGATCTCAGCTCACCACAACCTCTGCTTCCCGGGTTCAAGTGATTCTCCTGCCTCAGCCTCCCGAGGAGCTGGGATTGCAGGCATGCACCACCATGCCTGACTCATTTTGTGTTTTTGGTAGAGACGGAGTTTCTCAGTGTTGGTCAGGCTGGTCTCAAACTCCTGACCTCAGGTGATCCGACTGTCTCGACCTCCCAAAGTGCTGGGATTACAGGCGTGAGCCACCGCGCCAGGTTTGGCTTCATCTCTTTTTTTTTTTTTTTTTTTTTTTTTTTTTGAGACGGAGTCTCGCTCTGTCGCCCAGGCTGGAGTGCAGTGGCCGGATCTCAGCTCACTGCAAGCTCCGCCTCCCGGGTTCACGCCATTCTCCTGCCTCAGCCTCCCGAGTAGCTGGGAGTACAGACGCCCGCCACCGCGCCCGGCTAGTTTTTTGTATTTTTTAGTAGAGACGGGGTTTCACCGTGTTAGCCAGGATGGTCTCGATCTCCTGACCTCGTGATCCACCCGTCTCGGCCTCCCAAAGTGCTGGGATTACAGGCTTGAGCCACCGCGCCCGGCCGGCTTCATCTCTTTAATAGGCACTCACCCTGTGCTAGACAATGGACTTTCCGCGTTGTGTTTATTGTTTACTGCCTATCCCTCTGTGTCAGCTTCCTGAGGCAGTGATTTTGCTCATCCTTGTCCCTGCTATATCTCCGGTGCCCAACTCAGTATGTAGCACACCGTAAGTACTCAGGAAAGAGTTGTGGAGTATACATTTTGCAGAAGGGGAAACTGAATCTCAGGGAAGGAGGATGATTTGCTCGAGGTCACATGAAAATTAGAAATCAGGACAGGGATTTGAGCAGGGTCTGTGGCTCCGAGACCGAGGCTCCTCTCTGGGTGACTCTTTCCTGGATTCTGGCCTCATTTGCACCCCCAGGGCCCTCGACCTGAGCCTGGGGCAGAGCTGGGACCCAGGCGGGCGAGGCTGAGCTGCTAGCTGAGAGTCGCCAGCAGAGAGCGCTGTCTACACGTGTCCAGGCGCAAGGAGGCACCAGTAGGGCTGAGCCGGGGGAGAAAGAGGGAGCGGCGGGTAGTGGGGTGGTGGGGTGGTGGGGTGGTGGGGCGACAGGATGGGGAGGAGACTGAGGCAGGGGGGCTGTGGGAACCTGCAGGAGAACTTTTCCAGCTGGATGAAAGCAGGTTTCCCAGGAGTTTATTTTTTAACTGTATGCTGAAAAATAAATGGGAGGTGGCCTTTGAGATAGCGAAATGTGTTCCAGGTGGAGGGAGCAGCATGTGCGAAGGCCCAGAGCCGGCCTCCGGATCTTTTCAGTATGCATCTTGGTCAGGGGACGATGGTCGGCCAGGGCATGTGCATGGCTGCCTGGAGTGCTGCAGCACTGGCCTTGGTGAGTCTTCCGGCACAGATGGAGGGGTAAAGGAGGTACTCCTGCCGAACTTTAATTACACCCAGGCGTGGTATCCCAGCACCTTGGGAGACCAAGGTGAGAGGATTGCTTGAGGCCAGGAGTTCGAGACCAGCCTGGGCAACATAGTGAGATGCGATCTCTACAAAAAGTTTAAAAATTAGCCAGATGGGCCGGGCGCGGTGGCTCAAGCCTGTAATCCCAGCACTTTGGGAGGCCGAGGCGGGTGGATCACGAGGTCAGGAGATCAAGACTATCCTGGCTAACATGGTGAAACCCCGTCTCTACTAAAAATACAAAAAACTAGCAGGGTGTGGTGGCGGGCGCCTGTAGTCCCAGCTACTTGGGAGGCTGAGGCGGGAGAATGGCGTGAACCCGAGAGGCGGAGCTTGCAGTGAGCCGAGATCACACCACTGCACTCCAGCCTGGGAGACACAGCGAGACTCCGTCTCAAAAAAAAAAAAAAAAATTAGCCAGATGTGGTGGCATACACTTGTAGTCCCAGCTACTCTGGAGGCTGAGGTGGAAGGATCATGTGAGCACAAGAAGTGGAGGCTGCAGTGAGCTGAAGCAGCCACTGCACTCCAGCCTGGGTGACAGAGCAAGACCGTGTCTAAAAAACAAACAAACAAGTAAATCCCCTAGTCTCAGATATTCTGTTAGAGCAACATGAAACACACTAAGACACTAAGACAGGGAGGAAGGGGCTGGGTGGGCTCCCACAGTCCTGTCCAGTCACTGGGCCTATGCAGCACAGCACTTCCCGGGTGCATCCGCACCGAGCCTTTCCAGAGTGCTGCTGCCATCTGTCCTCCAGTTATGAAGGGAACAAGAGACCCAGAAGGGGTGGGGTCGGCCCATGGTCTCCCTTGCTCACAGCTTTGGGCTGGAGCCCTTGTACAGAGCTGCCTCCTGGTCAGCCAGGAAAGGCTCACTGGAGGAGGAGGGGTAGGTCAGGCCTCTTCCCAGCCTCAGAACAGGACATGGGTGGGGGATGTTGGTGTCTTCTACACTGGGGCCTGCCCATCTTCTTCCCCCAATGTTCCTCCATCCTGCTCTGAGCGCTGTGCAGAGGACCCTGGACTATGGGGTTCATCCTTTCCTAGGGAGGTTTCAAGGGCCCACATAGCCCGCTCCCCGCACCCCATGGAGGCGCAATGATAGCACAATTACCGGCACTGTTAACCCGCTGGAGTTGGAACCTGGAGTCCTGGAAGGTCAGAGGTCAAGCTGGGGGGCTGGGGGGGGAACTGCCTGCACTGGCCACTGCAGTGCAGAGAAGCTGAGGTGACCTCAATCTGAGAGACTGGAGACCATGGCTGGGTGAGGGTGCATGGGAACTGGGTGGGTGGGGACTGGGTGGATGGAAACTGGGTGGATGGAGACTGGGTGGATGGAGACTGGGTGAATGGGGACTGGGTGGATGGATACTGGGTGGATGGGGACTGGGTAGATGGATATTGGGTGGATGGAGACTGGGTGGTTGGGGACTGGGTAGATGGGTACTGGGTGGATGAGGACGGGTGGATGGGGACTGAGTGAATGGATATTGGGTGGATGGGGACTGGGCAGATGGATACCGGGTGGATGGGGACTAGGTGGATGGAGACTAGGTGGATGGGGACTGGGTGGATGGAAACTGGGTGGATGGAGACTGGGTGAATGGAGACTGGGTGGATGGGGACTGGGTGGATGGAGACTGGGTGGATGGGGACTAGGTGGATGGAGACTAGGTGGATGGAGACTAGGTGGATGGAGACTGGGTGAATGGAAACTGGGTGGATGGGGACTGGATGGATGGAGACTGGGTAGATGGATACTGGGTGAATGGGGACTGGGTGTTTTTGAGACAGAGTCTCGCTCTGTCACCCGGGCTGGAGAGCAGTGGGGCTATCTCGGCTCACTACAACCTCTGCCTCCCGGGTTCAATCGATTCTCCTGCCTCAGCCTCCTGAGTAGTTGGCATTACAGGCACCTGCCATCTCACCCGGTTAATATTTTTGTATTTTTTTTTACTAGAGACAGGGTTTCACCATGCTGGCCAGGCTGGTTTCAAACTCCTGACCTTGAGTAATCCACCCACTTCAGCCTCCCAAAGTGGTAAGATTACAGGCCTGAGCCACCACGCCCGGGTGTTTGTTTTTTGATACAGGGTCTCACTCTGTCACCCAGACTAGAGTGCAGTGGTGCTATCATAGCTCATTGCAGCCTCAATCTCCTGGGCTCAAGTGATCCTCCCACTTCAGCCTCCTGAGTAGCTGGGACTACAGGTGCACACTGCCATGCCTGCCTAGTTTTTTATTTTGTAGAGATGGGGTTTCACCATGTTACCATGGTCTTGAACTCCTAAGCTCAAGTGATCCACCCACCTCGGCCTCCCAAAGTACTGGGATTACAGGCATGAGCCAACATGCCCAGCCTGAATGGCCGCTTTTGATGGAGCACTTACTATGTGTCGCTAAACCCCTCTGAACCTCAGTTTCCTCCTTTGTAGTGTGGGACTTGCTCGAGGACTCACTGCTGGCTTTGGGGAGCACAGAGAGAACTCAGGTCTTTGTGATTCTGAAGTCTAGGTTCTTCCATCAGCAACTGCCATTTCCAGAATTGGTCCCACCCCAGGGGGATCAGTCAGGTGATGTGAGATCCTGCTCGGGGATGTGGAAAGGGAATGGGGGCCGGGCGCGGTGGCTGAAGCCTGTAATCCCAGCACTTTGGGAGGCCGAGACGGGCGGATCACGAGGTCAGGAGATCGAGACCATCCTGGCTAACACGGTGAAACCCCGTCTCTACTAAAAAAATACAAAAAACTAGCTGGGTGAGGTGGCGGGCGCCTGTAGTCCCAGCTACTTGGGAGGCTGAGGCAGGAGAATGGCGTAAACCCGGGAGGCGGCCACTGGCACTCTAGCCTGGGCATCAGAGCAAGACTCTGTCTCAGAAAAAAAAAAAAAAAAGAAAGGGAATGGGAAGTCAAGGCACCCTGCCTGGTCCCATGCTGATCCACCTGGGGTACCCATCTGAGAAACAGGGGTGGGGACCAGACTGGATGATGCAAATGGCATGTGGCATTGACCCTCACCCTGGCCACGGCCTCCAGGTGGGCAGAGTGCACTCCCTGTCTCTGGACTCTGGGCTCAGCCATGTAACTTGCTTTGGTCAAAGGGATGGCAGCGGATATAACAAGACCAAAGGCTTGAGGTGCACTTTCACAGTGGGGCTGTCTTCTTGTGCTTCTGCTATGAGAAGATCGTCCCCCTGCATGGCTGCCGGTCCTTCAGCCTCGCCCCACCAAGAGACACATGGAACAGCCGGAGCCCAGCCTAGAGCCTGTATCCCAGCCTAGCCTGAGGCAGAGCCACCCAGCCAAGACCAACTGACGCTCAGCTAACCTGTAGATGCATAAGGGGGAATTCAATGATTGTTCTAAGCCACTTGAGTTTTGGGGTTGTTTGTTATGTGGCATTACTGCAGTGATAGCTAACACAAGCCTGACATCACTGTACAACACTTGGACTCTGAGCTGCATTTACGTCCTGAATCCATCACTTACTGAGAATCAGGTCTTTATTATTATTATTAATTTTACTCCATCAATTTCAAGTTTTCCATAAGAGACATAGATAATGTAAAGGTCAAAAATTTGGGGCAACAAAACAGAGATAACTACAAAATCTCTGGCGAACAACAGTTGCTACCTTTGCACCAAGCTGAACTCTGAGCTTCCTGACAGGCATGGCAAAGAGAGGAAGTAGATGCACTAGTCATATGCTGGGGAGCATCCAGGTCCCACGGGCTGCATCCCACGGGCTGGTGACCTCCCCACTGGGGCCCTCTTCACATTGCTATGGGATACCCACATAATCTTTTCCCCAGCTTTCCTCCTTCCAGACCCTACTCCAGTGTTACCCCAACTTGAAGCCTTCCTGGCTGTTAGAATTTCTCACAGCAGATTGCCTCAGTCACTCATTAGTTCATCCCGTATCTACTGGCATCAACCTATGTTGTACTTAGAAAAGACGTATCAAGGCCGGGCACGGTGGCTCATGCCTGTAATCCCAGCACTTTGTGAGGCCAAGGCAGGTGTATCATGAGATCAAGAGATCAAGACCATCCTGGCCAACATGGTGAAACCCCGTATCTACTAAAAAAATACAACAAAATTAGCTGGGTGTGGTAGTGAGTGCCGGTAGTTCCAGCTACTTGGGAGGCTGAGGCAGGAGAATCACTTGAACCCGGAGGCAGAGCTTGCAGTGAGCCGAGATTGTGCCACTGCATTCCAGCCTGGCGACAGAGTGAGAGGCTGGGCACTGTGGCTCATGCCTGTAATCCTAGCACTTTGGGAGACCAAGGCGGATGGATTGCCTGAGCTCAGGAGTTCAAGACCAGTCTGGGCAACACGGTGAAACTCCCGTCTCTACTAAAATACAAAAGAAATTAGCTAGGCATGGCGGCGTCCACCTGTAGTCCCAGCTACTTGGGAGGCTGAGGCAGGAGAATGGCTTGAACCCAGGAGGCAGAGGTTGCAGTGAGCCAAGATCACATCCCTGCATTCCAGCCTGGGTGACAGAGCAAAACTCCATCTCTAAAAAAATAAAAAGAAAAAAAAGAAAAGAAAAGATGTATCGAGTGAATAATGAATAAATGAGTGAATAAGGAAATGAATTTACAGATGGGGAAGTGAATTAATGAAGTTAAAAGCAAGTACATGGAAGCAAGTGTTTGTTTACCTGAGTCTGAAGAGCAGAGTTACTTAGGGGAAGGAGCCCTAAGTGGAGGCACGGGCGTTTGAGGTGGTCTGGCCTATACATTTGTAAAGAATGCTTGAGAAGTTTCTTGAGAGGTTCTGGGAGCTGAGGACCACACCAGAATTCTAGCTGAGAACAATTTGTCAGCTGTCGCAGTGCAAAGCATGGTGGTTGAACTCAAATGCCGCCCAGCAGATGACAGGGACACTTTCCACCTAGTTCAGGAACATAGGCTAAGGCACTTCAGGGAGCTTTTGTTTGTTTGTTTTTAATTTTTTTGAGACAG
Source organism: Macaca thibetana thibetana (assembly GCF_024542745.1). Classification (NCBI taxonomy): domain Eukaryota; kingdom Metazoa; phylum Chordata; class Mammalia; order Primates; family Cercopithecidae; genus Macaca; species Macaca thibetana. The sequence continues at coordinate 2,523,959 of NC_065593.1, read as the reverse complement.
GGCCTCACTCCGTCACCCAGGCTCACTGCAGTGATGTGATCTTGACTCATTGCAGCCTGGAACTCCTAGGCTCAAGGGATTCTCCTAGCCTCCTGAGTAGCTGGGATCACAGGCTTGCCCCACTATGCCCAGCTAATTTTAAAATTTTTTCTAGAGAGAGGGTCTCGCTTTGTTGCCCAGGCTGCTCTCAAACTCCTGGCCTTAAGCAGTCCTTCCACCTCGGCCTCCTAAAGTGCTCTGATTACAGGCATGAACCACCGTGCCCAGGTGGGGAGTATTTTTATGTCCCCAAATGCAGGATCTGCCTCCAGTTGATTTATCTTTAGTGAATAAGGATGAAAATGCCATCTATTTCCTGGAACATTCTCTTGGCCTTCAACCAAAAATGGTTAAAACAGATCTTGAAGAAGAGCTAGTTAAGTGGGGCAAAATGGGAGCCTGTGGTCATGAAGAAGGGAGCGTTCTTGGGATACAGAGATGAGAGTATTGTAGGCCTACAGAAGGACTGTAGGAGCCCACAAGAAAGAAAGAGCCCTAGTGAATGTGCTGTTAATCTACATCTTCTACTGTTATCCAGGGTCTCACTCTGTTGTCCAGGCTGGAGTGCAGTGGCACAATCACAGCTCACTGCAGCCTCAACTTCCCTGGCTCAGGTGATCCTCCCATCTTAGCCTCCCAGGTAGCTGGGACTACAGGCACACACCACCACGCCAGACTAATTTTTGTAATTTTTTTAATAGAGATGGGGTCTTGCCATGTTGCACAGGCTAGTCTTGAACTCCTTGGATTACAGGCGTGAGTCACCGTGCCCAGCCTTAGTCCAGTTATTGTTTCAGCCTATACCAAATGGTATAAAATTCTTATAGAAGCCAAAGCTTTCTCTTTCAATCATTAGACTATTGAGTCACAGCTACAACTCCATGGAGTTAACATTGAGGAAAGTGGGGTTATAAAGCCAAGAGAGGAGAAGAAACCTTAAGAATAAAGGATATTGGCCAGGCACAGTGGCTCAAGCCTGTAATCCCAGCACTTTAGAGGCCAAGGCGGGCGGATCAACAGAGGTCAGGAGTTTGAGACCAGCCTGGCCAACACCGTGAAACCCCGTCTCTACTAAAAATACAAAAATTAGCCGGGCATGGTTGCAGGCGCCTGTAATCCCAGCTACTCTGGAGGTTGAGGCAAGAGAATCGCTTGAACCTGGGAGGCAGAAGTTGCAGTGAGCTGAGATTGTGCCATTGCACTCTAGCCTTGGGGGACAAGAGCAAGACTTCATCCGCCCCCCCCAAAAAAAAGAGAATAAAGGATATCAGCTGGGCGTGGTGACTCTGGTGGCTCAAACCTGTAATCGAGGCACTTTGGGAGGCCAAGGTGGGCGGGTCACTTGAGGTCAGGAGTTTTAGACCAACCTGGCCAACATGGTGAAACCCCATCTCTGCTAAAAATACAAAAAAATTAGCTGGGTGTGGTGATGTGTGCCTGTAATCTCAGCCACTCAGAAGGCTGAGACAGGAGAATCACTTGAACCCAGGAGGTGGAGGTTGCAGTTAGTCAAGATCGCATCACTGTACTCCAGCCTGGGTGACAGAGCAAGACTCCATCTCAGAAAAAAAATAATAAAGGATATCCCTGAAGCAACTGAGAAGGGAGGAGGCTCGATTATAGCAATCCTGTTGAGTGGGCTGCATTTTTATACTGGGCAGCTCTTTTTTTTTTTTTTTTTTTTTTTTTTTTTTGAGACGGAGTCTTGCTCTGTTGCCCAGGCTGGAGTGCAGTGGCACGATCTTGGCTCACTGCAAGCTCCACCGCCTCCTGGGTTAACACCATTCTCCTGCCTCAGCCTCCCTAGAAGCTGGGACTACAGGCACCCGCCACCATGCCCGGCTAATTTTTTTGTATTTTCAGTAGAGACGGGGTTTCACCATGTTTGCAAGGATGGTCTCGATCTCCTGACCTCGTGATCCGCCCACCTCGGCCTCCCAAAGTGCTGGGATTACAGGCGTGAGCCACCATGCCCAGCCCTGGGCAGCTCTTTAATATACCTGCTACCATGAAAGCTGGACAAGTGAAGAGATATTTTGCTGGCTTGATCTAGCACGTACAGTTGGAAATACTGAACTCCACTTACATGACGGCAGAGTTGACTTTGCCCACTGGTGTTCCCACAGTAATTTAAATGCAGGAGCAGGAGGTCTTGCAGGCGCTTTTTCCATGAAAAGCATGCCCATATGATTAAAGCTGTGCTGGTGGGCTGGTTTGGCTGTGAACTCAGCACCAGATTTGAGATAGATAACCAACTGCAGTTAATCCCTGGGGTCAGTGGATTCCAAATTTCTTTTTTTTTTCTTTTTTTTCCGAGATGGAGTCTCGCGTTGTCGCCCATGCTGGAGAGCGGTGGCTTGATCTCGGCTCACTGCAAGCTCCACCTCCCAGGTTCATGCCATTCTCCTGCCTCAGCCTCCCAAGTAGCTGGGACTACAGGAGCCCACCACCACGCCCCGCTACTTTTTTGGAGTTTTAGTAGACGGGGTTTCACCGCGTTAGCCGAGATGGTCTCAATCGCCTGACCTCGTGATCTGCCTGCCTCTGCTTCCCAAAGTGCTGGAATTACAGGCGTGAGCCACCGCGCCCAGCCGGATTCCAAATTTCAAATCCTTCCATTTTGCTGGTCTGTTTCTTACACACTAGTTTAGAGATCTTTAGGCAGGCAGCGATTAAAGCATTGTGGAGGAAATCTATTCTGCTAACTGGTTATCCGGAATACCTGATCTAGCACTGCTATGGCAAAAATAAGGCAGAATCTAAGAAGCCAATGGTGAATACCATTACTCCATCCCATGTGGAGGATCAGGGCTGCCAGATGACATTAACATTTTTCTGTTCCAAAGAAAGATGTTTTCCAAGAGGTAGAAAAAAGAGGAGTGGTTTATGATAAGTGGAATCCAAATGGCATTCAAGTGGCTCCAGTTCCTTTCTATCATTCTTTCCATGATGTTTATAAATTTATCAATCTGGGCTGGGTACAGTGGCTTACACCTGTAATCTCACCACTTTGGGATGCTGAGGCCAGAGGATCACTTGAGTTTGAGAACAGCCTGGGCAACATAGTGAGACGCTGTCTCTACCAAAAAAAAAAAAAATTATTTTTAATTAGCCAGGCATGGTGGCACACACCTATAGTCCCTGCTACCCAGAAGGCTGAAGCAGGAGGATCCCTTGATACCAGGAGATCAAGGCTGCAGTGAGCTGTGATGGCACCACTGCACTCCAGCCTGGGCAACAGAGTGAGACCCTGTCTCCAAAAAAAAGAAAAAAAATTATCGACACGGTGAAACCCCGTCTCTACTAAAAAATACAAAAAACTAGCCGGGCGAGGTGGCGGGCGCCTGTAGTCCCAGCTACTCGGGAGGCTGAGGCAGGAGAATGGCGTGAACCCGGGAGGCGGAGCTTGCAGTGAGCTGAGATCCGGCCACTGCACTCCAGCCTGGGTGACAGAGCGAGACTCCGTCTCAAAAAAAAAAAAAAAAAAAAAAAAAAATTATCAATTTGCTCACTTCTGTACTTCACTCTGCAGAAACAAAAAATTAGCAGTGTTTTCTAGAACAACTTAAGCAAATTATACTGAAAGTTGATGTGTTGTTTTTTCTTTTTTACCATTATTCAATTTTTAGTTATTGAAAGTATTTTATAATTGATTGCATGTAGCTGGCAGTAAGTAATATACTTTACAGAAAAAACATAAAATAAGTAAATGAAACAAGTAAGACTAAGGAGTGATGGATGGGCTATGGAAATTGCTTTTATTTTATACAAGTTTATTGAAAACCTCCTGCACTTATCCCTGAGAGAGGATGCAGATATGGCCCCTGCTTATGAGAAGCACAGGTCTGAGGGGGGAGGCAGATCCAGACCCAGCCAATCATCGCTGAAGGTGATCAGTGCTGTAACAAAGGAGTCCCAGGGACTGAAGGGCCCAAGAAAGCCCCAGTCCATCATGGAGGTCAGGGAAAGCTCCCTGGGGATGGAAAGAAATGGGTTGTATAGGAATTTGCCAGGGGAAGAGGTGGGAGAAGATGGAGCAACACGAGCAAAGGGTGAGGAATGAGAACTAAGCAAATGCGAAGGAGAAATAAATGGAGCTTCTAGAAATTTGACACCTTGTAACATATTAACAACTCAATGGAGAGTTTAAACGAGAGTTTAGACAAAGCTGAATAAAGAATTCATAATCTGGAAGATGGATTTGAAGAAATTATCCAGAATTCAACCCAGAAAGAAAAATAAATGGAAAATAGGGGGGAAAAAGAATAATTCTGAGAAACTGAAGAAGGAGGAGGAGCAGGAGGACGTGGCAGCAGCAGCAGTAGCAAGGAGAAGGAGAAGAAAAAACAGAAGAAGAAGAAGGAGGAGGAGGAGAAGGAGGAGGAGGAGAAAACAAACAAAAAAAGTGGTTAGGAGCCAGGGAGAATACAACAGGAAGATCTAACAACATAGGTAGCAGTTCCAGACAGAGAAGAGAAAACGAGACAAATGCAGTATTTGAAAACATAAAGTCTGACATTTTTTCTCCATATCTAATAAGCACCACCAAATGCATAGATTCTAGAGATCCAGTGAATCCCAACCAAGCAAGATAGGTAGGAAGAAATTCATGCCTGGACATATTGTAGTGAAAATATAGAACACCGAAGTCAAAGAAGAGACCCTAGAAGCAACCAGAGAGAAAGGACAGCAGACTCTTTAAGTGTTTCAGTGTTACAACAGTGAGATATTCAAAGGCAGGCAGTATAGGGAAATGGGGCTCCAGGAGAGCCAATTATTAAGGGTGATTTTGAGCCAGAACACGATGAGATTAGTGTTTTAGAATCTGAGTATAGAAAGTCAGGTGCACTGCTCAAACCTGTAATCTCAGCACTTTGGGGGGCCAAGGTGTGTGGATCACTTGAGACCAGTAGTTTGAGACCAGCCTGGGCAACAAAGTAAGAGACGCTGTTTCTTTCTCTTTTTTCTTTTTCTTTTTTTTTTTTTTGAGACACAGTCTCACTCTGTCACTCAGGCTGGAGTACAGTGGTGCGATCTCGGCTCACTGCAACCTCCACCTCCTGAGTTCAAATGATTCTCCTGTCTCAGTCTCCCAAGTAGCTGGGACTACAGGTGCCCACCACCAGACCTGGCTAATTTTTGTATTTTTAGAAGAGATGGGGTTTCACCATATTGGCCAGGCTGGTCTCGAACTCCTGACCTTGTGATCCACCTGCCTTGGCCTCCCAAAGTGCTGGAATTACAGGCGTGAGCCACCACGCCTGGCAAGAGACACTGTTCCTACAAAAAAATAAACAAAAAAAGTAGCTGAGCATGGTGGCATGCACCTATAGTCCCAGCCACTCGGGAGGCTGAGGTAGGAGGATCACTTGGGCCCAGGGGGTTGAGGCTACAGTGTTCGCACCACTGCACTCCAGGCTAGTGTGCAGACTGGAGTGATGGAGTGAGACTCTGTCTCAAAAAAAAAAAAAAAAAAAAAAAGAAGAAGAAGAAGAAAAGATGCAGTTCTACTCAGTGTCATCTGATTGCTACCCTGCAGAAGTGCAGCCCCAGAGTTGTGAGCTTCTGATATCCCAAAAGAAATGGAAACAGGTGGCCCCTGGATGAAGGAGGAGGTCAGGGGTGGCTGGAGGGCAGGTCCTGGGGAATGGAGGGGCTGGAAGAAGACGGAGGGGTAAGGTGTGGCAGACACTATTATAATAGCTGACTGACCCATGTGTGCCATTCCCAATTCCCCTCTTCCCTGCTGCTTTCCACTGTGGAGGTTGGAAAAGATAAACTAATTACCTTCTCAGCCTTTGTTGCAGCTAGGAGTGACCATGTGACACGGTTTTGGCCAATGACATCTAAGGAGTCTCATTAGATCTCATTGTGTGGGTCGGGGGTGGGCGTGGGGGGTGAGGGGGTGGGGTGCCTGGGAAATTATTGACAAAATTGACAAATGCTTTCAATTAACCCTGAAAGTTATCATTCCTTTTCCCTTCTGTCTTAAATGCGGAGGGAGATGCAACGCCAGGAGCAGCATCAGCCGCGCTGTAAACAAGAGGGAAACGCCAAGGGCATTACAGAGGACGTCAGCCCTGCCATCACCGGGCTGGGGAAACAATGCCAACCATGGCTGGTCTCCAGGTTCACAGTGATAGGGGAAATAAACCCTTATTTGTCTAAGCCATTGTGATCTGTTTTCCTTTTTTTTTTTTTTTTTCAGCCAAACACTTTACAGAAGAGGGATATTTGTTAAAATTCAGAAGGGGAGGGAAAAGGAGAGACTGCGCAGGAAACCGTGGTGGGTAAATGTCAAAGAATTTGTTTGCAGGTGGGAGAGGCCTGAGCACGATTTTGTCACAATAGCAGATTGAGCACAGGCACAGCGCTTTATACTGATCAACGTGTTTTTAAAAATTTTTTTTTTTTTTTTTTTTTTTTGAGACGGAGTCTCGCTCTGTCGCCCAGGCTGGAGTGCAGTGGCCCGATCTCGGCTCACTGCAAGCTCCGCCTCCCGGGTTCACGCCATTCTCCTGCCTCAGCCTCCCGAGTAGCTGGGACTACAGGCGCCCACAACCGCGCCCAGCTAATTTTTTGTATTTTTAGTAGAGACGGGGTTTCACCGTGGTCTCGATCTCCTGACCTTGTGATCCGCCCGCCTCGGCCTCCCAAAGTGCTGGGATTACAGGCGTGAGCCACCGCGCCCGGCCTTTAAAAATATTTTGTAGGGGCCGGGCGCGGTGGCTCAAGCCTGTAATCCCAGCACTTTGGGAGGCCAAGACGGGTGGATCACGAGGTCAGGAGATCGAGACCATCCTGGCTAACACAGTGAAACCCCGTCTCTACTAAAAATACAAAAAAAACTTAGCCGGGCGAGGTGGCAGGCACCTGTAGTCCCAGCTACTCGGGAGGCTGAGGCAGGAGAATGGCGTGAACCCGGGAGGCGGAGCTTGCAGTGAGCTGAGATCCGGCCACTGCACTCCAGCCTGGGCGACAGAGCGAGACTCCGTCTCAAAAAAAAAAAAAAAAAAAAATTTGTAGGCCGGGCGCGGTGGTTCACTCCTGTAATCCCAGCACTTTGGGAGGCCGAGGCGGGCGGATCACAAGGTCAGGAGATCGAGACCATCCTGGCTAATAAGGTGAAACCCCGTCTCTACCAAAAATACAAAAAATTAGCCAGGCGTGGTGGCGGGCTCCTGTAGTCCCAGCTACTGCAGAGGCTGAGGCAGGAGAATCGCTTGAACTTGGGAGACCGAGGTTGCAGTAAGCTGAGATCGCTCACTTGAGATCGCGCCACTGCACTCCAGCCTGGCGACACAGCGAGACTCCAGTTCAAAAAAAAAGTAGAGACGGAGGTCTCACGATGTTGACCAGGCTAGTCTCGGACTCCTCACCTCAAGCCATCCTCAGGTCCAGGTCTCCCAAAGTGCTAGGATTAAGGCCTGAGTCACCGCGCCCAGCAGAACGCATTTAGGGCCGGGCGCGGTGGCTCAAGCCTGTAATCCCAGCACTTTGGGAGGCCGAGACGGGCGGATCACGAGGTCAGGAGATCGAGACCATCCTGGCTAACACAATGAAACACCGTCTCCACCAAAAATACAAAAAAATTAGCCGGGCGTGGTGGCGGCGCCTGTAGTCCCAGCTACTCGGGAGGCTGAGGCAGGAGAATGGCGGGAACCCGGGAGGCGGAGCTTGCAGTGAGCCGAGATCGCGCCACTGCACTCCAGCCTGGGCGACAGAGCGAGACTCCGCCTCAAAAAAAAAAAAAAAAAAGAACGCATTTAGTTCTCACTGCAACTTTCTGAGGCAGGCTGTGCTGTTATCTTCACCACACAGAGGGAACTGTGGCTTAGACAAGAAAAGCGCCAGCCAGCCGGTGGTCAGGCAGGATTTGAACTCAAGCACACGGTGCCCATCCAGTCCCGATGGACTCTGACTCCTCCGACAGCGGAGGGAGCGAGTCGCCTGGTGAACAATGAGTGTCTCAGGGTCCCGAGTATAAGATGGGGCGTCTGATGTGTCGCGGGGTCCTGCCTGGCCGTGTCCGGGTCTCCGGGAGGGCCAAGGCAGAGGACGACGATCCGGGGCAGGGTGGCCGGCACTGCTCTCCCTGAGGGCCGGGGCTGCGCGCTGCGCGGTCTGTGCGAGGGGTACGCCGGGCTCCGCCTCGCCTTCCTGCCCCGTCTCCCAGTCCTCCGCCCTGGCCCTGCCAAAGGGAGCCCGGCCCGGGCCCTCGGCTACCGGCGGGGATGCGGGGTCCTGCTGATGCCGCAGCCCTGGCAGGGGACGGGGCGTGGAGGGAGTGGGCCGGTGCTGGCGCAGCCGCAGAACTGTGCCGGAGGGACTGTGACCCCGATGGCCCTCTCTGAGCCTTGGTTTCTTCCTCCGTAAAATGGGGCTTGAGTAGCGCCTCCGCGACGGGGAAGAGGGCTCGCAGGGACAGCGCGCCAGAGAGCCCAGGGCAGCGCGAGGAAGGCGCCTGCGGCTCCCTCCCAGGCCCATCCCACTGCCGATCCCGCCCAGGGGTGGCCCCGAGCATTTCCTGAAGGACCTCAGGAAATACCAGGCCCCCGCCCCCCACCCTCCCGCCACCCCCGCCCCCGCCCCCGCCCTCGCCCGTCCGCCCGCTCGCGTCCAGCTCCCTGGCCGCCCCTCCCCCGCCTCCTTCCGGCCGGGCCCCTGCTCTCATCTTGGCCTGCTGAGGCTGCAGGGCTTGGCCCGGCCTTTGAGAATCTCCCGCCGCCTTCCCGAGCCTTCTAGATGTATCTGCGCCGCCTCCTCTCTCCCTCCCCTTCCTTCCAGCCCTTCATTCCCTCACTGCGGGCAGGCCCGCAGGCCCCGCGCAAACGTGGGGAAAGGTAGGTTGAGGGGGCTGTGTCCGATAATGGGCAGCCACACCCAGTAGGCCAATCAGCTGCAGGAAAGAGGCCAAAGGAGTTGGAAGAGATTCTGGGAACCCAGAAAAGGAATCAGGGAAGGCTGCCTGGAGGAGGCGACATTTAAGTTTGGACTGGAAGAGCAAGGCGGGTCAGACAATAATTCATGTATTTACCAAGCATTTATTGGGCACTTATTGTGTTCAAGACCCTGGGGTTGGGGCAGGAGGCAAGATAACTGTGTCCTCATGGGTTTTGCAGTAGGGAAAACAGTGGAGGCAACCATCTTACAAACTGCTGGAGCTGAGACCACCAGAGGGGACAATAGAATGTTAGTTCCATCTGATCAATGAGACCAGAGAGGACTGGGATGAAATGACTTGCCCACAGTCACAAGTGGTAGAACTGGGATTCGAACCTGTGCTACATGGAACATGAGCCCCTAACCACAGGAATCTCTGTGGCTTTTCAAAACAAACACGCTGCTGCACACAGGAGCAGCTGCCAGCCTGCCCTGCAGCAGCCATAGCCATGCTGCAGGCCCCACCGGGGGGCAGGTGCTGGCAGAGGGGACAGCCAGCCATTGGTGGGAGACCTTGCCCTGGGGAGAGGCAGCAGCGGAAATTGCTGTGGGATGGTGGAGGCTGTGGTGGCCATGATGTGGTTGCTTCAGGGGCCCTGTGGTTCCAGCCGGGGCACTGTGCCTGCCTCTTGTGGCTTCTTCACCCACAGAGAACCCTCACTGGGGCCATGTCCTGCTTCCTGGAGCTGAGATTGAGTCTGGGAGCCCAGGTGGAACCCTTCTCACTCTCCGGGGAACTCCCACTTTTTATCTCCTGGGAGGCTGGGCTAGCATTTCTGCCTTATAGAAGAGGAAACCAGGGTCAGAAAGGCATGATGGCTGGTCCAGGGCCACACAGCAGAAGGGCTGTGTCTGCTCAATGACTGAAGATATGCGGCTCTTTTCTTGATACTCCATTCATTCATTCATTCATTCACTGTAACACGTGCACATATCCTTTGGATACTGACTATCCCCTTGCACAGCAACCTGAAGCCTTCCAGTTAAGCTTGAGCACCCGAGGACCAGTGACTGTGCCTGGGGGCTTCATCCAGCAGCTGCAGCCTGCTGGCACCTGCCCCAGAAGGCCGCCGTAGTGCTAGGGTAGGCTGTAAAGTGCTATCCCACCAGTAGCCTTGATGCATGACTGACCTGGTGAGAGTTAGTGAAAAACAGTTCCGCATCATCACCCAAGGTTCTCCAGCTGTCCGTAGTGTTATGTGCTAATTCCCATACCCTTTATTGGCTTCTTCCCTTTCCTGTGTCATTTCCCTGACAACCTAAACGTGATTCTTGGGATCGCATTCAAACCAAAAACCTTGCACTGGAATTTTTGTTCCAGACTGGGCTTCTGAGGGTAGCAAACGAAGACATTCATTTATTCAGTCTTCAAACACGATTGACGTAACCTGAGCCCGCCCCCATGCTGGGCTCTGGGGATGTGGGCAAGATTCATCGGCGTTTCCTGGCCTCCAGAGCCCTTTGCTTGGTGGGAGAGGCAGGAACAGCTTCTGATGATTCTAATCCAGTGTGGTTAATGACATTATCACATCATCTCCAGGGAGAGTGACCCCTTCTGCCTGGGAGGTCAAGCGGCTTCTCCAAAGATGTTCCCCTCCCGCTTGGCTTTGAAGGATGAGGAGGCGTTCCCCAGCGGGACCAGGGGGCTAAGGAAATGGCATTATTGGCAAAGAGAACAGCACGTGCAGACCAGGAGCAGGAGCAAGGAGGGGCTGACAGATGGTGGCACTAGGGATGTTGGCAGGGTCAGACCGTGCCAGACTTGAAGGCCAGGGGAGACTCTGGGACTGTGGCATGGTAATGGGAAACCACCACTGAAAGTTTTGGAGCAAGGGCAGGATTTGGTTTTAGGAAACGCACTTTCTCTGAAAAGACCTACAGGTTTAATGTCCTTCCTTCCTCATTGTAACTCCCAGCAAGTCAAGGGAGGCCACCCTGGTGCAGCTGAACTGCAGCATCGCTGTATGTGGAGCTCTTATTAACACTTCATTCACTGGGTCTTCACACCCTTGAGTGAGGCATCCTTTTTAGTAACCTCTTTTTATAAGTGGGGAAACTGATGCACGGTACAGGAACTCAATCAAGGTCCCATAGCTAGGAAGCAGGGACAGGCACGTTGGCTCACGCCTGTAAATCTCAGCACTTTGGGAGGCCGAGGTGAGCAGATCACCTGAAGTCAGGAGTTCAAGACTGGCCTGACTAAGATGGCAAACCTTATCTCTACTAAACATACAAAAATTAGCGTGGTGGCACATGGCTGTAATCCAAGCTACTCGGGAGGCTGAGGCAGGAGAATTGCTTGAACCCAGGAGGCAGAGGTTGCAGTGAGCCGAGATCATGCCACTGCATCTAGCCTGGGCAACAGAGCAAGATTCTTAAAAAATCTTTAAAATGTCTTAAAAAAAAAAAAAAAAAAAAAGCTGGGCGCGGTGGCTCATGCCTGTAATCCCAGCATTTTGGGAGGCCAAGGTGGGCGGATCACGAGGTCAGAAGATTGAGACCATCCTGGCTAACACGGTGAAACCCTGTCTCTACTAAAAATACAAAAAATTAGCTGGGCATGGTGGCGGGTGCCTGTAGTCACAGCTACTCGGGAGGCTGAGGCAGGAGAATGGTATGAACCCAGGAGGTGGAGCTTTCTGTGAACTGAGATCACGTCACTGCAATCTCGGGGGACAGAGTGAGACTCCGTCTCAAAAAAAAAAAAAAAAACACACAAACAAAAAAACAAGAAGCAGCAGCAGCAGCTGTGTTTCTTTGGCTTTAAGCCCATCCTCTACGTTGCCCCACTGCCATGGTTTTCAGAGGCTGGAGGGCTCCAGGAACCACCTTCTCTCCCCAGCACAGCCCTGGGGATGGGTGGGTGGGCAGAGAAGGGACAAGCAGCCCAAGTCACAGCCAGGGACGGAGACAGCGTGGCTTCTTTCGGAGATATGAAGAAGCAGGAGTGTTATTCTTGGCCAGGATGGGAAACGGGTTGGAATCTTGGCGCCTATGCTCACTAGCCATGTGGTCTGTGGCAAGCCACATCCACTCTCTGTGTCTTGCCTTACCCATCTGTAAAATGGTGGCTCCTCATAACCCCCACCTCATAGGGCTGTTGTGAAGATTGCACGTACTGAAGACTCAAATTCTCAGTACACTGCCAGGCACGTAGGAAGAATGTTGTTTTATAGTCCCCATTTAGGAGTGGGTGGACAGGAGCACAGACTCTGGGCTCCAATCCCCAAACTGCCATCTACTAGTCCATTTGTGAGCTGGCTGGTAAATTCACCTCCCTGTGCCTCAATTTCTTCATCAGTAAAATGGGATAACAATGGTGCCTTCCTGGTTGGGTTGTTGTGAAGGGTAAATGAGATGCCACGTGAAAGTGCAGAGGAGAAGGGCTACCATAAGGGGTTCCATGTGGGTGCTGCTGTTATTATTGGGTACCTACTGCATGCTATGTGCCTGCATACAGGACTTGACCTTTGAGGCCTGCTTGTTCATGGCTGTTTCACAGATGTCGAAGTGGAGGCTCGGCAGGGTTGGAGGTTACCGGAGTCTCCCAGCTGGTAAGGGCGGTGTCGGGACTGGAACCCCAGCCAGGCTGACTCAGACATCCCTAGGGCCTGCGCCTAGCACGGCAGCTGTGACTCAAGTTTGCAGGAAGAGGAGGAGGAGGGTGGGGTAAATGGGTGCTTGAGGGAAGCCACGACCTCTATTCCCTCAGAAATGGAAGTGCTTGGTGAGGTTTGAGGTGTCTGAGCCGAAGAGCAGCCAGTGACAGGCCTGGGGATCGTCTGACACAGCCCACTTGACAAGGCCTTGGAAACTTTTGGTCTCTGCAGCAGCAACCGGATTTCAGCCTGGGCTTCGGACACCTCAGCCTGGGTACAGATGTGACTTGGGTACAGTCCTTCCCTGGCAGTGGACGGGATGCCCAGGCTGGTACAGGAGTCTCGGGTCCTCTCTGACTCTACCCCAATCTGCTGTGTGATTTTGGGCCCAGGCAGGGACCCCTCTGGGCTCTGTTACTGGAGAAAAGACAAGTGGCTGGGACAGGTGGGTCCCCAGCCCTCCTTGCCTGGAGGTCTGCGAGTTGGAGGGCTCTGGGGTAAAGCCAGAGCCAAGCCAGGGGAGAGCCTAGTAGGCCACCTGGGCTCATGTCTGGTGAACAGGGTACCCTCTAGCCAAAGCAGGGGCAAGACAAGGCACATGTCCCTCATATGGGAGCTGGGGCTGACCCCCTCTCCCAGCCCTGCACACCTCAAGCACATGGCCTTGGCCTATCTGCCCTGTGGGTGGACACTTTCCAGCCCTGGGTCCTGGACTCCACCAATCAGCAGGAACCTAGACTCCTGAGGGGTGCAGCCTGGATGGGAGGTCAGGGAACTGGGTTCCTGAGCACATCTCTGGGCCATTCTTCTCTCCATTGGTTTCCCAAATGTGGACTGAGCACACACTGTGAGTCAGGCCTGAGCTAGGTTCTAGGGATGCTACTGTCAACAAGACAGATGAAGGTTCCTGCCCTCATGGAGGGGAGGGAGACAATAAGCAAATAAATAAATTCATGATGTAATGTCAGCCAGGGAGCGATGCTGCTAAGCAGGGCGGGGGTGGGGAGTGACGCAGGCTGCTGTTGGGGAGGCACCGTTGTAGTGGTCAGGAAGACTGCTCTGAGAGGCAGACTGAGGGAAAGAGGAAGGACATCTAGATGTCTGAGGGAAGGGCCATTTAGGCAGAGGGAACAGCACAGGGCTCAGTGTGTGTGTGGAGGGGTGAGGTTGGAGGGGGCTCCGTGTGCAAGGGTGCCAGTGGGGAAGGGGGACAGGCTGTGAGTGGACAGGGCTATAGACTTCATTCTAACTGCGACACAAAGGACTTGCAGGGTTTGGGAGGGGGACATGATCTCATTTGGTCTTCCCAATAACTCCCTGCCAGAAAGAGACAGAGCTCCAAATTGCAGTGAGGAAGCTGAGGCTCAGAGGACATCCCAGCACATGTCTAGGGTGTCATATCATCATTGGAGGAGCTGGGACTCAAACCCAACTCTGGAAACTGTTTTGTTCTCAGCTCCGTGATAACATTGTGTGAGGTGCCGGGTGCAGCTCCCAACTCCTCCCTGCCCAACCACCACGCTCTGTTAGCCTGTGGTCTACAGAGTGACTTCCACCAGGGATGCCTTGCCTTCTTCTTCTTCTTTTTTTTTTTTTTTTTGAGACAGGGTGTTTCTCCATTGCCCAGGCTGAAGTGCAGCGGTGCGATGGTAACTCACTGCAACCTCAACCTCCTGGGCTTAACTGATCCTCCCACCTCAGCCTCTCAAGCAGCTGAGGTTACAAATGCACACGAACACGTCTGGCTAATTAAAGAACAATTTTTTTCTTTTTTTTGTAGAGATGGGATCTCATTGGGTTGCCCAGGCTGGTCTGAAACTCCTGCCCTCAAGTGATCCCCCCATCTCAGACTCCCCAAGTGCTAAGATTGACCCACTACTCCCATCTGGGATGCCTTATCTTTTATCCCTTTACTCTACAAATATGTGCTTAGGCTTTGCTGTCTGTGGCCAGAACCTTGCAGGGGTGAGAGACACAGGGAAATGAGAGCTGGTCCCAGCCCTCCCTTAGAAAGCTGCTGGACCGGCCGGGCGCGGTGGCTCAAGCCTGTAATCCCAGCACTTTGGGAGGCCGAGACGGGCGGATCACGAGGTCAGGAGATCAAGACCATCCTGGCTAACATGGTGAAACCCCGTCTCTACTAAAAATACAAAAAATTAGCCGGGCGTGGTGGCGGGCACCTGTAGTCCCAGCTACTTGGAGGCTGAGGCGGGAGAATGGCGTGAACCCGGGAGGTGGAGCTTGCAGTGAGCCGAGATCGCGCCACTGCACTCCAGCCTGGGCGACACAGCGAGACTCCGTCTCAAAAAAAAAAAAAAGAAAGCTGCTGGACCACAGGGTGGCAAAACAAGTTGTCTGTCACATCCGGGAGCAGATGCTATGAGGATAAGCAGCCAGAGAAGACCCCTAACTTGATCTGTGGCCATCAGAGAAGGCACCCAAGGCAGGATGCCTCCCTGAATCCTAAAGCCAATTAGCAGTCAGCCAGGAGAGCTGCTAGAGGGTGTCTATGGGGGAGTGGAGAGGATGTTCCAGGCAGAGGGAACAGCAGACTGGAAGGCTCCGAGGTGAGTGTGAGCAGGCAGTCTTAGGGACCCCAGGCAGTTGGTGAGGATGCAGTGCTCAGGGGAGGTGTGCCGACAGGTGAGCTGTCAGGGTCAGGTCCCTGGGGGCTGGCTTGTCCTTTCCGCCATTGTCTGAGTGAGTGGGTGACTGGTATCTAGTGGTCCAGATGAAGATAATGGAGATACAATTGTGTTCTTCTTTCTGCTCAGTGCCTCTCAGTTAAGCACATTTGCAAAAATTAATAATAACATATGCTTTTACATCCTCCACTTAAATTTCCTTTGGAGTAAAGAAAGTAATGGAGGGAAAGGAAGAACAGCAGGAAGGAGTGAGAGAGGGAGAGAGGGAGGGGAGAAAGAAACAAAAGAAGGAAAATAATTCGGGGGAAAAAATTGTCCTTTTCTGGGCTAAGATAGCCCCAGTCTTTGCATTTTCTCACCCACTGAGTCACCAGCCTCCTGCCCTCTTTCAGGACTGTACATCTTGGCCTCTTACCTACTGTGTCTGCGTCAACCTCCCTCACAGCCTGATGGCCCCTGCGGCAGCCCCACCCCAGTTGTAGGGGCTAAGAAAACTACAGTTGCATGAAAGAGCAGAAGTGAGTGAGAGGCAGAAGTGGCGGGGAGAACCAGTCTGGAGAGGTGTTCCGAGATCTCTAGACCAGCCAGTGGATCCTGATGCCTCACATGGTCAGCCTTGTCTAGAGCCCCTTCCAGCATGGAGGCCAGCCCTCCTGGCATTCTTCTAATGACACTGAGCTATGAGTTATGTGTGCCAAGTCTGTGCTGGGTTTTGTACCAAGTGCTTTCCATTCATCAGTTCAGGGTAGTGAAGCAGGTAGCTCCAGGCTCAGAGAGGAACAGGGACTTGTCCCAGTTTACACAGCTGGAAAGTGGCTGAGTCTGGATTCAAACCCAGACTTCCTTGTCTCTAGGACCTGTATTTTTTTTTTTTTTTTTTTTGAGACAGAGTCTCGCTCTGTCGCCCAGGCTGGAGTGCAGTGGCGCAATCTCGGCTCACTGCAAGCTCCGCCTCCCGGGTTCACGCCATTCTCCTGCCTCAGCCTCCTGAGTAGCTGGGACTACAGGCGCCCGCCACCGCGCCCGGCTAATTTTTTGTATTTTTAGTAGAAACGGGGTTTCACCGTGGTCTCGATCTCCTGACCTTGTGATCCGCCCGCCTCGGCCTCCCAAAGTGCTGGGATTACAGGCGTGAGCCACCGCGCCCGGCCAGGACCTGTATTTTCAACTACTGCCTATGCCTCTATAAGGAGCCAGCTTATGGCTACGTTCACACAAAGAGAAAAACATCCAAATGGGAAGGCTGGAGAATTCAAACAATCTTCCCACACGTCAGACAGTCCTGTTTCCCTCTCCCTTCATAGAAAGTCCTGGATTATATTGAAACAGGGTCTTTCTCTGTTACTCAGGCTGGAGTGCAGTGGTGTGATCACAGCTTACTGCAGCCTTGATGTCCCTGTCTCCCTGATCTCAGGCGATCCTCCCACCCCAGCCTCCTGAGTAACTGTGACTATCCCTAGTAGCTGAGACTACAGGTGTGCACCATGCCATCACCCCTCACTAATTATTTTATTTTTTGTAAAGACAGGTTTTTTTTCGCTGTGTTACTCTGGCTGGTCTTGAACTCCCAGGCTTGAGTGATCCACTGACTCCCGAAGTGTTGGGATTACAGGCATGAGCCACTGCACCCGGCCTGACATCTCAGTCTTGATTTGTAGTTTTTGCCCAAAACGATCGAGTGTAATGCAGGCCAGAAGTGGTCAGGGGGCAGGGACAGTCCCCAGCATGGTGGCAAGTCTTCTTTCTGCAACATTTTTGGAATACAAGCATGCTATTACACACAAAACATGATTGGGAGGGCACTGGATGAATACAACTAAGATTTAAGCATTATTTCAACAAATATATACACAGAGCTAAATCAGTATCAGGAAGTAGTGGAGAAGCACTCAGAATAAGTACAGATCTCCACAGCTGTAAGAGTCTTGTTACTTTTTTTTTTTTTTTTGAGACGGATTCTTGCCCTGTTGCCTAGGCTGGAGCGCAGTGGTACGATCTTGGCTCGCTGTAACCTCCGCCTCCTGGATTCAAGTGGTTCTTCTGCCTCAGCCCCCCAAGTAGCTTGCATTAAGGAGCATGTACACAAAGCAAGGGAAGGGTCCCTGAAGAGATCCCGGCCCATAGGGTCAGTGCCTCATTCCTACATAATATAAAAAGCAGCCTGGGACAGGTGCCCACCACCACATCTGGCTAATTTTTGTATTTTTTAGTAGAGATGGGGTTTCACCAAATTGGCCAGGCTGGTCTCAAACTCCTGACCTGGTGATCCA
This sequence comes from Macaca thibetana thibetana, assembly GCF_024542745.1. Lineage (NCBI taxonomy): Eukaryota > Metazoa > Chordata > Mammalia > Primates > Cercopithecidae > Macaca > Macaca thibetana. The sequence continues at coordinate 2,506,463 of NC_065593.1, read as the reverse complement.
CCCTCGTCGGCCTCCCAAAGTGCTGGGATGACAGGCGTGAGCCACCCCACCCGGCCACATTCTTTTTTTTTGTTTTTTTTTTTTGAGACAGAGTCTCGTTCTGTTGCCCAGGCTGGAGTGCAGTGGCACGATCTCATCTCACTGCAATCTCGGGCTCCCGGGTACAAGCAATTCTCCTGCCTCAGCCTCCCGAGTAGCTGGGATTACAGGCGCCTACCACCATGCCCAGCTAATTTTTGTATTTTTTTTTGGTAGAGATGGGGTTTCACCATGTTGGTCAGGCTGGACTCAAACTCCTGACTTCATGATCCGCCCACCTTGGCCTCCCAAAATGCTGGGATTACAGGCATGAGCCACTGTGCTTGGTCAGCTGTTTATCGATTTTGAGTATGTTATTGATTTTGTGAATGGAGAAAGGATCATCGGGTAGGGTTCTTTGATCTAGAGCAAAAGAAATGGATTCTGATTCACCAAAGGGGAAAAAAGAGCGGGGTAGATTTAGTGGAAAGAAGTGGAGTAGCTCAGAGAATCAAAGGCAAGCCAGCACGGTGGCTCACACCTATAATCCCAAATACTTGGGAGGCTGAGGTGGGAGGATCACTTGAGCCCAGGAGTTTGAGGCTGCAGTGAGCCATGATCATGCCACGGTGCTCCAGCCTGGGTAACAGAACAAGACTGTCTCAAAACAAATAAAACAAAACAAAACAAAGGCCAGGCTTGGACAGGCCACCACCCAAGGTAGCTCCAGGATCTCAGAAATGAGAATTAACAGGCAAGTTTTTTGTTTGTTTTTTGAGGTGGAGTCTCACTCTGTCACCCAGGCTGGAGTATAGTGGTGCGATCTCGGCTCACTGCAACATCTGCCTCCCACATTCAATGGATTCTCCTTCCTTAGCCTCCTGAGAAGCTGGGACTACAGGCGTGCACCACCATGCCCTGCTAATTTTTGTATTTTTAGTAGAGACAGGGTTTCACCATGTTTGCCAAGCTGGTCTTGAACTCCTGACCTCAGGTGATCCGCCTGCCTCAGCCTCCCAAAGTGCTGGGATTACAGGCATGAGTTACCGTGCCTGACCAACAGGCAAGTTTTTGAAGGCAACACTGCTGTGGGTGGTCCACAGGGTGGATAGATGCTGGGCAGTTAATTCAATGGAGGACCTCTCCAGGTGGCTAGGGTGTTGGCTGACAACATGCAAATCCCCAGAGCTCTCACCTGCGGCTGGCATGTGAAACCCCACTGAACATGAAGCAATTTTGTTCTTTAAATCCTACCTTTGGATCTGAGAACCAAATATAGGCTGAGATACCTGGCCTACCAGTAACCTTTAGTCTAGACTATGGAATTTCCCTTTTAGAAACTTACCCTGCAGATAAATTTGCGCAGGAATGCAAAAATATATATGAGAAACAGAATGCAGGGTATAATGTACTTCATCTGCTGGGGACTGGTTAAATATAGGAAGGCTTTAAGAATGAGGTTGGAGGCCGGGCATGGTGGCTCATGCCTGTAATCCCGGCGCTTTGGGAGGCCAAGGCAGGTGGATCACGACATCAGGAGATTGAGACCATCCTGGCTAACACAGTGAAACCCTGTCTCTACTAAAAAAAAAAAAAAAAAAATACAAAAAATACAAAAAATTAGCCGGGCGAGGTGGTGGATGCCTGTAGTCCCAGCTACTTGAGAGGCTGAGGCAGGAGAATGGCATGAACCTGGGAGGCGGAGGTTGCAGTGAGCTGAGATCACACCACTGCACTCCAGTCTGGTCAACACAGTGAGACTCCGTCTCAAAAAAAAAAAAAGAATGAAGATTGGGCGCAGGGGCTCATGCCTGTAATCCCAGCACTTTGGGAGACTGAGATGGGTAGATCACCTGAGGTCAGGAGTTCGAGACCAGCATGGCCAATGTGGCGAAACCCCATCTCTACTAAAAATAAAAAAAGTAGGGGCCAGGAGTGATGGCTCACGCCTGTAATCCCAGCACTTTGGGAGGCCGAGGTGGGTAGATCACTTGAGGTCAGGAGTTTGAGACCAGCCTGGCCAACATGGTGAAACCCCATCTCCACTAAAAATACAAAAAAACTGGGCATGGTGGCACATGCCTGTAATCTCAATTACTCGGGAGGCTGAGGCAGGAGAATTGCTGAACCTGGGAGGGAGAGGTTGCAGTGAGCTGAGGTTGCAGGTCACACCACTGCACTCCACCCTAGGCAACAGAGTGATACTCCATCTCAAAAAAAAAAAAAAAAAAAAAAAGCTGGGCGTGGTGGCTCACGCCTGTAATCCCAGCACTTTGTGAGGCCAAGGCGGGTGGATCCCGAGGTCAGGAGATCGAGACCATCCTGGCTAACATGGCAAAACCCTGTCTCTACTAAAAATACAAAAAAACTAGCCGGGCATGGTGGTGGGCGCCTGTAGTCCCAGCTAGTCGGGAGGCTGAGGCAGGAGAATGGCGTTAACCCGGGAGGTGGAGCTTGCAGTGAGCTGAGATTGCGCCACTGCACTCCAGACTGGGTGACAGAGTGAGACTCCGTCTCAGAAACAACAACAAAAAAATTTAGGCCAGCTGCAGTGGATCACCAGAGGTCGGGAGTTCAAGACCAGCCTGGTCAACATAATGAAACCCCATCTCTCCTAAAAATACAAAAATTAGCTGGGTGTGGAGGTGCATGTCTGTAGTCCCAGCTACTCAGGAGACTGAGGCAGGACAACCACTTGAACCCAGGATGCGGAGGTTGCAGTGAGCTGAGATTGTGCCACTGCACTCCAGCCTGGGCAACACAGCAAGATTCTCCGACTCAAAAAAAAAAAAAAAAAAAAAAAAGAGGCCGGATTACAGGTGGATCATACCTGTAATCCCAGCACTTTGGGAGGCTAAGGCGGGTGGATCACCTGAGATCAGAAGTTCAAGACCAGCCTGGCCAATATGGTGAAACCCAGTCTCTACTAAAAATACAAAAAAATTAGCTGGGCATGGTGGTGCATGCCTGTAATCCCAGCTACTCGGGAGACTGAGACAGGAGAATTGCTTGAACCCAGGAGGTGTAAATTGCAGTGAGCTGACATCGTGCCACTGCACTCCAGTCTGGGCAACAGAGTGAGACTCCGTCTCAAAACAAAAACAAACAAACAAACAGAATAAGGCAGTTCTCTTCTGGTGGATGTGCAGCAATCTCCAAGCGTTACACTGTTAATGATAAAAGCAGGAGGCTGTGTGTGGAGGGAGTTACTGTTTGCATGTGTGGGGGTGAAGGAGATACATACAATAAAATTGTGTCAAAATCTCTGTTACACTGTAACAGTGATTGCCTTTAGGGAGGGGGCCTGCAAATCAGGGGAAACAGCAGGAGATAGACTTGTTTTTCATCATATGTCCTTATGCACTGATTGAACTTTTTTCTGTGCATGTTTTTTTTCTTTTTCTTCGAGATGGAGTATTGCTTTGTCACCCATGCTGGAGTGCAGTGATGCGTTGTCAGCTCACTGCAACCTCCGCCTCCCGGGTTCAAGCCATTCTCCTGCCTCAGCCTCCTGAATAGCTGAGATTATAGGCATGTGCCACCGTGTCTGGCTAATTTTTGTATTTTTTTGTAGAGATGGGGTTTCCCTATGTTGCCCAGGCTGGTTAAATGCTACTCTTTTGAGCAGACTTCTTTGCATTACAGTTTGAAGTGGTTATGTTTTAACTCTCAAACCAAGCTGAAAGTTTTAAGTGTGTGAAACTTGTCTGTAAATTTTCTGAAGAAGCAAGCACAATGCCCTTCTGAGGCAGGAGAGGGGCTACAGCTTTTTCAGACCACACCAAGAGTCTCTTGTAGAAAGATGCTGTGCACATTTCCAAAGAAGGGGCGCTCTGAGAGGACAGCAGAGAATAGTGGATAGATGCTGGTCCCTGGCTCTGACTGACATGTGAAAATCTCAGCCTATCAGCTGGGCCACCAGCGATTGCCCCTCTCTGCACCTTAGTTTACTTTGCTCATCTGTTAAACAGTGATAAGTGTGCCTGTCCTACCCTGTTGCAAGGATCTGTCAAGAAACGAGCCAAGACCCGGTATCATGGCTTACACCTGTAATCTTAGCACTTTGGGAGGCCAAAGCAGGCGGATCACTTGAGGTCAGGAATTCAAGACCAGCCTGGCCAACATGGTAAAACTGTGTCTACTAAAAATACAAAAATTAGCTGGGCATGGTGGCCTGCACCTGTAATTTCAGGTACTGTGGAGGCTGAGGCAGGAGAATCACTTGAACCTGGGAGGTGGAGGTTGCAGTGAGCCGAGATCTCACCACTGCACTCCAGCCTGGGTGACAGAAAACAAAAAAGACATGAAGCCAAGGTTGTGTCTGTTTACTAAAACAATGCACGTGAAATGTTTAGTCCAAGTAGTTACTATTTATTTTCTTTGGTGGCGGAGGGGGGGTGTTGTTTGGTTTTTGTTGTTGTGTTTTTGTATTTTGTTTGTTTGTTTTGTTTTTCTTTCTTTCTTTTTTTTTTTTTTTTTGAGTCGGAGTCTTGCTGTATCGCCCAGGCTGGAGTACAGTGACGTGATCTTGGCTCACTGTAAGCTCCGCCTCCTGGGTTCACGCTGTTCTCCTGGCTCAGCCTCCCAAGTAGCTGGGATTACAGGCACACACCACCACGCCCGGCTAATTTTTCTTTTTTTTTTTTTTTTTTTTTTTTGTAGAGATGGGGGTTTCACTGTGTTGGTCAGGCTGGTCTCGAACTCCTGACCTTGTGATCCGCCTACCTTGGCCTCCCAAAGTGCTGGGATTACAGGCATGAGCCACCGCACCCAGTCTTTTTTTTTTTTTTTTTTTTTTTTTTTTTTTTTTTGAGACAGAGTCTTCCTCTATTACCAGGCTGGAGTGCAGTGGCGTGATCTTGGCTCACTGTAACCTGTGCCTCCCAGGTTCAAGCCATTCTCCTGCCTCAGCCTCCTGAGTAGCTGAGATTACAGGTGCCCACCACCACACCCAGCTAATTTTTGTATTTTTAGTACAGATGGGGTTTCGCCATGTTGGCCAGGATGGTCTCGATCTCCTGACCTCATGATCCGCCCGCCTCGGCCTCCCAAAAGAGTGCTGGGATTACAGGCGCGAGCCACCGTGCCTGGCTGATTTGTTTTTGAGACAAGGTCTCGCTACTAGACCCAAGCGATTCTCCCACCTGTCTCCCAAAGTGCTGGGATTACAGGTGTGAACCACCAGGCTCAGCCTATGATAACTATTTCAAGTCAGAATTTGACAAGTTGAAGAAAACTTTTTTTTTTTTGAGACGGAGTCTTGCTCTGTTGCCCAGGCTGGAGTGCAGTGGCATGAACTTGGCTCACTCCAACTTCCACCTCCTGGGTTCATGGGATTCTCCTGCTTCAGCTTCCCGAGTAGCTGGGATTATAGGCATGCACCACCATGCCTGGCTAATTTTTGTATTTTTAGTAGCGATGGGGTTTTGCCACATTGGCCAGGCTGGTCTCAAACTCCTGACCTCAAGTGATCCCTCCACCTTGGTCAGTCTCCCAAAGTGCTGAGATTGAGATTACAGGTGTGAGTCACTGTGTCTAGTCAAAAACATTTTTTTTTTTTTTTTCTTTTGAGATGGAGTCTCACCCTGTCCCCCAGGCTGGAGTGCAATGGTATGATCTTGGCTCACTGCAACCTCTGCCTCCTGGGTTCAAGTGATTCTCCTGCCTCAGCCTCCCAAGTAGCTGGGATTACAGGCGTGTGTCACCACGCCCAGGCAATTTTTTGTATCTTTAGTAGAGATGGGTTTTCACAATGTTGGCCAGGCTGGTCTTGAACTCCTGACCTTGTGATCCAGCCACCTCGGCCTCCCAAAGTGCTAGGATTACAGGCATAAGCCACCGCGACTGGCCCGAAAACATTTTTTAAATGGCCCATCTTGTTTGGAATCTTCACCACTTTGGGAAAAAACCTAAAAATTAATGGAACAGAAATGTGCCATAAGATCAGAGACTAGATATTGAGTGGATGCTATTTTTATAGTTACACATCATGCTCTAGGGAGAAAAAATGATGAGGGTCATTGAAGCAGAATGATCAGTTTATTAATTGATTTAATGAAGACTGAAAGTATGAAAGTTTGGAACTATCAAAAAAGCTAAATGGAAACCATTTGAAAATGGGGTTAATCTTTTTTTTTTTTTTTTTTTTGAGACGGAGTCTCGCTCTGTCGCCCAGACTGGAGTGCAGTGGCGCGATCTCCACTCACTGCAAGCTCCGCCTTCCCGGGTTCCCGCCATTCTCCTGCCTCAGCCTCCCGAGTAGCTGGGACTACAGGCGCCCGCCACCGCGCCCGGCTAATTTTTGTATTTTTAGTAGAGACGGGGTTTCACCGTGTTAGTCAGGATGGTCTCGATCTCCTGACTTCGTGATCCGCCCGTCTCGGCCTCCCAAAGTGCTGGGATTACAGGCGTGAGCCACCGCGCCCGGCCTGAAAATGGGGTTAATCTTAGCACTCTGGGAGGCTGAGGTGGGAGAATAACCTGAGGTCAGGAGTTCGAGACCAGCCTGACCAACATGGTGAAACTCTCTCTCCACTAAAAATACAAAATTAGCTGGGTGTGGTGGCGCATGCCTGTAATCCCAGCTACTTAGGAGGCTGAGGCAGGAGAATCGCTTGAACTCGGGAGGCGGAGCTTGCAGTGAGCCAAGATTGAGCCACTGCACTCCAGCCTGGGATGGAGACTCTTTTGAAACTTGGTCTCAAAAAACAAAACAAAACAAACCAACCCCCCCCCCCAAAAAAAAACCAGAAAATGGTGTTACTATCACGAATCTGGATACTGACTAATGAAAATGCAGGTGGACCGCGTGAAGGAGAAAAGGGAATTCATTAGCGTGGTGGATACTCCTGGTCACCTGCCAGCATTTGTTCTTCTCCCAACTCTGGGAGTGAGCCTTGATTTGACTAAGCCAATTACCCTTAATTCCCCACATCACCCTTCCATGATCCAAGTTCTTCCATTCAGAGCAAGCCTAGGATTTTAGTTTGCTGAGCTAGGAGAAAGAGATGCTCTCTGTTTTTTGTTGTTGTTGTTGTTGTTGTTGTTTTGTTTCCTTCCTTCCTTCCTTCCTCCCTCCCTCCCTTCCTTCCTTCCTTCCTTCCCTCCTTCTTCTTTTCTGAGATGGAGTCTCACTCTGTCACCCAGGCTGTAGTGCAATGGCGTGATCTCGGCTCACTGCAACCTCCACCTCCCGGGTTCAAGCGATTCTCCTTCCTCAGTCTCCTGAGTAGCTGGCACTACAGGCACACGCCACCACACCCGGCTGATTTTTGTATTTTTAGTAGAGATGGGGTTTCACCATATTGGCCAGGCTAGTCTCAAACTCCTGACCTCGTGATCTGCCTGCCTTGGCCACCCAAAGTGCTGGGATTATGGGCGTGAACCACTGCACCCAGCCTGCTGTTTTCCATGGCGTGATCACAGATCTGAGTCATGGATGTGCCACAGCCAATTTGCAGCTAGTCAAAACACCAGCCAAGGAAAATGGCCACATGTCCAAGAGGCATACGTCAAAGAATGGAGCTAGAGCCTTGATCGCACTGCACTTGAACCCTAGCTCTGGAAATTTTGGTTAAATGAGCCAATTGATTCCAATTATCATTTAAGCCAATTTGAGTGGGGTTTTTGTTTTTCTTTCTTTCTTTTTTTTTTTCTTTTTTCTTTTTTTTGAGTCAGGGTCTTGCTCTGTTGTCCAGGCTGGAGTACAGTGGTACAATCACGGCTCATTGCAGCCTCAACCTGCTAGGCTTAAGGGATCCTCCTGCCTCAGCCTCCCGAGTAGCTGGGACTACAAGTGAGCACCACCACATCCAACTAATTAAAACAAATTTTTTTTTTTTTTGTAGAGACGAGGTCCCACTATGTTGCCCAGGCTGGCCTCCTACTCCTAAGCTCAAGTGATCCTCCTGTGTGGAGCACCAAAAGTGCTAGGATTATAACTATGAGCCACTTCACCTGGCCTGGGTTGGGTTTTTTTTTTTTTTGAGAAGGAGTCTCACTCTTGCCAGGCTGGAGTGCAGTGGCGCAATCTGGGCTCACTACAACCTCTGACTCCCTGGTTCAAGCAATTCTCCTGCCTCAGCATCCTGAGTAGCTGGGATTACAGGCACGCGCCAACATGCCCAGCTAATTTTTTGTATTTTTAGTAGAGATAGCATTTCACCATTTTGGCGAGGATGGTCTCGATCTCCTGACCTCCTGATCCGCCCGCCTTGGCCTCCCAGAGTGCTGGGATTACAGGCATGAGCCACCACGCCCGGCCTTTTTTTTTTTTGAGACGAAGTTTTGCTCTCGTTCCCCAGGCTGGGGTGCAGTGGCATGATCTCAGCTCACTGCAGCCTCCGCCTCCCAGGATTCAAGCGATACTCCTGTATAAGCCTCCCGAGTAGCTGGGATTACAGATGCATGCCACCACACCCGGCTAATTTTGTATCTTTAGTTGAGATGGGGTTTCACCATATTGGCCAGGCTGGTTTCAAACTCCTGACCTCAGGTGATCCGCCTGCCTCAACCTCCCAAAGTGCTGGGATTACAGACATGAGCCACCACATCCCAGCCCCTAGAAGCTTCTTTTTTCAATGCTTTCTGTAGAAGTCCTGGGCTTGGCTTGAGACTCATTGGTCTGCCATGAGTCAGGTGCCCATTCCTGAAGCAGTCACTGACCAGGGAGAGAAAGCTCTAATTGACTCAGGCGCAGAGCTGGAAGGGAGGAGGAATCACTCCCTTCAGCCTATTCAGATTCTTAGTTTTAGGCATGGTGGCTCATCCCTGTAATCTCAGCACTTTGAGTGGATGGCTGAGGCAGGGGGTCAACTCCAGGAGTTTGAGAACAGCCTGGGCAACATTGTGTGACCCTGTCTCTACAAAAAAATTAGAAAAATTAGCCAAGTGTGGTGTAGTCCCAGCTACTTGGGAGCCTGAGGTACGAGGATTGTTTGAGCCTAGGAGATTGAGGATGCAGTGAACCATGATTGTGCCACTGCACTCTAGCCTGGGTGACAGAACAAGACCCTGTCACCAAAAAAAAAAAAAAAAAAGGCATGGTGGCTCACTCCTGTAATCCCAGCACTTTGGGAGGCCAAGGTGGACAGATCACCTGAATTCAGGTATTCAAGACCAGCCTGGCCAACATGGGCGAAACCCTGTCTCTAAAAAAAATAGAAGGAACGGATGTGGTGGCTCATACCTGTAATCCTATCACTTTGGGAGGCCAAGGCAGGTGGATCACCTGAGGTCAGGAGTTCGAGACCAGGCTGAGGTCAGGAGTTCGAGACCAGGCTGACCAACATGGTGAAACCCGTGTCTACTAAAAAAAATACCAAAATTAGCTGGGCATGGAGGCGCATGCAGGTAATCACAGCTACTCAGGAGAATTGCTTGAACCTGGGAGGCGGAGGGTGCAACGAGCCGAGATTGCGCCACTGCACTCCAGCCTGGGCGACAGAGTGTGACTCCATCTCAAATAAATAAATAAATAAATAAATAAATAAATAAATAAATAAGTGTGTGAATTTAAAAATACAGAAATTAGCCAGGTGTGGTGGCACATGTCTGTAATTCCAGCTACTCGGGAGGCTGAGGCAGGAAAATTGCTTGAATCTGGGAGGCGGAGGCTGCGGTGAGCTCCGCGCCACTGCACTCCAGCCTGGGCAACAAGAATGAAACTTTGTCTCAAAAAAAATAGTTTAGGTTTGGAGTTTAGGCTTGGGTTTTCCAGGGTTACCACTTTTTAGCTGTGTTATCTTGGGCAAATAATGGAAGCTTTCTGAACCGCATTGGTAAAATGAGGATAACGGTGGTCTCAAGTTCTTAGGGTTTTTATGAGGAGGAAATGAGATACTTCATGCGAAGCATTTGCACAATGCTCACTACTTTGTTGTCATTATTATTACTATTTCCTTTCTCCAGCACCTGCACTTCCAGGATGTCGGCACAGGTCCTTCCTTCCCCATGAGCTAGAAGGAAACTTCCTCTTGTGAGAGCTGTCATAGCTCTTTCTCTTGATTGTCTATGTGGCATTTGGTTTCTGCTCATGTTCATGCTGCTCAAGCTCATAATTTCTCTGTCCTTCTAGAATTCCAGCCCCTAGAGGGGAAAGGATGACTCCACTCATTTCAATGTCCTTAATAGAAGAACTGCCATCAACACCCATCCAGTGCATTTACAGTTTCCAAAGCATTTCCTCCTCTGCCTTTTCACCTGAGCCAGAATGCAATCCTAGGGGAAGGGAGGAGTTATTATTTCCACTTCACAGATGGAGAAACTGAGGCCCAGGGAGGGGCAGTGACGTGGTCAAGGTCAAGCAGCAAGTTGGTGGACAAGAAATGAGGTGTTTCTGGATTGCCAACACAAGTTTCTTTTTGTGGGACAAATAGTTTTGAATATAGATTTCAAGCCTTTGGTGAAGACCCCGGGGGGCCTGTTCTGCACCTGTGCTAAGTGATTCTTTTCTTTTTTTCTTTTTTTTTTTTTTTTGAGACGGAGTCTTGCTGTGTCGCCCAGGCTGGAGTGCAGTGGCCGGATCTCAGCTCATTGCAAGCTCCGCCTCCCGGGTTTTTACGCCGTTCTCCTGCCTCAGCCTCCCGAGTAGCTGGGACTACAGGAGCCCACCACCTCGCCCGGCTAGTTTTTTGTATTTTTTAGTAGAGACGGGGTTTCACCGTGTTAGCCAGGATGGTCTCGAACTCCTGACGTCGTGATCCGCCCGTCTCGGCCTCCCAAAGTGCTGGGATTACAGGCTTGAGCCACCGCGCCCGGCCTAAGTGATTCTTTTCACTCAGCATGCAGTCTGTCCCTGTCTGCTGCCTGCCAGTCTTTTCCCCAAAGTCCCTTCCTGCTTGAAACCCTCCTTCCCTAACCCCAGAGACACCCCTGGCCTGCACTGCCAGCTCTTTCTTCTGAAATATACCTCTCCAACCAGCCCCATCGGTCTGCCCCATTATCCACCTGGAACCAACGTCCAAACCTCTGCAAGGGCAGATGAGAATGTCTCCTCCAGCCCTGTTTTCCATGGACTGCTTTGGTCACGGATGAAATGTTCAGCTTATCCTGCAAGTTCCTCTGCAAGACTGCTTATGTGCTCTAGACTCATAGAACCTGGAATTGAATCCTAGCCCTGCCACATGCTGCCTCAGTTTCCGCATCTAAAATAGGAATAAGGCTGATGATATCAAGGGATCATCATGAGCATGTGAATTGAGAGAGGAATGCTAGGGGGCTGATAGGCTTCAAGGAGGGTATCCAGGAAAGAGAAATGACTTTGAGGAATGCAAGAATGTCCCCTCTGACCTTGCATATGGGTGGTGGTCTTCCAGCCTCAGGACACTCTCCGCCACCTCCCAAGCCTGGCCTAATCTAGTATTCTCCAACTCACTTCTTGTCCTGTAGGTTAGCTCATCATCTCATTATCTGTATCCAGTTCTCTTTCTAAGCTTGCATATTATCTGTGCCGGTACACACACTTGCTAGGTGGGTGGTGAAGGGGAGTATTAGGCTTTGCATATGGAAAAGTGGGCCTGGGTGGCCAAGCCCCAGCATCTCTCCAAACCTCAATTTCTTGTCTGTAAAATGTGAACAGTAAGAATGTGCACCTTGCCGGGTGCAGTGGCTCACGCCTGAAATCCCAACACTTTGGGAGGCTGAGGCGGGTGGATCGTGAGGTCGGGAGTTTGAGACCAGCCTGGCCAACATGGTGAAACCCTGTCTCTACTAAAATACAAAAATTAGCCAGGTGTGGTGGTGCGTGCCTGTAATCGTAGTTACTTGGGAGGCTGAGGCAGGAGAATCACTTGAACCTGGGAGGTGGAGGTTGCAGTGAGCTGATATTGCGCCATTGCATTCCAGCCTGGGGAATAGAGTGAGACTCTGTCTCAAAAGAAAGAAAGAAAGAAAGAGAGAGAGAGAGAGTAAGAAAGAAAGAAAGAAAGAAAGAAAGAAAGAAAGAAGGAAGGAAGGAAGGAAGGAAGGAAAGAAAGAAAGAAAAAGAAAGAGAAAGAAAGAAAGAAAGAAAGAGCACTTGTGGAATTGTGGTAAAGTTTTAGGCCAGCACTGGTCAGCATGGTAGCATCTAGCCACATGTGGCTATTTACATTTAAATTAATGAAAGTTTAATAAAGTTTAAAAAATTCAGCCCCTCAGTCTCACTAGCCACATTTCAAGTGCTCACTGGCCTCCTGTGACTCATGGCTATCCTACTGGACAGCACGCAGAAAGAACATTTCCATCGTGGAGGGAAATTCTGCTGAACAGTGCTGGTTTAGAAGCATCACGCCTCTACTGTGCATCAGCTATGTGCTATAACTCATCTGACATTGTCAACTCAGGGCAGAAGCACGATTGCAGTGTAAAGTTCTGCTTTCCTTAGAGATGTGGTAAAGAGGTGAGGCTCACAAGGAATGATGGACTGGTCCAGGGCATTCTCTGGGATGAGGGTGGACCAAGTTCAAAACGGGGAGCTCCAGCTTCTGCTGCAAGGCAGGCATATAGAGCATGATTCCCTTTGTCGGTGGAGAAGGGACACCAAGCAGTGGGAAGGGTGGTTAACTGGAGAGTGTTTCTAGCATCTAGAACTACCAGTGTTTGACTTTTCAAAGGAAAAGTGGCCATGTGGTTTTGCAAACGTGTTACAAGCTCTCTCCATTTTTATTGTATTTTTTTTTTTTTTTTTTTTTTTTGCCAGAGAATGAGATTCCAGATTCCAGGTTGTTAGAACCTCAAGGGATATTTTCATTCCCTGGTTCCTCTACAGGGAGGAGGAATCTGAGGCTCAGAGAAGTACGGTTACTTGTTTAAGGTCCCTCAGTGAGTTAGGGCAGAGGAAGACTTCTAGTCACAGCTTCCCTGAAGCCAGGGCTAGGCACAGTGTTGATGTCACCCAGCCAACAGGGATGGTGTCCTCTGCCCACCTAGCAAGCCCTGACTCATGCTCCGCGCCCCTGCTGTGAGAGGTCTCTGCTGACTCCCACCCTGATTGGAGCAGGTTACTCAGCTTTGAGGTGCAGCCTCCAGTTCTGGCCCCTCCAGTTCCGGGATTCTCATTCGAGGCATTTGGGGTTGTCTCATTTCTGTGCCCAGCACAGGGCTTGGCACACAGGAGGTGCCTTGTGGGTGCCTGCCCGTCAAGGGTTTCCGTTTTCAAGCCATTTAGGTAACCACTTGCCATTCGTGCCTTTAGGTAACCCCTTGAGCAGCCTAAAGAAGCCTATAGACTTCTCCGAGTCGTTTTTGAGTATATTTTATTGACGTGAAATACACGCACGGAAAAGCGCACAAATACAAAGTGTACTTCCGCGCATCTTCATAAAGTGAACACACTTGTAGCCTAAGAACCCAACCCTACCAGCTCCCGGCAGGCCCTGGCCCCTTTCCAGTCTCTCCTACTGAACAAGATTTTTGAGTGAAACCGGCGGGCCGGAGCGTGAGTTTCTGCTTGACGGGGCGGGGCCCGCGCGTGCTGCCCGGCCGTCAGTGTAGGGGGCCGTGAGTGTGCACCGAGTGGAGGGGCCTGAGGGGGCTCAGAGTGCGCGCGTTCGGGTATTAATTTGTCAGGGCTTGTGTGGCGCTCGGGATTGGGGGTTGTTTGGGGGCGCGAGCGTCGACTGTGGGACGCTGCGGAAGGGTGGGCCGTCTGCGTGGGGTCCTGGAGCGCAGGAGGCCGGGGGCGGGGGGACGTGCGTGGACCACAAGGGCGGGGCCCTGGCGGGGTCGCAGGGGCGTGGCCTGCGGGCGTGGGGCGGGGCCTGGGCGGGCTCGGGGGCGGGGTCTGCGGGCGCGCGCACGCGTCCGGCGCGCCCCCTCCCGGCCGCCATGTTGGCTGGTGTGTGGGTGTCAAACGGAGCCAGACGCGGCGGTGGCGGCGGCTCCGCGGGCTCCGGTCGCTCCCGCCTCCCCAGCGCTGCCGGCGGCCGCAGCGGCGCACCCACGCCGGCCCGGAGGAGCAGAGGTGAGCCAGAGCCCGTGGGGCTCCGGGGCCAGAGCGAGTCACCAGGGCGAGGACCCTCCCCCTCTCCAGGGCGCGGACGCCCCCAGAGCACAGGCTCTCTTACCTCACCAGCCCCGCCAGGGCATGCACCCCTGCCGCCCCGCTGGTCCCTACGCTAGGCTCTGGGGGATTCCCTTCTTTCCAACCAGGCCCCGCCCCACGGACTGGAGCATGACCCCCTCCCCATCTGGATCCAGCTTTCCGCTGCAAGGATCTCCCCCCCTTACCCGTCCCTATCACTGAGCACCTCCTTTTATGTCCCCAGAGTCCAGGGCGCCCCTTACTCCCTCCTCAGATCCTGGAGCCCCCTTCATATTGGAACAACCCCGCCCCCCTCCCCAGAGCACGTTCCTCCTCTCCCCGGGCCCGGCGCCCCTTCCTCCTGATCCCAGCCTGGTCTCCCGCCCGCCCCCGTGCAGAGCCCGGCCCGGGCGCCCTCCGGGAATCCGGGGAGGGGTCATTTTCTCTGTCCGGGATCCCGCCCGTCTCACCTTTCCTGGGGGCTGTAGCGGGGCCCCCTTCCGTCCTCGGGGACCAAACTCCCCACTCCCCAGCCCCCACCCCCACGGAACAGCGGGGACGGGGGCGGAAGAGCCAGGCTCCAGCTGCCTTTTGTTCCGCGTGGGATGGCAGAGACCCACCCGGCCCGGCCGTCCTGCTCGGCTGATCCGGGTGGGTGAATGGGTGCGTGGGGGCTGGCTGGCCTCTTCCAGGAGACTCTTCCTCTCTCTCCCTATGGGGCGGCTCCCCCAGAGTCGAGCGCGTTGGGAGGCTGGCCTTTGCTAAAGGAGTCGTTGCCAACAGGTTTTTGTTTGCGACCTGAAGTTTGCCCAGTGGCTTTGCCTGGGGCAGCTTGAGCTCGCTGTGAACCCCCCGGCAGGAGCTTGTAGAAGGCCATTTCTCCGCCCAAGGACTCCGTCTGGGCAACTCCTTCACAGTTGTGCTGCCCTGGGGACGTATCTAAAATGTGCGCTTTAAGAGCGGAGAGGGCTTAACCATTATTAGGGTTTAGATGAGGGAAACTGAGGCCCAGAACTGCAGTTATTTGCCCAAGGTCACTCAGTGATACTGTGTCAGTGCAGAACTGGAAGCTAGGGCTCCAGGGCTCTGTTTACCACATTTAATAACTTTTTTTTTTTTTAGGGAGATGTTCAGGACCCTACCTTCCCCTTTATTTTTAACATTTACACAAGAAAGTGGGCAGGAAAATATGAGAAGTAATGAGTTCTTCCTTTTCACCTCCAGAAAATACCCTGTGAAAGAACGGATTGGAACAGGGTGTTAAAATGATGGGAAAAGGTGAATTTTAAGAATCCCAGCTTCCTCTCATTATGTAATAT
This sequence comes from Macaca thibetana thibetana, assembly GCF_024542745.1. Taxonomy (NCBI): domain Eukaryota; kingdom Metazoa; phylum Chordata; class Mammalia; order Primates; family Cercopithecidae; genus Macaca; species Macaca thibetana. Next base: position 2,491,124 of record NC_065593.1, on the reverse strand, counting down.
AATGAAGATTTGGCAGAAAACGTGCTTCTTGTAGTTCTAGATACAGATTGCTAGGTGCTGACAAAATCTTCTGCTGAATCTGGCACAGCAGTAATTGAGTTAGCACTGATAATTAAGTTTTCATCTGTATTTAAATGAATATCAAAAGGGACTACAATTTGCTTCTGAATGGTACTTGTTCGGTGCTTGTTTTCGGGGCAAGTGATTGTGTTGGGGAAGCGCACCTAGACTTTTAAATCTTTTATTTATTTTTTTGAGGCAGAGTCACACTCTGTCACCCAGACTAGAGTGCAGTGGCACGATCTCGGCTCACCGCAACCTCCGCTTCCTGGGTTCAAGTGATTCTCCTGCCTCAGCCTCCGGCGTACCTGGGATTACAGGCGCACGCCAGCCACCACGCCCAGCTAATTTTTGTATTTTTAGTAGAGACGGGGTTTCACCATGTTGGCCAGGCTGGTCTTGAACTCCTGACCTCAGGTTATCCGCCCACCTTGGCCTCCCAAAGTGCTGGGATTACAGGCGTGGGCTAGCTCATCCGGCCTAAATCTTTTATTTATCTCTATTTTTGCTTTTACATTTTAAAAGCTTGTTTCCCTAGTTTTAAAATTGGGCTAGTCATCTTTACCAGTCTCACTGGGCTATTCTTTTGTAAGCATGGAATTGAGATACTGATTATTAAAGATTTTGGTAAAGTGTAAGTTACTCTAAGGCATGATTCAGGACTGCGTCCCACAAGTCCCTGGACCAGGAGCCAGTTGGGATTGTCTTGTGGGATGTACTAAGTTCCCGTGGTTTACAGAGGCTTTTTGCCTCTCTGAAGCCTGAGCTGGCCAGATGGAGAGCTCTGTGGAAAACTCGTCCAGCAGTGTGTGTTGGGCCAAGCACTCGAGGTGTGAAGAAATGTAAAACTTTCAAGTGATAATATCTAGCTTCGTGTATGCAGCCTTGAATAATGACCCAACCTTTGTAGAAATTCTCTGTATCACTAACCCTCTTCCATAATGAGCGGAATATTTCCCAAGAATTGGGATTCTGATAAGAGTCCTGCAAAAGTTGAAAAGATTTGGGACTTTTTTTTTTTTTAACTTTAATTAGGAGGAGCGGCAACTTTCAGTTGTGAACTGAAGTACTAAGAGATTTTTATGCATGGAATTGTCCTTGTCATACTTTTGGAAAGTGCATTAAAATTTTCTAAGTTTTCTGGCAGTTCTCACTGTTCCCCATAACCTTTCTGTCTGGCTTATAGGGTGTGAAGGACCACAATTTTTGTCATTTTATGGCATGTATACCTGGTGACCCTGAGACTTGGAGAAGTCAGAGGGCTGGATTTGGGGAATTTTTTTTTTTTTTTTTTGAGATAGAGTCTCACCCTGTCACCCAGTGACAGTGGCGCAATCTCGGCTCACTGCAAACCTCTGCCTCCCGGGTTCAAGCGGTTCTCCTGCCTCAGCCTCCCGAGTAGCTGGGCCTACAGGTGTGTGCCACCATGCCCGGCTAATTTTTGTATTTTTAGTATAGATGGGGTTTTGCCATGCTGGTCAGGCTGATCTTGAACTCCTGACTTCAAGTGATCCACCTTTCTTGGCCTCCCAAAGTGCTGGGATTACAGGCATCAGCCACCATGGCTGGCCTTGGATTAGGGGAAGTTGAGGCTGGAAAAGATGTGAGGAATTATGTAGTTTGTATCCCTTTTTGTCTGCTGAGCTTTTGACTCACATATTCGGTGTAAACAGACATCTTCTGTGAATACTTTGCCGGCCAGCTCCCCGATGTTTGGCCCGTTTTTCTCCCATGCTACCTTCACCACCCTACACAGTCTGTTGATGCACTTAACACGACATTGTCCGTGTATCTGGGGCTCTTGTGACACTGTGACATCTTGGAGGCTGGTGGTCACCTTGTCTTTACTTCTCCAGTACCAGGCTCAGTCTCTGATAGATAGTAGGTGCTCAGTAAAGGTCTGTCATCAGTATTCCTCGAGGTAGGGGAGCACATTTTTATGGCTCGGTTACTGCAGGCTCTACTGTTCTGTCGCGCCGTTGTTGAAATCACTACTGTTGGTCCAGCAATTGTGTGTCAGTTGCATAGGTTTATCCACCTCATCTGCAGGTGAGGAAACTGAAGCCTAGGGAGTTTAAGGTACATGCTTGAGGTTGCACAGCCAGTAAATGATTTGAACAGATCTGTTGTACACCAAAATATTATTATAACTGTTACCGACTTCGAGGACCGGGTCTCACGGGGATGAAGAGACACACTGCAAGTTAACAGTGGACTGAGGGAGGTGGGGTGATATGATTAAGGTGGTTGAGGATGGGAAGAGCACATTTGTTTTTTGTCAGATGCATTGTGAAAAGAATGTTTATGTCCATCTATTGAGTTTTTGAAAATTGACAAACTTGCCGGGCATGGTGGCTCACACCTGTAATTCCAGCACTTTAGGAGGCCGAGGCAGGCGGATCACCCTGAGGTCAAGGGATCCAGACCATTCTGGCCAACATGGTGAAACCCCATCTCTACTAAAAATACAAAAATTAGCTGGCCGTGGTGGCACATGCCTGTAGTCCCAGCTACTCAGGAGGCTCAGGCAGGATAATCGCTTGAACCTGGGAGGCGGAGGTTGCAGTGAGCCGAGATCGCGCCACTGCACTCCAGCTTGGTGACAGAGCAAGACTCTGTCTCAAAAAAAATTGACAGAGTTCTCCCAGAAGCCACCGCTCTTCCTCTTTCCCTAAGCGGCCTGAGGTAATCTGTGAAAATGGTTCGCTATTCACTTGACCCGGAGAACCCCACGAAATCATGCAAATCAAGAGGTTCCAATCTTCGTGTTCACTTTAAGAACACTCGTGAAACTGCCCAGGCCATCAAGGGTATGCATATTCGAAAAGCCACGAAGTATCTGAAAGATGTCACTTTACAGAAACAGTGCGTACCATTCCGACGTTACAATGGTGGAGTTGGCAGGTGTGCCCAGGCCAAGCAGTGGGGCTGGACACAGGGTCGGTGGCCCAAGAAGAGTGCTGAATTTTTGCTGCATATGCTTAAAAATGCAGAGAGTAATGCTGAACTTAAGGGTTTAGATGTAGATTCTCTGGTCATCGAGCATATCCAAGTGAACAAAGCACCTAAGATGCGCCGACGAACCTACAGAGCTCATGGTCGCATTAACCCATACACGAGCTCTCCCTGCCACATTGAGATGATCCTTACTGAAAAGGAACAGATTGTTCCTAAACCAGAAGAGGAAGTTGCCCAGAAGAAAAAGATATCCCAGAAGAAACTGAAGAAACAAAAACTTATGGCACGGGAGTAAATTCAGTGTTAAAATAAGTGTAATTAAAAGGAAAAAAAAAATTGACAAACTTTCTGATAAGTTCATCAATGGAACTTTATGGCTTAATTAGTTCATTCAAGTTAACTAAAAATAGAAACTTAGAAAAACAAATACAGTGAAATAAGCATATGTTGAAAGCCGTTTCAGCAGCTTTTTTTTTAAACCACCATAATTTCACATCAACACTTAACATAGGGATTACCACCCATTTGTGAGTAGAAAAACTGAGGCCCAGAGAGGTTAAGTAAGCTGTGAGGAACTGGCACAGCCAGGATTCAGAGTGAATCTGTGTAATTCCCAGGCTTGGTTCCCTTCTGCTCCACTGGCCCCTATAGAAGGCCCCACAAAATAATAGGTATTCATTTAAATTACGGCATAAATTTGTTGTGTGAAACTCACCACCAAGTTTATTTAGAAGGTTGGGAATTGTGAATAACGAGATTTCTGGGTCTTTCCTAACCTTAGAACCTTTGAAAACACTGTGGTTTGAATGTCAGTAATTAATGGATCATTTTATTTTAGCTGAGAGACGCTAGATTCGGTGTTTGATTAAAAAAGAAAAAAAGCCTAGGCCAGCCACGGTGGCTCATGCCTGTAATCCCAGCATTTTGGGAGGCTGAGGTGGGCGGATCACTTGAGGCCTAGAGTTTTTGAGACCAGCCTAGCCAGTGTGGCAAAGCCCTGTGTCAACCAAAAAAATACAAAAATTAGTCGGGCATAGTGGCATGCACCTGTTGTCCCAGCTACTCAGGAGGCTGAGGCAGGAAAATCACTTCAACTGGGAAGGGGAGGTTGCAGTGAAACTCCAGCCTGGGTAACAGAGCAAGACCGTGTGTCAAAAAACAAAAACAAAAAACCTGCCTTCTTTTGAACCAGATCTGCAACATTGTTAAAATGCTCCCTATCCATGCATTGGATTCTTTCTGTGACTCATTCCCCTATTACCTAGGTGCTGGAGCCTGCTTTGTTCCTGGGCACAGAAAGTCCTTTTCCTGATTCAGTTTCCTCTTGGTCCTGGTCTAGTCAGAGTGTGCTTCACTTTCAGGCCCTCTAGAGACAGAACAGGTATCTTAATTCTCTTTCTGTTCAAAGCAATATAAGGAATTGGACGTGGAAAGGGCTGTAAATAGAGGAACTCCCCATCTTCTCTTCATGGTAACCCTGCTGATACATAGAACAGGGAAAAGTAGGCTCATCCTGGGGGATGGCTGATCGTTTAGGGCTAATGGATGATATGGATTTAAAAGCATTTATAATTAATCACTTCTGAGTGCAGGCTTCTTCCTCTGGGTCCCGACCCTCTTAGGTAGTTGCACGTTGCAGCAGCTCAATAGCTGAGAACACCAAGTGGTACAGTTAATTTGGCTTCAAAGGCCATGTGGCAGATAGCTTTGGAATGAGGTGTGGGTACTTACGGGCCTCCTGGCTGGGTGGCTTTGGGCACTTTAATCACTGAGCTTTGGTTTCCTCATCTCCAAAGGGGGGCTCATAATCACTACTTCATGGAATAGACTAGCCTTTTTTCTCAAACTCCAGTGTGCAGCAGAAGCACCCAGAGGGCTTGCTGAACATGTGGCCGGGGCTCCACCCCATTGTTTCTCATTAGGGAGGGGAGGCTTGAGAATGTGTCTTTTTTTTTTATTAAGATAGAGTCTTGTTCTGTTGACCAGGCTGGAGTGCAGTGGCGCAATCTTGGTTCACTGCAACCTCCACTTCCCAGGTTAAAGCGATTTTTCTGCCTCAGCTTCCTAAGTAGCTGGGATTACAGGCGCATGCCACCATGCCCAGCTAATTTTTTTTTTTTTTGAGACGGAGTCTCGCTGTCTCCCAGGCTGGAGTGCAGTGGCGCAATCTCAGCTCATTCCAAGCTCCGCCTTCCGGGTTCACGCCATTCTCCTGCCTCAGCCTCCCGAGTAGCTGGGACTACAGGCTGCCGCCACCACGCCCGGCTAATTTTTTGTATTTTTAGTAGAGATGGGGTTTTACCATGTTGGCCAGACTGGTCTCAAACTCCTGACCTCAAGTGATCTGCCTGTCTTGGCCTCCCAAAGTGCTGGTATTACAGGTGTGAGCCACCGTGCCTGGCAGAGAATGTGTATTTTTTTTTTTTTTTTTTGAGACAGAGTGTCGCTCTGTCGCCCAGGCTGGAGTGCAGTGGCCAGATCTCAGCTCACTGCAAGCTCCGCCTCCCGGGTTTACGCCATTCTCCTGCCTCAGCCTCCCGAGTAGCTGGGACTACAGGCGCCCGCCACCTCGCCCGGCTAGTTTTTTGTACTTTTTAGTAGAGACAGGGTTTCACCATGTGAGCCAGGATGGTCTCGATCTCCTGACCTCGTGATCCGCCCGTCTTGGCCTCCCAAAGTGCTGGGATTACAGGCTTGAGCCACCGCGCCCGGCCGGAGAATGTGTATTTTTAGCCAGCTTCCAAGTGCTACTGATGCTGCCGGTCTAGGGACCAAATTTGGGAACCTTGGCCCACAGGACTGAATGAGAAGGTGTGTAAGATGTCTAGCATCTGCTGGCTATGCAGTAGGAACTAAAAAATGACACTGAAATGTTTCTAAAATATTGCTCTGAAGATGATGGATGGCATGACATTTGGAAAGGAAATGTGGGTTCTCAGAGAGTGTTTTCACTTCATTCTCTTATGATTGTAAGTTGGACTGTGGTCACAGGGATTATCACTATTGGGTTAATTGAGGTGCTTTCCTTAATGAAGGGGACAGAAGATGTCATTGTCCTTTAACAAAGGCTGTAAATCTTGGATTCTGTTGAAAAAGCAGGTTCATCATTCTCACACATCACGCAAGAAGTTTGTTGTCTAGGCCTTTTAGAATTGTAACTTGGGGGCTGGGTGTGGTGGCTCATGCTTGTAATCCCAGCACTTTGGGAGGCTGAGGCTGGTGGATCACTTGAGACCAGGAGTTGGAGACCAGTATGGCCAACATGGCGAAACCCCATCTCTACTAAAAATACAAAAATGAACCAGGTGTGGTGGTGTGGGCCTGTAGTCCCAACTACTTGGGAGGCTGAGGCACGAGAATTGATTGAACCCGGGAGGTGGAGGTTGCAGTGAGCTGAGATTATGCCACTAGACTCCAGCCTGTGTGAGGGAGTGTGACTTTTCTCAAAAAAAAAAAAAAAATTGTAACTTGGAAAGGTTGAGGGAGTAATGTTGTTGGGTCCTCACTTCCCACAGGGCCACTTGGGATGGACCACTGTGTTAATGGAAGTTGCTTCTCCTCCCTACAGCAATTCATATTTAATATTCTTTCATGTTTACAGTTCGAATTTTTTTCTTCATTGGTAATTAAACAACTTGTCCATCAAGACCGAATGTGCAGGGACGTGTGTGTGAACTCTGATGGTTTTTGAATATTTCCTGTGTGCCAGGCCTTATGTTACTAATTTTATGTGCTGTGTTTAATTTTCATGGTCCTGCAAGCCCTATCACCATTTCTCATTTTGCATTTTAAAAAGCTAAGAGGGGTTCAGTAACCTGCCCCAGGCCATACATCTAGTAAGTGCCCCAGCTGGTATTTGCTGCCACCTGTGTCAAACTCAGAACTGCTTTATTTCCACGACCTGATTTGCAGCTGTGCCAGGTGTGCCCATTACCTCACTGTACCCTCACAACAGCCCCAAGAGGTAGGCTAAGCAAGCTGAGGCTCGGAAGAGTCAAGGTTGGTCATGGGCACCTGGCCAGTGGCTGGCTGGACCTGAATTCAGTCCCACGCCTGTCTGATTTTAGAGCTTTATGAAGTTGTTTCTTTGACAACAGCTTACCTCTCTGTCATGTGACCCTAAGCTGCCTGGATGTGTACAACAGGGACCTAGGGCTACCCTAACTGGCTTGACCCCAAGGAAGTCTGTGTGGGCTGGTAAGGGTTTTTGTGTTTGCAGAGCTGTGTTAAAATAATTGGCCAAATTGCTCTTTGAGCAAAGGGGACATTTTACTTTGTGATCCTGCAGCTCTGCACACTGGTGTGGGTGCTAAGGACTGAGAACCCTTTACTAATGCTATTTTGTTAAAAGGGGGTCAAATTCATATGGAATTTGATAGTCTTTTTTTTTTGAGTTGGAATCTCTGTCGCCAGGCTGGAGTGCAGTGGCGGCATCTCAGCTCACTGCAACCTCCGCCTCCCAGGTTTAAGCAATCCTCCTGCCTCAGCCTCCTGAGTAGCTGGGACTACAGGCATGTGCCACCACACCCAGCAAATTTTTGTAGTTTTAGTAGAGACGGGGTTTCACCATGTTGGCCAGGATGGTCTTGATCTCTCCTTTTTTTTTTTTTTTTTTTTTTAAGATGGAGTTTCGCTCTTGTCGCCCAAGCTTGAGTGTAGTGGCGCTATCTTGGCTCACTGCAACCTCCATCTGCTGGGCACAAGCGATTCTCCTGTCTCAGCCTCCTGAGTAGCTGGAACTACAGGCACGTGCCACCACGCCTGGCTAATGATTTTGTATTTTTAGTAGAGATGGGGTTTTACCATGTTGGCCAGGCTGGTCTCGAACCCCTGACCTCAGGTGATCCGCCAGCCTCGGCCTCCCAAAGTGCTGGGATTACAGGCATGAGCTACCACACCCAGCTGGAATTTGGTAGTCTTAAAAAATTACGCCGGGCGCGGTGGCTCAAGCCTGTAATCCCAGCACTTTGGGAGGCCGAGACAGGCTGATCACGAGGTCAGGAGATCGAGACCATCCTGGCTAACACGGTGAAACCCCGTCTCTACTAAAAAATACAAAAAACTAGCTGGGTGAGGTGGTGGGCGTCTGTACTCCCAGCTACTCGGGAGGCTGAGGTAGGAGAATGGTGTGAACCCGGGAGGCGGAGCTTGCAGTAAGCTGAGATCCGGCCACTGCACTCCAGCCTGGGCGACAGAGCGAGACCCCGTCTCACAAAAAAAAAAAAAAAAAAAACCTGTGGCTGGGCATGGTGGCTCATGCCTGTAATCCCAGCACTTTGGGAAGCTGAGGCAGGTAAATTAAGAGGTCAAGAGATCAAGACTATTCTGGCCAATGTGATGAAACCCTGTCTCTACTAAAAATACAAAAATTAGCCGGGTGTGGTGGCACACGCCTATAGTCCCAGCTACTCGGAAGGCTGAGGAAGGAGGATTGCTTGAACCGGGAGGCGGAGGTTGCAGTAAGCTGAGATTGTGCCACTGTACTCCAGCCTGGCGACAGAGCGAGACTGTCTCAAAAAAAAAAAAAAAAAATTCCATGTGAAGTATCTCCTTCCCCAGCAGGCAATTAACACCTGGGTTCTAGCCAATGGGTAATTTTCTCTCTGGTCTTAAAATGTCCTGGGGAGGCTGGGGTGTGAGCACTTTCCCAAGGTTAGAGCACTGCTCGCAGCTCCCCAGCCAAGGAATGGTAAACAGCTATGTGTTGGTGCCTGCCCTGCACTTGTGGGAGGCCCTGGAGGCTTGGACTTGAGTGTGTTTTGTGAACTCTTTAAGACTCTGAGGTGAATAAATCAATGTAAGCAATAAGTTGTATTAAAAGACCCCTTCCCCCACCTCCAAAAAAAAAAAAGTCTTAGCAGTAAAGGGACACATTCAGTTTTTGTTTTTGTTTTTTTTTTTTCCTGAAAGCAAGTCCTCCTTGTGTGCTTTTTTTTTTTTTTTTTTTTTTTTTTTTTTGAGACAGAGTCTCGCTCTGTCATCCAGGCTGTAGTGCAGTGACGCCATCTCGGCTCACTGCAAGCTCTGCCCCCGGGTTCACACCATTCTCCTGCCTCAGCCTCCTGAGTAGCTGGGACTACAGGTGCCCGCCACCACGCCTGGCTAATTTCTTTTTGTATTTATGGTAGAGGCGTTTCACTGTGTTAGCCAGGATGGTCTCGATCTCCTGACCTCGTGATCTGCCCGCCTCAGCTTTCCAAAGTGCTGGGATTACAGGCATGAGCCACCGGGCCCCTGTGTGCCTTTTTGATACTCAGAGCTGTCCTGGGATATAATGACTATACTATGGATGACAAAATTTGGGAAACATCTGATTGGGGAAAGAATTTGTATGTCACTTTATGAGAAGCAACTAGGAGATGTAGAAGTATGGGCATTTCAAGGACAGTTTAATGACTGAGGCCAGTGTCAACCGGAAAAATATGGAATACGTGATCTAGAGGCAAATAATGGTTATAAATGAAATGCTACCAAGAACTTAGTCTAATTGAGAAGACAAAGTTAATATCTGTGAGACAGAAGCTAGCAGTTTGTTGAGCCATGATTTTGATTCTTTGTCAGAGGGTCAAGAATGGAGAAAAAATTTAGAAGAGTCAGGGAAGGCATCAGGAGCAGGTAGGATTTGAGCTGGACCTTGAAGAACAACGAATGGTATCCCTAAATGGAAGGCAGATGGGAAAGTATTTTGGATCTCAGGAACGGCAGGAGTTAAAGCTTGAGATGGGATGGGGTAGGTGCCTTGAGTGTGTGCAGACTCCTGCAGCTGGCGCTGGGTGGATGCCTGCTGGGAGCAGTGAGCTCCCAGGTGGCCAGATGGCCACTGGTTCTGATGAGGCAGCAGCCTTGGGGTTTGGTTTTCTGGGTAGTAGAGAGCAGGGTAGGTCTTGAGGAGTAGGTGCCACCTCAAGTGTTTGAGAAGGGGGCCCTGTAGAGTAATCTCTGTGGGTAGGGGCCTGGCTCAGAGTGGCTTCCTAAGACGGGCTAGATAGCAGTTCTAGAGATGGAGAGTGAAGAGAGGCCAGAGTTGAGTTGTGTTTAGGGAGTAAAGGGGGCGTCGGTGCTGGCTCGGAAGTTTGGATTCGACACCCCGGGAGCCTGCAAATCATGTGGCCTGGAAAGCTAGAAAAATGCCCATGATGGGGCCCCACCCCAGACCAATCAAAGGGGAACCAGTAATTTTTCGAAGGGCCCCCAGATAATTCTCATAGTCTGTGTGGGTGGAGAAGCTGAGCTGTGTGCTCGGAGGAGCTGCTGGGAGTGTCAGGGATTGGAAGGGGAAAACTGGAGCCAGAAGAAGCCTTTGAAGTAATGTGGTGTGGGGACTGGATTCCTGAGCAATTGTAGAATGACTGTGGATGGACTGGTGGAATCAGGGCTGGAGAGGAACTGGCAGAAATGATCACCCTGGCTGAAATACGCCTCTAAGCTACCTTGGAAAAGGACAGCTTAGAAAGTTTAAACAGGGGACGGGCAGAAGAGACTGTGATCCACCTATTTGGCAAGCCTCCTTTCAACCTGCATTTTAGCCACAGAGCAGGCACAGCAGGTTCTTATCTGTTCTCTCAAGCTTGCTAGCCAAGTTCCTCCCCACACCCTAAATTGTAATGACTGCAGCAGATGGTACATGTAAAATTTTAAATGGCATTTCTTTAATTTTATTAAAGATAGTTGTAATGTAGAGTTACTAATTTAGATAGATTCACTTTATTCAAAGTCTAGAAGTGAGATTTTACATGGTACAGTTAATGCATGTCACAGTGTCATTGTAACATATGGTATTTCAGTCAAAAAATGAGTTTATAGTTCACTTCATTTATTCTTTTTTTTTTTTTTTTTTTGACATGGAGCCTCGCTCTGCCGCCCAGGCTGGAGTGCAGTGGCCGGATCTCAGCTCACTGCAAGCTCCGCCTCCCGGGTTCACGCCATTCTCCTGCCTCAGCCTCCCGAGTAGCTGGGACTACAGGCGCCCGCCACCTCGCCCGGCTAGTTTTTTTGTATTTTTTAGTAGAGACGGGGTTTCACCGTGTTAGCCAGGATGGTCTCGATCTCCTGACCTTGTGATCCGCCCGTCTTGGCCTCCCAAAGTGCTGGGATTACAGGCTTGAGCCACCGCGCCTGGCCCACTTCATTTATTCTTAATGCTTATTGAGCACATATGTATTATGTGCTGTTGGCTGGGAACACATGAGTGAATAAAATTTAAGTTCCTCTTACATTTCAAAATAGTTTTTGGTCTGCAGATGGTGGCTTTTGCCTCAGTAACAAGTAATATTAGTTTTGGGAGATAGCTGGGGGAGGGAAGTTTAGAAAGTGGTGTCAAACATTAGAATGGAACCTGGGAACCAGAGAAGGCTTCGAGGAAATAGTATGTAAGTCGAGTCTTGAAGGAAAAGTGGGAGTTCTCAGGGACAGAGATGAGAGGATCCCTGGCTGAGGGAGCTGCATTATGCAGAGGCCTGAGCTGAGCAAGGAGGGTGTGGAGGAGGAAAAGCTGGACATGTGGCAGAGGCCCAGCTGCCTGCTGACCAGACTCTCCAGGCAGGACAGACGAGAGCTTGGTGAGGTTTGACTCATGAGCTGTGGTTTTCACATAGCCTTTTGGCGGTGAGTGGGCAGGACTGTGGGACTTGCACCCCACCTCTAATCAGAGCACCTCTGTGCTGGTGAAAGTGGGGAGCTAAAAAGAGTCCGCTTGAGAAGTGTTCCTCTGCCGTTGAAGAACAACCAAAGTTATCTGGAGCTGTAGTGAGCAAACTGGTACCCCGAGGGTGGCTGGGAGGGAGAGATTAGAGGTTTCTTCCAGAGGACCTGAAGAGCCCTCACTTTTTTCTGTTTGCAATGAGATGAATGGAGATGAAAAGTGTTCCTGTTCCCTCCTCTACTCCAGACCAGTTTCTGAAGGCCTCTGGGTAACATATATGTGATTCCTAACAGTCCCTTAGGAATAGAACTTTTAGTTAAGCAGCTCTGTTTTCCAGAAATCCCTGGATAATTTTATGACCATGTGGTAAAGGTAAGGGACCTTGCATTAACTTCAGATGACTGTCAGAGAGCTGCTGTGTGCTATGCTCTGGGTACCCAGGAAATGGTCCTCGCCCTTGACTCTGCCCAATCTGGACTAGAAAAGTGGTCCTTGGGTGGATTGCGCTCACAGATCTGTTTTGTTTGTGCCTTTCTAAACATTAAAATTGGTTGCTCTGTCAGTTTCGTATGGCTGCTGTGACAAATTGCCACAAATGCGGTGACTTAAAACAATACAGTTGTATAGGCAGGAAGTCCAACACAGGTCTTAATGGGCTGAGGTCATGGTGTAGTTAGGACTGGTTCCTGCTGGAGGCTGTTGGGGGGAACCCGTTTCCCTGCCTTTCCAGCTTCTTGAGGCCTTCTGTGTTCCTTGGCTCATGCTCCTTCCATCTTTAAAGCCAAATTCGGTTTTCCACTCTTTCCCACGTGGTTTCTCTCTGACCCTGACTCTTCTGCCTCCCACTTCTACTTTTAAGGATCCTTGTGATTACATTGGGCACACTGAATAATCCAGGATGCTGTGTTTTAAAATCAGCTGATTAGAAACTTAAATTCTTCTTCTTTTTTTTTTGTGATGGAGTCTTGCTCTGTCACCTAGTCTGGAGTGCGGTGGCGCCATCTTGGCACACTGCAACCTCCGCCTCCCAGGTTCAAGGGATTCTCCTGCCTCAGCCCCCCGAGTAGCTGGGATTACAGGTGTGCAGCACCATGCCCAGCTAATTTTTGTATTTTTTAGTAGAAAATGGGATTTCGCCATGATGGCCAGGCTGGTCTCCAACTCCTAACCTCGAATGATCCACCTGTCTCAGCCTCCCAAAGTGCTGGGATTACAGGCGTGAACCACCATGCCTTGCCTAGAAACTTAAATTCTAACTGCTACCTTAATTCTCCTTTGCCACAAAACCTAACATATTCACAGGTTCTGGGATTAAGATGTGGTTATCTTTGGGAGGCCACTATTTGCTGGTCATAGTTGCCAACATTAAAATCAGGAGATCTTACATAGCCTCCCAGTCTTGCAGCTTCATTGACAAATCAGAACACTTGGCAGCCTGGGGCCTTACTGTTGCCTGGCAACAGTGGGTCAGAGCCAGTGTCGGCGCCATCTCTAGTTGGGGCTTGCGGGTGCCAGTTCTCCACAGACCTCCACCCTCCCCATGGTGCCTGCTCATTTCCCCTGGTTGTCTGGTCCCTGCTTTGGGGACACAGGGGCTTACACAGAGTCCAGTCAGGGCAGAATCCTCAATGCAGGGTGGCTGGGTTTGTCTGCCTCTCTGTTCATGCCCTGCTCCTTGCCCCTCTGCCCCTCCCCCCTCGCTGCCTCTATACCCTTTCCCTGAAGCCTCTTCTGGCTCTGTCTGGCACACACTGTCCCTCCTCCTCTCTGTGCCCTTCTCTCTCTGACCCAGGGCTCTACATTCCACAGCATCTCTGGTGCTATTTTAGGTGGGATTGTTTGTGCCATGATTCCTTGTCTCTTTTCCCCTCCTTTTCTGGCACCCAACACTAGTACATTCTGATGCCTTCCCTTTTATGTCTTGCATTGGTGTTGGTGAAAATCAAGTCTTTATAATGTACCTTTAGAGCAATACCCGTTAAAAACCAGGATCACACAACAAGCATGTAGTTGAACATCTGTGTGCCTTGCACTCTCCTAGACATTGGAAATGCCATGGGGACTCCTGTCCTGCCTCTAGTTCTAGAAGAGAGATAGGGGAAACAAATGGGTAGGCAATCACATGACAGCGTCTTACTGCATCTGGAGAGGCAGGATCTTGCTTCCTTCAGCCCCCAAGCCTGGAGGTGAGCTCTCTTTGCATTGTGTGTTAGGTGGGGTTGTTTGTGGGGCTCTGTTAAAAGCATTTCAGTGGAAGATCCCTGAGTTTGCAGACATCACTTGGACCCCCAGCTTGTAGTTGAATTTTGTTTTTTTGAGAAGTGCAGTGGTATAATCTCAGCTCACTGCAACCTCCTCCGCCTCCTGGGTTCAAGCGATCATCTTGCCTCAGCCTCCTGAATAGCTAGGATTAGAGGTGTACGCCACCACTTCTGGCTAATTTTTGTATTTTTAGTAGAGATGGGGTTTTACCATATTGGCCAGGCTGGTTTCGAACTCCTGACCTCAGGTGATCTGCCTGCCTTGGCCTCCTAAAGTGCTGGGATTACAGGTGTGAGCCACTGCACCTGGCCAGATAGTTGAGTTTGGAGCAGGCAACTTGGAGGCTTGGATATCATACAGGTTGAGGATCCCTTGTCTGAACTGCTTGGAACTAGAAATGTTTTAGATACTAGATTTTTTTGGATTTTGGAATGTTTGCATATGTATAATGAGATATCTTGGGGATAGAACTCAAGTCTAAACGTGAAATTCGTTTATGTTTTGTGTATACCTTACACATATAGCTTGAAGATAATTTTATATAATATTTTAAGTAAGTTTGTGTACAAAACAAAGATTTGACTGCATTTTGATGGTGACCTGTTGCATGAAGTCAGGTGTGGAGTTTTCCGCTTGAGGCATCATGTTGCTGCTTAAGAAGTTTCTGATTTTGGAACATTTTGGATTTTGGATTTTCACGTTAGGGATACCTAATGTGAGACAGACTAGGCCACACAGTTCTTTGCACTGCTGCTTGGTGGTCTGAACTGGGGCTCTGATTATTTTCTGAGGGGCATTTTATTTGCCTTCTTTGAAGGGGCTTGCATTGAGTGAGTCTGCACTGTTGGGCTCAGGGTGGAGCATACCTGGTTGAGCCACCAGAGTTTAACAGCTTAAGGGCAGCCTGTCCTTTTATCTGCAGAGTATATTAACATGATAAAGATCTTTGGAAACTTACTTAAAAGCAAAATGAAACATTTCATGATGGAAGATTTCAAACAGAAAAGTAGAATGGTTTAGTGAACTCCCATCACTTAGCTTCAACAGTTAATTCTAGGCTCCTGCACCTTAGATGATTTTAAAGCAAATCCCAGTCTTCACTTTATTGGCAAATGCTTCAATATATATCTCCAACAGATAATGGACTCTTTATAAACTTATTTTTAAGTGAAGACTGACCACCAGCTCTCCTAATTCTGATTTTCGGATTTCTGTGTTTGAAGCTGATTTTTTTTAGTTGTGGAATAATGATTATATTTACACAAAATCTTGATTGATTGACTGAGACAGGGTCTTGCTTTGGCGCCCAGGCTGGAGTACAGTGGCGTGATCTCAGTTCACTGCAACCTCCACCTCCTAGGCTCAAGCCATCCTCCCACCTCAGCCTCCTGAGCAGCTGGGGCTACAGGTGCGTGTCACCATCGCCGGCTAATTTTTTGTATTTTTTGTAGAGATGGGGTTTCACCATGTTGCCTAGCTCCAGACTGGTCTTGAACTCCTGAGTGCAAGAGGCATGAGCCACCACACCCAGTCACCATGCTAAGGATTTAAAAGTGAACAGTTCTGTGGCATATGGTACATTTATAGTGTTGTGCCACTATCTAGTTTCAGAACTTTTTCATCATTCCAAAAGAAAATCCACACTCATTAGGTAGTTGCTCCTCAATTTCCCCAGCCCCTGGTATCCGTTAACCTACTTTCTGTCTATATGGGGTTTGCCTATTCTGGACATTTCATATAAATGCAGTTATACAATATCTGGCTTTTTGTATTGGCTTCTTTCACCTAGCATGTTTTCCAAGTTCATCCATGTTGTTGCATGGATCCAAACTTCATTCCTTTTTATGACCAAATTGTATTCCATTGTATGGATATACCACAATTTATTTATTTAGTGGTGGACACTTGGGTTGTTTCCACGTCGTTTGACTGTTGTAAATAGTTGCTTTTTTTTTTTTTTTGAGACAGGATTTCACTCTGTCACCCAGGCTGGAGTGCAGTGGTGTGACCATGGCTCACTGTAGCCTTGACTTCCTGGGCTCAGGGGATCTTCCCACCTCAGCCTCCTGAGTAGCTGGGGCTACAGGCCTGGCTAATTGTATTTTTTGTAGAGGCAATGTTTTAGTGTTGCCCAGGCTAGTCTTGAACTTCTAGGTTCAGGTGATTGTCCTGCCTCAGCCTCCCACAGTGCTGAGATTATAGGTATGAGCCACTGTGCCTGGCCAATAGTTGCCATTTTAATTTAACTTGTCATTGCTTAATTTGAAATATGGTGATGTGCTGCCTGGATCAAAAAGAAAATGTCATATGTGAGAGGGCAAGATAGTGACTCTTTACTCTGTTTATTGCAGTAAACACATTTTAAAAGAACTTGTAACATGTAACAGTCATGGTGGCTCATACATGTAGTCTCAGCACTTTGGGAGGCCGAGGCAGGATCACTTGAGGTCAGGAGTTTGAGACCAGCCTGGAGAGAGAGAGAGAGAGAGAGAGAGAAAGAGAAAGAGAGAGAGAGAGAGAGAAGAGGGAGGGAGAAAGGAGAACTTATAACTGAAGTATAATAAATGTAACAGAGCTCACGCCTGTAATCCCAGCACTTTGGAAAGCCAAGGCCGGTGGATTACTTGAAGTCAGGAGTTCGAGACCAGCCTAGCCAACATGGTGAAACCCTGTCTCTACTAAAAATACAAAAATTAGCCAGGCGTGATGATGCACGCTTGTAATTCCAGTTACTTGGGAGGCTGAGGCAGGAGAATCCCTCGAACCCAGGAGGCGGAGGCTGCAGTGAGCTGAGATCGCACCACTGCACTCCAGCCTGGGGGGACAGAGTGAGACTCTGTCTCAAAAAATAAAATAAACATAACAAAAGTGTACTATATATAATGTTAGTACATAAGGGGCTTAGAGACCTCTTCTGATTGTTTATGGTAACCATTAGGCCTGCTTAACAGACTGGTAGTCTGATGGGCAAACCCGACACTTCTTAGTCTTGAGAGGGCGCTGCTCCAGGTTTGAGGATAAGTAGTGGCCTTTCTGAGCACTGGAATGGAGGTGGGTGATCAATAGCCTCTGGGACTTTGCTCCACTCCTGAGTTACAGGGACAGACTTCTGTTTTCATGAGAGTCATTGACAGAGGAGCTTGTTTTCCTGTATACCAAGTCAGTGCCTTTGTGTATGTACCTTAGTGACATAGGCATAGAGTGCCTGTCTTACGTTTGCATTGTCCTCACGGCGTGGTTGTCAGTGTGGAAAGTGAAGTGGATTTGGTGGTGTGTTTCGTGTACAGGGCACTGGTTTTAGTTAAGTGTTTGTTTCTAGCTAGGAGTTAAGAGGGCAGCCCCTGGCCGGGCGCGGTGGCTCAAGCCTGTAATCCCAGCACTTTGGGAGGCTGAGACGGGTGGATCACGAGGTCAGGAGTTCGAGACCATCCTGGCTAACACGGTGAAACCCCGTCTCTACTAAAAAATACAAAAAACTAGCCGGGCGAGGTGGTGGGCACCTGTAGTCCCGGCTACTCGGGAGGCTGAGGCAGGAGAATGGCGTAAAAACCCGGGAGGCGGAGCTTGCAGTGAGCTGAGATCTGGCCACTGCACTCCACCCTGGGCGACATAGCGAGACTCCGTCTCAAAAAAAAAAAAAAAAAAAAAAAAAGAGGGCAGCCCCTAATGAGTGGCCAAGTGCTGACTGGTGGGCACCCTTCTCAAGGGCTACTTCTGTGGAACCGTGCTTTGAGAGATACAGTAAAAAGTGGCCTGTGCCACGTCTTTGGTAGATATGGTCCCAGTGTTGGGGCGCATACTCCGCTGCATCATGCTGTATGTCTTCTTTTGGAGGGTGCAAGGCAAGGAGAATCTTCTCTAGTGAATCTGGTTTGTTTTTTATCTTGTGGACAGTATGAATTCTCTGGCCACTAGGAAGCTCAGTTCATAGCCATCATTTCCCAGCTGTAATGTGACCTGCACTTTGGGTTCTAACCTGGCCTTCTGGCTCAACTCCTCCACCCCCTATTTCCTTATTGCTTGAGTTTCTTCATTTACTTTTTTTTTTTCTTATGTTCCCTGGGTTTCTTTTTTTTTTTTTTTTTTTTTTTTTTTTGAGACGGAGTCTCGCTCTGTCGCCCGGGCTGGAGTGCAGTGGCTGGATCTCAGCTCACTGCAAGCTCCGCCTCCCAGGTTTACGCCATTCTCCTGCCTCAGCCTCCCAAGTAGCTGGGACTACAGGCGCCCGCCACCTCGCCCGGCTAGTTTTTTGTATTTTTTAGTAGAGACGGGGTTTCACGGTGTTAGCCAGGATGATCTCGATCTCCTGACCTCGTGATCCGCCCGTCTCGGCCTCCCAAAGTGCTGGGATTACAGGCTGGAGCCACCGCGCCCGGCCTGTTCCCTGGATTTCTTTAACCCAGTGAGTCTCAACTTTGTACTTTAATCAGCATCCTCTAGGGAGAGTTGTTCTTGTTTTTTTTTAAAGTGCCTGTGCTTGGCCCCCACCCCTTCTGTTTGATTGATTGGATTGATGTTTTTTGAGACAGTCTTGCTCTGTTGCCCAGCTGGAGTGTAGTTGCTCACTCATAGCTCACTGCTGCCTTCAGCTCCTGGACTCCAACAGTTCTCCCTCCTCAGCCTCCTGAGTAGTTGGGATTACAGGCATGTTCAACCACATGTGGCTAATTATTTATTTATTTGTAGAGACAGAGTCTCATTTTGTTGCCCAGGCTGATCTTGAACTCCTAGCTTTAAGCAATCCTTCTGTCTTGGCCTCCCAAAATGTTGGTATTACAGACATGAGCCACTAAACCCAATCCCGCCTGTTTTTTTTTTGTTTTTTTTTTTTTAATTTTTTTTTTTTTTGAGATGGAGTCTTGCTCTGTTGCCCAGGCTGGAGTGCAGTGGTGCGATCTCGGCTCACTACAAGCTTTGCCTCCTGGGTTCACGTCATTCTCCTGCCTCAGCCTCCCGAGTAGCTGGGACTACAGGCGCCCGCCACCATGCCCGGCTAATTTTTTGTATTTTTAGTCGAGACAGCGTTTCACCATGTTAGCCAGGATGATCTCGATCTCCTGACCTCGTGATTTGCCCCCGTCTCCCAAAGTTCTGGGATTATAGGCGTGAGCCACCGTGCCTGGCCCCAATCCCTCCTGTTTTAATTGTTCTGGGATGGGGCCTGAGCAAAAATGTTTCCAGAGTTCTCCAAAAGCTGGGCGTGATGGCCTGCACCCATTATCCCAGCTACTCAGGAGGCTGAGAGGGGAGAATTGTTTGAGACTAGAAGTTTGAGGCCTGTCTGGGCAACATAGCAGGACCCTGTCTCAAAAAAGAAAGAAGTTCCTTAAAGATTTGAATGTGTGGCCAGGTTTGCGAAATGCTGCTTTAGGCCATTTCATGTCTTTTTAGCTTCAAGGCAGGGATAAGTAATCAAAAAGGATGGAGTCTGGGAGGATAGCGGGACCAAAGCCTAGTGGTATGAGCTCAGAGAATACTTGTAAAGGGGATTATATAGTGTCCAGTGGTTTTTGGCTGGTGGCACCCAGTGGGAAAGCTCTGAGGGGCTCCTCTCCTTGTCTAGAAAGAACCACAGGAAAGAGGCTCAGCTCCCTGGACCAGGAGCTGAGCAACTTAAAATTTAGCTGTGAAGTCCGTGGGCCTGTCTAATGGTGGCACAGCTTTGTAACAGGGTCTTCTGGGCCTTTCAGGACCCAGGTCCCACACTTGGAACCTGATTTATGCTTAATATCATTTACTGTATATTGTGGTTATAGAGAAGACTTGACAAATAAAGAGAACATTTAAAACATGGTCTTTGCAACTAATCTGGTCCTTCCTGTGCTTTAAAAAAGAAAAAAATTCCCACTGTCCCTGCTTTAAAGAGAAACAAATTACAAAAGAAAACCACACTTTGTTGATTTAAAAGAATATATTTTATTGGTAGAAGAAAATAGCAAGTAGGACAAGAAATTGCTATGTAATCTGACTGCAAAGTGTTGGGTAGATTTTAACATTTGAAGAAAAATGTTTCTTTAAACAAATGAAACCCTAATTTCTCCCTTCCCTCTCCAAAAAACCCCCTAGATTTTCACGTAGCTATTTTGTCTTTGAACAAAAATCTTGCTTTTTCCCCGTTCTTTGCCTTTGCCCTCTGATAATCAGTAGTTTCCAAAGACTGTGTAAAAGTCAGGTCTACCAAAACAGAGTATATGCAACATGGTGTTTGCAGGCTGCATTTCTTTTTTGTACTAGGTCCCATGGAGATTGTTTAGAATGCCTGTTTTGTTTTTTTTGTTTGTTTGTTTTTGTTTTTTTTTTGAGACGGAGTCTCGCTGTGTCGCCCAGGCTGGAGTGCAGTGGCCGGATCTCAGCTCCCTGCAAGCTCTGCCTCCCGGGTTTATGCCATTCTCCTGCCTCAGCCTCCTGAGTAGCTGGGACTACAGGCGCCCACCACCACGCCCGGCTAGTTTTTTGTGTTTTTTTAGTAGAGACGGGGTTTCACCATGTTAGCCAGGATGGTCTCGATCTCCTGACGTCGTGATCCGCCCGTCTCGGCCTCCCAAAGTGCTGGGATTACAGGCTTGAGCCACCGCGCCCGGCGTAGAATGCCTGTTTTAATGGTCATCAGAGAAAATTCGGAAAATATCTCTAAGTAGGATGGACCAAACTAGAACTTGACCTATAGCCTTAGGACCTATAGGTCGAGTCCTAGTTTGATTTGTAATCACTGTTAATATTTTGATTTATTTTCTCTCTCTCTCTCTCTTTTTTTATGACACGGGGTCTCACTGTCACTGAGGCTGGAATGCAATGGCGTGATCTTGGCTCACTGCAACCGCCGCCTCCCAGGTTCAAGTAATTCTCCTGCCTCCACCTCCTGAGTAGCTGGAACTACAGGCATGCACCACCATGCCTGGCTAATGTTTTGTATTTTTAGTAGAGACAGGGTTTTGCACGTTGGCCAGGCTGGTCTCAAATTCTTGACCTCAGGTGATCCACCTTCCTTAGCCTCCCAAAGTGCTGAGATTACAGGTGTGAGCCACCGCACCTAGCCTGGTTTATTTTCTCTAAGTAGATTGTGTTTGTTTAGTCCTCAGGGGTCTTTATGGTCTCTGTAGCCATCATGGGATTAGGATGGCTCAGAGCTTTCCCTTGACTGGCTATGCTGGGAAGAGGTCAGCTGCACCCTGCGATTTGTTTTCTACTCAAGGAAGCTTTTGGTCCCAGTCTCCCATGTTCCAGGTGGTAGGTGTCCGCAGCCTGTCAGAGGCTTTGGGAGGCCGGGAGCGATCTGTCTGGTAGGGGAGAGGCTTTGCTGCACTGATAGGGTGTGTTAACCAGTTAGATGTGGGTGAGGGAAGAGCAATAAACACTGACTCAGGTGGCTGCTGGTGCTGGTGCTGATGCTGATACTGATGCTGAGACAGTATGGAGGAGAAAATTGGTTTGGTGAGGAAGATGATTTCAGGGCTGGACAATGGGACCAAAAACTGCTAGCCCTGTGTGCACTTCAGAGGCTTCCAGAATGGGGCAGAGACACTTAATGCTCTCTGGACTTCATTCTCCCCATCTATGATATAAATGAGAGAGTGGGACTAAGTGGTTGCCAGGTCCTTCCCAATGCCAGCATGCTTTGATTCTGTCTTTTAAGACTCTGCCATCCTGGGTGAGAGTCGCATTCCTGTTGGCAGCTATTTGGTTGTTTCTGAGCGTATTCTTCTCCCTTTGGTGACACTGGGTTGGGTTGACAATGGGAAATTGGCAGTGGGTGTCAGCATATTCTTTCCACACAGTTTATTGCCTCTCTTGTCAGGAGTTTTCAGAAGGGAAAACAGGCCAATTCCTCAGGAAATGTGTTTGCCTGAGACTCAACAGCTAACTGTGATTTAACCTAGAGAGCTAGTCCAGGCTGTGGGTCTAGCCAGTGTCTAGTAATTTCCTACTGGGAGCCCTTGGCATCAATGCTACATGTGGACAGAATGGTTTGTGAGACCCTGTGAGCAGGGTTCCCACAGAGGGAAAGGTCTCTGGTTCTCTGTCCAGTGGTGTTAGGCCCACCTGACTGGTCGCAGAGCCAACCCCAGCCTTTCCACAAGACTGCAGCCATGGAGGTGAGACCGCTGTGTCAGTGAGTCTAACTGAGGGCCCGCCACATGTGTGGCCCATACACACTGGAAGTCTGTATGTGTGTGCCACATCATATTACCAACTGGTGGATATCTAAGAACTCTAATTGATAGAATTAAAAGGCTACTGTGAAGGCATTTTTTTTCCATTTGGAAAAAAAAAAAATCAGTTTATAATTTGGAATGGGGAAACAAATGTTACCTGCCTTAAAAGAAAAAATTCATTATATAACATAGTGGCTACTGAATCAAGATCTTGGAAATTTGTGATTTTTGAAAACCGCCCTGTAAAGCTCATGGAAATACAGTTTGGAATCCATTAGCTTCAGGTGTTTCTCCTTTTGGTGATAGGGAAACATGGTTTTTGCTGCTGTTTTTGTCAAATGTGAGAGTCGTAGCTCATTGATCTGGCATCTTTTGAGTGTTGGGCCTTTTTTTTTTTTCTTTTTTTTTTTTTTGAGATGGAGTCTTGCTCTGTCACCCAGGCTGGAGTGCAGTAGCACGGTCTTGGCTCACTGCAAGCTCTGCCTCCCAGGTTTGTGCCATTCTCCTGCCTCAGCCTCCCGAGTAGCTGGGACTACAGGCGCCCACCACCACGCCCGGCTAATTTTTTGTATTTTTAGTAGAGACGGGGTTTCACCGTGTCAGCCAGGATGGTCTCGATCTCCTGACCTTGTGATCTGCCCACCTTGGCCTCCCAAAGTGCTGGGTTTACAGGCACGGGCCACCGCGCCAGGCCGAGTATTGGGTCTTTAGGGGTCAAAACTTTTGATCTTTGCTTGCAGTTTTTGTTTTTTTCTCTTTTACACTCTCCCTGTTCCCTGATTAAATGGCCAGGCTTGCCTGGTTCCAGGGAAAAGGCCAAGGGTGCCTAGAGCAAGGTGGATGGGACTTTGTTTGCAGATGGTCCTTGAGAGAGCGACCCTTTGCTCCTAAATCCCCAGAGGAAGGGACGGACTTCTTTATCATGGGCATTCCGCCTTACTGCTTTGGTCTATGGCCTTTCTTCACTTGCTTTTCCTCATTTTGCTTGGAATGTGCTTCGCCTGTTGAGTACCCACCTTGTCTGCCCACTTGCACACTCCATGGCTGGCCTGAAAGCCCAGTCTGCTGTCCTGTGCCCTTTAGACTTCCACTGTAGCATTATCATCTGTTTCCACACTCCTTGTGGACTGTGCCACTGGAGCTGTTTGCAGACAGGGACCATGTCTGGTTGACCTCCATCCTTCAGCACCAGCCCAGTGCCTGGCAGCAGGAAAGCAGGAGCTGAGGAAAGGCTTGCTGCACAAGTGGATGCCAGGAGCT
This sequence comes from Macaca thibetana thibetana, assembly GCF_024542745.1. Taxonomy (NCBI): domain Eukaryota; kingdom Metazoa; phylum Chordata; class Mammalia; order Primates; family Cercopithecidae; genus Macaca; species Macaca thibetana. The sequence goes on along the minus strand of NC_065593.1, from coordinate 2,467,790 downwards.
CTGGTTCTTCCCTCCTTGAATCTACTACCTTATGATGGGAGGGACACCGGGCTGTGCTGGATTTGTGCACGATGCTTTGGGCAGCCCATGGGAGAGGGCCAGGATGAAGGAAACCCAGACAGAGTGAGTAGCAGGCTGGATGGGGGGCTTTGACCGTGGGGGAAGCATTAAAGGCCATTTACATCCTTCCAAGTGTGAAGCTGGAGGGGCCTGGAAGAGAGTCACAGAAAGGAAGGGACAAGACGTGGGAGGGTCCAGGGTCCCTGCCCTCCGGCTTCACAGGTCTTAGTACTGGGCTCTTACACGGGTTGGTGGCAGAAGGACACAGGTGGACCTGGGCTGGTGGTCACTCCTGGGCTGCTCTTGGCACTGCCATCTGAGACCTGTTGGCCAAAGGCTTTGGTGTGGCTGTGTTACTTTTTCTTTTTTATGAGAATGGAACTTTTTTTTTTTTAAATGAAATGCTCTTTTGAATAGGCAATACAGTCATTTCTAAAATGAAAATGTTAAAATATATTTTAAGAAATTTTGCCCCTCACTCCTGATCTCATCTCTGTTCTCCCTGCTCCCTGATAACCACCTGTAGCAGTTTGAATACCCTTCTAGTTTTTCTTAATGCAAGTACAACAAACACAAATTGTATAGTATTATTTCTCCCTTTTCAGTAAATGAAGGGTAGCATTCTGTGTGTACTGTTCTTCACCTTGTGCTTTTTTTTAACTTATTGTAGAGATTTTTCTGTATCAGTGCATAGAGAATGGTTGTCATTCTCTTTCAGCTGTGTTGTACTGTGAAGTTGTCCCTGTTTGAATGCTTACCCCTGAGGAAAGGCGCCTGGCTGTTTCCAGCTTGCTGTTTCATGACATGCTGGCAACAGTTGTCTCACGTGCGCATCGTTTCCCACATTGCAGTGGTCCTGCAGGGTGGCATCCCACAGGGACATTCCTGAGTCAAAGAAGAAACACAGTTGTAACTTTGACAGATTTTGCCCAGTTGCCCTCTACAGGGGTTGTTCCATGTTGCACTCCCACCAGCAGTGTTGATGCCTGATTCCACACGGCCTTGCCAACACAAGGTGTAGTCAGATGCTTGGAGTTTTGCCAGCCTGACGTTTGTAAGTAATATCTCAGTATAGTTTTAATTTGTATTTTTCTGAAGAGGAGTTGATCATGTTGTCGTATGTTTAAGGACCATTTATAGTTTTCTGTGGACAGTTCTTTGGTTTTTCTCTTGGGTTATTGGTTTTTTCTCAATTTCTGTGAGATGTATTTTATATTTTTGGAAGGTTAGTTCGTTGTCTTATGAGTTATAAATTGTTTTCAGGCTAGGAATTATTCTGATCTAGGCAGAGTCTTTAAATAATTCCATTCCTCCCCTTCCCTCTGCCCCATCTCCTGAAGTTTAAAGATTCTGGCAGTGGCTTTGGGACAGAACCACACCTTTGGCTTACTTCCAGGATTTAAGTTAATTGGCCTTAGACACATTTTCAGTATGAACTTACGATAGTGTAGATGTATTTGAGCTGTATCAGGGTGGGCTACATGATGTGAGAACAGCCATCCCCTCTCACCTTAGTGGCCTAACAGCAGAGGCTCATTTCTTTTTCATGCTGCATGTCCAGTGTATGTGGTCAGGAGACTTCACTCATCATAGCCACTCATGAACCCAGGATGATGGTGGCACAAGACTTTTATTTTATTTTGTTTTGTTAACAGTTTTATTGGCCGGGCGTGGTGGCTTATGCCTATAATCCCAGGACTTTGGGAGGCCAAGGTGGGTGGATCACTTGAAGTCAGGAGTTCGAGACCAGCCTGGCCAGCATGGTGAAACCCATCTCTATGAAAAATACAAAAATTAGCTGAGCATGGTGGCGCATGCCTGTAGTCCAGGCTGTTTGGGAGGCTGAGGCAGGAGAGTTGCTTGAACCCAGGAGGCGGAGGTTGCAGTGAGCTGAGATGGCGCCACTGCACTCCAGCCTGAGCGACAGAGTGAGACTCTGTCTCAAACAAAATAGACTAGGCGCAGTGGCTCATGCCTGCCATCCCAGCACTTTGGGAGGCCGAGGCGGGCGGATCACCTGAGGTTGGGAGTTCAAGACCAGCCTGACCAACATGAAGAAACCCTGTCTCTACTAAAAATAAAAAATTAGCTGGGCATGGTGGTGCATGCCTGTAATCCCAGCTACTCAGGAGGCTGAAGCAGGAGAATCACTTGGACCCAGGAGGTGGAGGTTGCCATGAGCCAAGATCATGCCATTGCACTCCAGCTGGGCAACAGGCACGTTTAAACTCCATCTCAAAAACAAAACAAAACAAAACAAAAGCAGTTTTGTTGATATATAATTTATTTGCTATGCAATAAAGTTCACCATCAGCGTAATCTTATTTTAGAACATTTTATTACCCCCAAAAGCAACCCTGTACCCATTAAGCAATCATTTCCGCTCCCATTCTTCCCAGACCCTGGCAACTATCAGTCTACTTTCTGTCTTTATGGATTTGCCTGTTCTGGACATTCCACATAAATAGAGTCACACAGTATGTGGGCTTTTGTGTTTGGCTTCTTACATTCAGTGTAATGTTGTCAAGGTTCATCCATGTAGTAGAATGGACCAGAATTTCCTTTTTAAGGCTGAATAATATTCCATTGTGTGGATAGATCACGTGTTGTTGATTCATTCATCAATTAGATAAAGTTGTTTCCAGTCTTTGGCGGTCGTGAGTAACACAGCTGTGAACATGGTACACGAGTCCCTGTGTAGACATGCTTTCCTGTGTCTGGATAGATACGGAGGCTCCATCCTGACATAGGCACCCACTGTCACCGCCACAGGGAGTATGGCACCTGTCTTACTGTTCAGCAGAGAGTGACACACATCATTTCTATCTCATCTCATTGCAGTGCCATGGCTGACTTCAGAGGAGGTGGGAAAATGACCTTCTGTCGTAGGTCTAGAAGTGGGTGAACTGGAAATACTTGGTGGCTGGAATCAGTACTATAGAAGAGAAGAGAAATGGACATCCCTGGGGCCCAGGAGAGTGGTTTTGTCTGGATAAGTCACTCTGGAAAGCGTCCGTTAATAAGGAGGGAGTTCCAGGATAGAAATTACATGGGTTGGCCTTGAAAGCTGGTTGGTGGAAAAACCTCATATCTTCCAAGGAGTGTCTTAGATGGATATGATGATATTGGAACAGAGAAGGGCAACCACATAGAAGTAATATTAAGTAGAACGGAGGCTTAGGATTGAGCACTTCTGAGTTTCACAGGAGGCACTGTGGCCCAGAGCTTCATCCCAGCTCTGTGATTTGCTATATGTTACCCTCTCTCTTGTGCAATGCCTCCGTTGCAAAAGTGCAGCAAGATCAGTGCTCTGAAACCCCTGGGTCAGTGCCTGGCACATGGTAGGCACTCAGTAAATTACAGCTGTCACCTTGGTGCATTTGACCAACAGCAGCTGAGTCTGCAGTCACTGAGTCACCAGACCTGGCCTTCCTGAGGCCTTGGGCTTGTTTTCCTTATGAGGCATAAATGTGCTTAAGAACATCCCTGTTTCCTTGGCCTGGTCATCCGTGTGGTGGCTGAAGGAAAGAGGGGGCTGGAGCGAGGAGTGGGGTTAGGGGCACAGTTGTAGCCAGTGTATATTTGGAGGGCAAGCAAACAGTTCTTCCTTGGCCTCGGCACAAGTTTCTAAAGTAGAGCAATTTCTGAGTATAGGAGTAGCTGGGGAGATCTGCACACGCACTCAGTTGTCAGTGCTGGAAACGGGCCCCTTTATTATTATTTTTCTAAACAAAGCAGGACAATGGCAGTATAAACATTGTTTGAACAAAAAGCATTTGGCCAATGGAGATAAAACCAAAAGGAAAATAATAACTTTGATTTCCTTTTGGTTTTTGTGTTTTGACATTTGGTAACATACTTCTAATCTTTTAGGAATTAAAAAAATTATATGGTATGTGAACTCCAGTTTGTTTATGCTGTTAAATTTAGTGCGAAGTAGACTCAAAAATTCCCCTCCTGTTGGGATGTCAGCTTGCTCCCATTTTTGTTTTTCTTGGAGAGGCATGGTCAAAGGACTAGTGGGACCTGAAGAAGGCCCATCAAAAGCATGTGAGGTGTGTGGGGAAACCTGTAGTAAAGCAGAAAGTGCGGCCTTATTTCCTCTCATGTTCCTTATCTTGCTGATCCTCGCAGGCTGCCATTTCCATTTTACAAATGAGGAAACTGAACTGAGATTCAGTGAGGTGACTAAAAGGTGCTGGGTAGAGCAGTGATCTTTTCATTCTTCCAGGTAGTTCTTTTAAAACTTACCAATATTCATAGGCCATGTTTTATGTTCAGTGAGGGCATTTGTGGTTTAGTAGGGGTATAGAGAGAATCAGAAAGCTTGGAGGAAGGGAGAGAGAAAGCGGGGAGTGTGTGAGCAGGTGGGGCTGGACTCGGTGCCCTGTGGAGTCATTCATTCTTGCAGCAGATGTGTGCCAGGCACTGTGCCAGGCCCAGCATGCAGCAGCAAGGAGACAGTCAGGGTCTCTGTCCCTTGAGAGCCTGTAGTCCAGAGGTCGTGGGAGGAAGGAAGGAGGGTGGAGGGAAAGCCGGAAGCCCAGGCGAGCTCCAAGGCTTCTGGCTCAGTCAGCTGGGCAGCAGGTGGTGGATCCTGGGCAGAGCATCCCTGGAGGGAAGGAGAAGGGGGCAGGTGTGGAGTTGGGGACAGTGGGTTCAGTTTTGTCCTGAAACTGGAGGGGAATGTGGGTGGCATGGTGCAGAGGTGTGTACCAGTGACCAAGAAGGTATAGTGGCCAGGCATGGTGGCTCACACTTGCAATCTCAGCACTTTGGGAGGCCACGACAGGAGGATTGCTTGAGCCCAGGAGTTTGAGACCAGCCTGGCCAACATAGGGAGACCCCATCTCTGCAAAAAATAATAAGCCGGGCTTGGTGGTGCACACCTGTACTTAGGAGACTGAGGTAAGAGAATCACTTGTGCCTGGGAGGTCCAGGCTGTAATCAGCTATGACTGTGCTACTGTACTCCATCATGGGTGACAGCGAGACCCTGTCTCAGGAGAAAAAAAAAAAAAAGAATGTCTAGGAAGTTATATGTGGTCTCACACAAAGGTCTGAACTATTTGTTGGTGGTCATCAGAAGGAGAAGGCACTTCCCAAGCATGCACTGCTCTGCATGGGGCAGAAAAGCATGACCTCTTCATTCTCTGCTTCCCTGGCACTGGATGGTTCTCTTGTGTCCCCCACTGCTCTTGGCCCTTTCTTGGACTTGGCTGATGGCTATTTGCCTCCTCCTTAATTGCATTCTTGTCCCCATCTTCCTCTGCTCTCTCTCTCCCTTGGTCCTCTCACATGCTCCTCTGAGATGAACATGTTGGCCACGGTGCCCCTCCTGAGCCCTGGACCTAGGCACCAGCTGCCACTAGGCCGTTTTCATTCTCCAGGCCTGTCCTGTCAGCACCTCCAGCCATGTTTGTTTGAAGTAAAACTGAGTATGCTGCCTCCTCCCTTCGTTTGGAACCTCTCCACCTTCCCTTTCTGTTAAGGGTGCCTCCATCCTCCTGGCTGTTCAGCCCCTTCTACCCCACCCACACTGACATTTGGTTGTCAGGGTTCATGTTCCCACTCTGTGTTTATGTCCATCGCCTGCCTTTCCCATTCCCCTGCAGCTGGATTCAGGCTCTGGACTCTGCTCATCATGTTGTATAGCTTCTCAGTCATCTTTCTATCTTCCTCCTCCCGCCTCTGCCCTAATCCTTTCTCCCACTGCTGCTTGATCAAGATTCAAAAATACCATCCTGACAATGTGAGTTCCCTGCTCCAAACAAAAATAAAAAATCAACTTTAGTAACTTTGCCTTCCCCAGTATTTCCCAAAATAATTTTAAGTGGCATACAGCTGAATGTTCTTAGTTTTAATCTTTGTCTTAGAAATGCCATAGTATTTTGGCAGTTCCTGAAAAGGTTAAATGTGTAGTTACCATATGACCTATCAGCTTCACTCCTCAGTATTTACCCAGGAGAACTGAAAACTTATCCACACAAACACTACATAGATGGACATCTCAGCATTATGAATATGAATATATTAATATCTTCATGGCACGATAGTAAAAAATTAGAAACAACCGGAATATCCATCAACTAATGAATGAGTAAACAAAATGTGGTCCATCTATACAATGGAATATTATTTAGCCATAAAAAGTAATAGAATACTGGGTGCATAATGCAACATGGATGAACCTTGAAAACACTGAACCTGCTGGGCGTGGTGGCTCAAGCCTGTAATCTCAGCACTTTGGGAGGCTGAGGCAGGTGGATCACGAGGTCAGGAGATCGAAACCATCCTGGCTAACACAGTGAAACCCTGTCTCTACTAAAAATACAAAAAAATTAGCCAGGGGTGGTGGCGGTTGCCTGTAGTCCCAGCTACTCGGGAGGCTGAGGCAGGAGAATGGCATGAACCCGGGAGGCGGAGGTTGCAGTGAGCTGAGATCGTGCCACTGCACTCCAACCTGGGCAACAGAGCAAGACTCTGTCTCAAAAAAAAAGAAAAAAAGAAAAGACTGAACCTTTCACGTAAGAGAAAGAAGCCAGACACAAAAGTTCATATATTATATGGTTTCATTTATATGAAATGTCCAGAGTAGGCAAATCTATAGAGAGTAGATTTATCATTGCCAGGGGCTGGGGGTGAGGACATGGGTAGTGACCACTAATGGATATGGGGCTTATTTTTGGAGTGTTGAAAATGTTTTAGAATAATAGTGAAATAGTGATGATTGCACAACATTGTGAATGTACTAAAAAAAACCCCGCTGAGTTGTATACTTTAAGATGGTGAATTTAATGCTATGTGAATTATATCTCAATAGAAACAAAACAAAAAATCCCCCCATATGCCATAGCAGTAATACCTGATTTTATATATGTTACTGAAAGTGAGTATTTGAATTTAAAAGTAAATTGATATGAAGAAAAATAGGAAGCAAACAGTAGAGCAGCTTTTTTTTTTTTTTTTTAAGACTGAGTTCCACTCTGTCGCCCAGGCTGGAGTGCAGTGGCGCAGTCTCGGCTCACTACAACCTCCGCCTCCCGGATTCAAGCGATTCTCCTGCCTTAGCCTCCTGAGTAGCTGGGATTACAGGCGCGCACTACCATGCCTGGCTAATTTTTGTATTTTTAGTAGAGACGGGGTTTCACCATGTTGGTCAGGCTGGTCTCAAACTCCTGACCTCGTGATCCGCCCACCTCAGCCTCCCAAAGTGCTGGGATTACAGGCATGAGCCACCGTGCCCGACTGAGAAGCTTTTATAGTAAGAATTGAATGAATGGACTAATTCCCGGGACAGTGCTTGCACATAGTGGGTGCTCTGTGTTAGTCATTGTTACTATTGGGAGGAGCTGGCAAAAATTTTGAAGGTGGACAACCCAAGTTGGCAAGTGCAGATTTCTTGTGTGCCTAGTGAGGCCCTGTTGGTGCAGCCTCAGCCTGCTGCAGCCTCTGCGTTCCCAGCTACCTTAGTGGCAGACATCTCCCGCTGAGAGCTCTCACTCTGCCCGCAGAGGCCTCCTCTTCCATACTCAGGCACTCATCCCTCTCATTCTTCATTGCAGTGCCCTTGATGGCCCCCAGTTTTGTCCTCGTCTTCTCAGGAGCTGCCTGGAGCACCCAGTTTGGAGTCGTTTTATTGCTCCCCCAGTCCAGACAGGATGCCACATCTGTGCTTGTCCAGATCCCCTGTGGCTGCTGGCATGGGGATCTGGACACACAGTGAGTGTGTGAAAAGTACTTGTCAAACCGGTGTCAACTAAACTATGAATACATCTTTTTTTTTGAGGCAGAGTCTTGCTCTGTTGTCCATGTTGAAGTGGCATGATCATGGCTCACTGCAGCCTCAAACTCCTGGGCTCAAGCGATCCTCCATCTCCTTCTCCCACTCCCAGAAGTGTTGGGATTATAGGCATGAACCACCACACCTGGCCTTAATACATCTTTGTGATGACAAAACGATGTTATAAATCAGGCAAAAATATTTTAAAAATGTATTGCAGAGAGAATTTGTATATCCTGTGAATGAGCTGTTCTAGGAACAGACTCTAGAAAAACTGGCCCATGTATCCCAGGAGACATGCACGGCTATAGAAGCACTTTTCACAGTAGCAAAAATCTGGAAATAACTCAGATGTCCATGGACAGAAACACGGGTAAGCACATTGTTCAGTATTGGCATGATCACATGGCACACAGTGGTGACAGTGGGTGAGTGGCAGCTAGCTGTGCATAGCAATAGAGAGAACTTCAGAAGCAGTATAGAATGCCACAGGCAGCCTGGGGAAGACGGCATACTGTTCAGTTTTACTAGTGTGCAATACAGTTATGTTTTTTTTTAAAAGTGAGGGACTGAAAACCCAGTACCAGGGCTGTTTGCCTTGGGGGTCAAGGAGGTGGGGAGAGGGAAGTGAGGAGGGGCCAGGTGGCTGGACATGGTGGTCATGTTCCAGGCCTTGAGGGAGCTGTGGAGTCATGGGGACTCATTTTGTTTGTCCTCACATGTGGTTTGCACATATTCTCTTATATATACCTAATGTTACCTAATAAAACATTTAAGAAGACAGAGGAACAACAAGAAAACATTAGGGCTGGCTCATGCCTTTTGTGGGGTAGACTCTGACATGTAAGAGTTAGGAAGGAACATTTCCTCCTAATGTATCCAGTCAGTGTTGCACAGTAAATAAAACACTGGGAATGTCTCCAGCAGAGGAGGAAAGAGGGAAGTAGTATTTTTACTCTGCACCAAAAAAGGAAGTTTACCTTTCAACATGAAGAGACTTTTTTTCCTGATTGGTATTTCAGATGACAACAGCTATTTCAAAGGAACAGTGCAGGTTTCTCAGGGTGTTAAAGTCAGTGTGACTGATTTAGTAGAAGACACTGTTAATAGCCAAAGAGGCATCATTTCTTAAGGATGTGAGTTCTGAAGAACACGTTTTTAAGAATAGTTTTAGAGTCTCTGTGTTGTTATTTTGGACCTCGACCCTGACTGACTCCATTTTATTGCCAGTGTGTAGAACTTTCCACATTTCAAGGTAAAAGTTTGTTTGAATAGCGTTAAAGCCTCTTCCTTTTTGCTGACTGCACTGAAGGGAGCTGGGAATGTCAGGTTCTATCCTGGCTTAGCACTGAACCGCTCTGGGTCCTGGCATCTGCACGTGGTTGACTTCCAAGGCCCTTCTAGCTGTAGCATCTTTGCTCCTGCTTGCTTGACTTGGTGAGAGGCTGGGGAAAGAATCTCTTATGGCTCACAGAACGTGAGGTCGGAAAACAGTTGTTTCCATGCCATCTTTTGGCCTCAAACATCTAGACAAGAGGTACCTTTCTAGGCCTGCAGATTCAGCAGAGGAAAGTTCCTTGTTCTCACGATTTTGAGCACTGAATTTGTCTAAAGCTACAAAGAATGAGAATAGGGATGAAGAGGATGGGATCAGAAGTCAGAGTCTGAGAGCAAATCCTAGTCACACCAGTTGCTGGTAGTGCGGCCTTGGGTCAGTTACTTAGCCTCTCTTTACCTTACTTTCCTCCTCTGTAAGATATGAATAAGAAGAATCACTCCTCCATAGGACTGTTACGAAGATTCAATCAGTGGACACATGTGACCTGCTAATTAGTATTCACCAGCCTCTGCTTAGAGAGCCTCTTCTGTTTCTTACTGCTGTTTTAATTCTGTCCTGTTACTAGTATCAGAGAGCACATCTGAAACTTTGCTTGGAAATGCCAGCTGTAGAGGAGAAGAACAAGCAAGATTGGTGATGGTTTTAAACAGGTTGTGTGTATAGTCTGGAGAGAGATGCTTGTAGTAGACAATGCCACCCACTCCTCTGGTAGGTGATTCCCACCCAGTGTGTTCTCATAGGGATACTTCTGTGGGCTTTCATCTGCTGCCGAGCTGTCCTCAGTAACCTGCTGAGAAACATCCCTGTAGACATATGCACCTTGGCGGGACATAGGAAAGGAGGCAGGTATTTGGATACCTCTTATTTGCCAGTCCTACTCTTACCAACCCTCACAGCCAGGCTGAGCAGCACCTGTTACCTCCATTTGAGAGGTGTGGAAACAGAGGCTCAGGAAAGCTCAGCTTGCCTCAGACCATGCAGCTGGAAAGGCAGGACATAATCCCTGTGGCCGGAGTGAGAACCACATATTTCAGCCCTAGGCTGCTGCCCAGGCTCCTGGTGTTGCTCCTGAGTCCAGCTGTAAGAGGCATCCAGTGGATTCTCAGGCCCTGTGGTGCCTGGGCTTCGGCAGGTGCTGGTTCATGTGGAGCATGTGTTAAGCACTGGTAGGGCTGTTCCTGTTCCCAGGCAGTTTATTGTTAGGCAGACAATACAGCAGCTGCCCTTTAACTCAAGAGATGGAGACCAAAAGGGAAACAGGAACTGGGAGAACAGCCTCAAGGTGTGAACTCTGGCAGTCTCTGAGTGGCGAGATAATGGGTATCTTTAACAGTGTTCTTATTTTTTGCTTGTGTGTCACATGGAAGGTGTTTGTTGAGGGTTCAGTGTGTGCCAGGCACTGTTCTAGACAGTGGCAAAGAGGCAGGCTGGGCCCTGCTCTCAGAGGGGTGGTGTGGGGGCAGGAGAGAAACAGATAAAACAGGCATGTAAGAAATGTCAGAGAGAGGAGGAGCCCTGTTCCAGAAGACAGCTGGTGACATTGATAGAGAGTGCCTGATGGGTTCTGAGGAGGCCATGCGATCTGAGTGACAAGGAGCCAGTCTAGTGACAGATAGAGGAAGGATGCTAGGTGGGGGAAATGGCAGGTGGGTAGAGTGCAAGGCAGGAGCCGGTTCCGGTCATAGGGAAAGTGATTGGAAACGAGAGTGCAGCATGTGAGTGACACATAAAGAGTTAACCCCTCAGGGCCCACCTCTGGGATGCAGGGGCTCATCCTTTGAGCTTCAGCTGAGGTGAGCCTGCTCTTGTGGTCTCTTAAGACCCTGGCTCACCACCCATCCCACAGTACTGCTCAGATGAGGCTCAGCGGACATCAACCATCACTGCTACCAGTCTCTGCAAGTAACTACCTCCGACATCTGCCTTGTTCCTCCCAAGCTGCTGTGGGAAGTCAGATGTGACCTCCTGGAGGCACAGATGGGAGGGCAGAGGTGAGCAAACCACTTGTTTTTCTTGCATCTGTGGTCTTGCACTTGTACATGCACAGTGTAAAAATACTTGTTCTTTGGCCAGCCTCTGGAGCTCTCTTTGAGAAAATACGTTATGTCACTACTGTGCCTGAAACCAGAAGTCAGCAGGCCCTGCCTGAGGGGATCCACTGCCCCTCCTTCCACACTCTTGCAGGCTCCTCGCGAGATGGCTACAGCCTAGCAGTTAGCACCACCACATCCACCAGCCAGGTCTAAATTAAGCACGAGATCATGGGAATGTAGATTTTCCCATGCAGCTCTGCATGTTTTTCAGATGTCTCAAGCTGGAAAATTATACTGATCAAATGGTAATTCATAGCTCGGCCTGTCCTGTGCGGTGGGGGTGAGTAGCCATTAAAGGCTCCCGTTTGCTGTGTCCAGTCTCCGGTTGACTTCGTCGTCTCCCATCAGCCAGTATTTTCTCTAGCAGAGCCACAGTGTGTTAGAAACGGGGAATCTCTGCCTAAGGATCACAGCGGCCATCCTCAGAGGAGGGAAGGGTTCTGAAGGCTGCTTTTCACATTTCTAAAGCCTGAAGGGAAGTGCTACTTTTTTGCCCACCATGAAGCCCCACAGGCTAACAAAAACATCTGCTGCTTGGCTGTGGCTGGGATTCACTCCCTCAGTTGGTGACCTGTGGCTGGGCTGATCGGAAGCTTGGGTTTCTCATAACACCATGGAGATGGCAAGGAATTGAATCACTGGTCAGAATGGGGGCCTTTGGGACTGAAGGGTTTGGAGTAAGCATCTGGTTTTAGAAGCAAGGACCCTGGGTACTGGCTTCTTGGTGCCACAGAGCGGTCACAGCATTGACCCTGGTCCCTGGATTCCCATCTCCTCTCTCTGCCACATCACGTTATTTGCATTTTGGCATGATTTTTAAAAGAATGCTGTTCATAATTTGGTCATTTGTAAGACTGCTTTGAGGAATGGGAGAGGTAGGGGAGCATTCAAGAATTCTCATATGCCTTTATGAAGTGTTGCTGCCTGCCCTTTGTGCAGTCACAGTGTTTGATCCTGTACACTGAGGGGGAGGTGCAGCTCCTTGCCATACCCCTGTTTTCCTGTATTGGCAGGAACAGCCAAAACCAGGTCTCCAGACCCCATCTTTTCTTCACGCAGTCTTTAGAAAGACTGCATTTCCCCACCTGCCTGTGCAGTCTGCACTCACAAGCTGCTCCTCCCAGAGACTAAATAGTAGGGGCATGTTGATAACAAATTAAATCCCTTGTGTATGTTTTGATACTTGACTTCTGCTTTTAGAAAATTAAGTACAGGGCCGGGTGCGGTGGCTCAAGCCTGTAATCCCAGCACTTTGGGAGGCCGAGACGGGCGGATTACAAGGTCAGGAGATCGAGACCATCCTGGCTAACACGGTGAAACCCCGTCTCTACTAAAAAATACAAAAACCTAGCCGGGCGAGGTGGCGGACGTCTGTAGTCCCAGCTACTTGTGAGGCTGAGGCAGGAGAATGGCCTGAACCCGGGAGGCGGAGCTTGCAGTGAGCTGAGATCCGGCCACTGCACTCCAGTCTGGGCGACAAAGCGAGACTCTGTCTCAACAACAACAAAAAAAAAAAAAAAAAAAAAAAGAAAATTAAGTACATATCAAGTTCTAGGAGGCCAAGTGACATTTAATTTGAGCTCTGCTGTATCTGTTTCAGTGACTCTCAGATCCTGGGAGAAGCTGCCTAGGTGACTTCCTGAGGGTAGACCTCCTACTCCCCGGGAGGGTGGCGTGGACCAGCTTAGGGGTTGGTTCTTCCTATGCAGTCAGCCCTTCCTGGCTCCCTCCTGGCAGCAGGTTAACTGACACCTGCAGGGATCTTTCTTCCTTAGAAGAAAGTGCCAGGGGAGACAAGTAAGCACATGGGCAGTTTACCTTTTCCTGGTCTACCATCTAGAAGTCAAGTCTGAAATGTTTGTTTTTCTTCAAAATTCTTTAAGTATATGAGTATAAAGGTTTTTTTAGCCCACTTTTTGGAGACTGATAAATTTTTTATTAAAAAAAACACTTCATTTTATAGACAGGGTCTTGCTAGGTTGCCTAGGCTAGATTTGAACTCCTGGGCTCAAGTGATCCTCCTGCCTCAGCCTTCTGAGTAGCTGGGTCTACAAGAGTGTAGCACCCTGCCCAGCTGATATAAAATTTGATTTCTCTAACCAACAGGAAGCCACCTTCAGTTAGTGAAGATGATGAAGATGATGTCTTACTGTTTTTCTGGTATGAGGGAAATAAAGGATTTTTTTCTTTTCATTTTTCTACGGGATGAGCAACAGTTATTAGACTTTAAGTTATTGTTAGCATGGCTGAAACGGAGTTATAATAGTCTTTTCTCTTTTGGCTGAAATGATGACTGTTGAAAAGAATGTGGCACTGTCCATATTGTCCTAACTGGCCTGTTGTCTTCCGGAGAGCGCGTGTGGTTTGGTTAAGTGATCTGTGGTCTCAGCTACCCCAACTGGGCCTCCTTGTAATGATCGTTGTACCCTTTTGTCCGGTAGGAAGATGGAGATGTATCCTCACTCATGGACTGTACCTCAGGAAAGATAAAGCCAGTGAATTGAGGATTGTGGAGTATTGCACACGTTCAAGTGTCCTGCAGTGGTCACCATGACACTGACTTCAGCATGCCTAGAAATCACCATGGGGGCTTGTTAAGAGAGTGGCAGCCCCTCAGCTCTGCCCACAGAATGACTGGGTTTTTGAACAGACTCCCAGGAAGTTCTGATATATCTGGTTGATGGACCACACTGATGGAACACTGTGGGAAAGGTGGGGTGTACCCCTTTCCCAAGCATTCTCTGTCATCTGCTTTTAAAAAAATAAAGTACATGTAGAAACATAGGAGGCTGCCAGACATACATAGGTGGAGCTGCCATCTGAAGTGAAGATGTTCAGGTCAATTAATTCACCCATATTTATTGATTGGGACTGGGTTTTCTTTTTTTTTTTTTTTTTTTTTGAGATGGAGTCTCGCTCTGCCCGCCCAGGCTGGAGTTCAGTGGCGTGATCTCGGCTCACTGCAAGCTCCTCCTCCTGGGTTCACGCCATTCTCCTGCCTCAGTCTCCCGAGTAGCTGGGACTACAGGCGCCCGCCACCACGCCTGGCTAATTTTTTTGTGTTTTTAGTAGAGACGGGGTTTCACCGTGTTAGCCAAGATGGTCTCGATCTCCTGACCTCGTGATCCGCCCGCCTCGGCCTCCCAAAGTGCTGGGATTACAGGCGTGAGCCACCGCGCCTGGCCTGGGACTGGGTTTTCACAATGTTGATTGACCTGTGATCGTTAGGTTTGGGGAGGGCAGTGGAGAGACAGCTCCCTGACAGCCGAGCTTGATCTTCAGTGATGGCTGGTGAAAAGCCACTCCCCATAGTTTCCTTAGGGACTTGATACAGACCCCAACTGAAAGGTGAGCATCTTTCTGTCAGCACACGATCAGCCACACCTTGGTGGCACAGAGGCACGGGGTACAGAGATGTGTGCCTTCACCACAGACCCACCTGTGCTGTTTGGAACTGCGAAAAGCCTCTGTCTCTCATGGTAGGGAACTCTAGATTTGCAAAGAATTTCCCCACCCAGCTCCTCAAGCCGTTGGAGCACATTTTTATGGAATACTTCTTACCTCCTGGGTCATAACCCTAGCCTTGGAATTTTTTTTTTCCAGTTTTGTTCTGTTTGCTGTTTTGTTTAGTTTCTTTCCAGTCTCTACTCTGATTTGAATTCTGTGTTTTCAACTATGCCAGAAATTTTTCCCCCAGCTTGTCCCCTGCATGTATGATGATCCAGCTGTTATTTTATCATTCCTATCATGAGTCACTCTCAAAAAAGAGCAGATGATCCCAGACGTTGGTTGGGGGTGCCTCATTCACAGGGAGTGCCGAGCCCTCCTGGGAAGGATGCGGTTCTTCCTTGGTTGGTCTGGGGCTGTGGGTCACCTGTGGCTGGGGAGAGCCTGGCTGATGTCTTTGCACTCCTACTTGAGGCCCTATTGGAGGTTCAGGGAGGGGCCTATGCTCTGTCCTTTTGTTGTTTGGCTGTTGCTGCCTTTCTACCTCTGGTTCTCTCAGGTGCTTCGTGCACAGGGTTTGCAGTTGGAGGTGTCAAAAGCACACATTGCTGTAGGTTACAGCATGAGAATTCCAGGGGATAAATGGCTTCATGCACAGGTAGACCTAGAGGTGCAGACCACATGCTGTTATGTCTTGTGCCTTCTCCTGTCCTGGCTTCTTGCTTTCTTCTATGGCTACTTCAATCATAGGTAAACTCTGACTCTGCCCCTGGGGTGTGTTCCAGCAGCTTAGCAACCCTGCTGGTTTCCCAGAAGTTTTAGGAACCATCCTGAGGGGTCTACAAGTGGTCCAGTCTAGATTCTTAACATATCACTGATCTAGCTACTGGGTGGGGGAAACTGTGGGGCTTTAATTGGCTTGATCTCAGTCCTGGGCCTATTCCTGGCCAGTTTCGCAAGGATGACTGAAGTACTCTTTCCAAGAAGAGGAGGATTATGGTTGTTGCATAGGCAAAATCAACGATTCAGTTTTCAGAATGGAAATAAAATATTTGGTTTAAAGAACTTTACCTAGTTCTGGGGACTAACTGTAGAAAAATGAGTATTCCCTTTCATATTGAGTAGATACGGCTTTTAATGTGGAGGCTCTGAAGCTCCCAGGGCATTTCAGAAGGCCTGACAATTTCTGCATTGCTCACGGTGCTACTTCCCCAAGCCACCTCAAGCATTTAGTTTCTTGGCTGTTTTTTTTTTTTTTTTTTTGAGACGGAGTCTTGCTCTGTTGCCCAGGCTGGAGTGCAGTGGCGTGATCTCGGCTCACTGCAAGCTCCGCCTCCCGGTTTCACGCCATTCTCCTGCATCAGCTTCCTGAGTAGCTGGGACTACAGGCGGCCGCCACCGCGCCCGGCTAATTTTTTGTATTATTAGTAGAGACAGGGTTTCACCGTGGTCTCGATCTCCTGACCTTGTGATCCACCCACCTCAGCCTCCCAAAGTGCTGGGATTACAGGCGTGAGCCACTGCGCCCGGCCTAGTTTCTTGGCTGTTTGTTGGAATTTTATTGACTCTGTGTGGTTAACAATTGTTATCTAACGTGCATCCGCACCCTTATTTCTTAGTAAAATGAATTATTAATTAATATAATTTCAAAACAAGTTTTTAGGGCTAGGGCTGGAGTGAGGAAGGTGTGGCTGGTGTGGTGGTGACCAGGAGCGTCTGCCTGGTCATCTCATCCCACGAATAAAGTGGCCTATTCTGTGGGCCTGCTCAGCCTGTTTTTTTGTTTGTTTTGAGACAAAGTTGCTCTGTCACCCAGGCTGGAGTGCAGTGGCATTATCATGGTCCACTGTAGCCTCCGTCTCCTGGGCTTAAGCAATTCTCCCATCTCAGTCTCCTAAGTAGCTGGGACTGCAGACGTGCGCCCCCATGCCCAGCTAATTAAAAAAAAATTTTTTTTTTTTAAATTTTTTTTTTTTTTTTTGAGACGGAGTCTCGCTCTGTCACCCAGGCTGGAGTGCAGTGGCCGGATCTCAGCTCACAGCAAGCTCCGCCTCCTGGGTTTACACCATTCTCCTGCCTCAGCCTTCCGAGTAGCTGGGACTACAGGCGCCCGCCACCTCGCCCGGCTAGTTTTTTGTATTTTTTAGTAGAGACGGGGTTTCACCGTATTAGCCAGGATGGTCTCGATTTCCTGACCTCGTGATCCGCCCGTCTTGGCCTCCCAAAGTGCTGGGATTACAGGCTTGAGCCACCGTGCCCGGCCTTTTTTTTAATTTTTGTAGAGATGAGGTCTCACCATGTTGTCCAGGCTGGTCTTGAACTCCTGGGCTCAAGGGATCCTCCTGCCTTGGCCTCCCAAAGTGCTGGGATTATAGGCGTGAGCCACTCCACCTGGCCCTATCCCTGTGACAGCTCTCTTGGAAGGCACAGAAAGGTTTGTTTGCCTTGAATAATGAATCCCACTTTACATCTTGCTGTCTTCATTCAAAAATATTTAAAGTTTTGACAGAATTGTATAAGTTCATGTACTTCATTTATCAGTTAGCATCAAATAGTTCTAGGTAATACCTGATATGATGATAGAACTGGATTTCTAAAGGCATATGTAGTTACTGAGGATCCTTTCAGTTGTCAGTATGTAATTTATGAGAATAAGTTTTTGTTTTGTTTTGTTTTGTTTTTTGCTGTATTGAGTCTAAACTTTTAACAGAGTTTAATGTTGTTTTTCCTTGTTTTGACAACCCTCCCACCTCCACCTCTAACATCCATATCTGGCCTGGAGGTTCTTAAGAAGTGATTGTGAGCTAATCACACACTTCCTCAGGTTTGAGTGAGGATCCCAGAAGGTAACAAATGATCCTGTTTTAGTTGCATTTGCATGTGCATTAGTTCAGTCTCAACAAGCTGGAAACAAGAAAATTGGAAAATTGAGAAGGAAAGTTTGGAAAGTGGAGCGTGCAAACTGTGCGAAAAAGAGTGAGAACAAATCAAAACTCAGATTCTAGAAACAATAGAATGTGGCCAGGCGCGGTTGGCTCACGCCTGTCATCTCAGCACTTTGGGAGGCCGAGACAGGTGGATCACTTGAGGTCAGGAGTTCAAGGCCAGCCTGGCCAACATGGTGAAACCCTGTCTCTACTAAAAACACAAAACTTAGCTGGGTGTGGTGGCAGGCACCTATAATCCCAGCTACTTGGGTGGCTGGGGCACCAGGATTACATCAACCTGAGAGGCAGAGGTTGCAGTGAGCCGAGATTGCGCCACTGCACTCCAGCCTGGGCAACAGGGCGAAACTCTGTCTCAAAAAAAAAAAAAAAAAAGAGACATAAATAACAGGTTGTGCTGTGGAGGGTGGTATATGATGTTTGGAGCTTGGAGCTTGCTCCTGGGATGGACTCATGGCAGATGTTTGCTGGGAGATGTTTAAATGTTTACAGCCAATCCTGTGGTTGAGGGGAAACAGTGAAAAATGGGGACCTGAGGTATCCAAGGCCAAGTGTGGCAAAGTAATGGAAGTCCAGATGTTCAGCTGGAATAGCTAGAGCTTTGTGCCCACTGGCACTGCTAGAGTCCTGCCTCATGGCCCACGCATCATGGACTGTCTTATGGTTGGAATCATTAGTTTCGGCCTCCAAAGTCTTGCTTAGGTGAGGTACGTAGCCCAGTTGGCCTGGAAAATGAAAAGCCTCGGCTGGGCACAGTGGCTCACGCCTGTAATCCCAGCACTCTGGGAGGCTGAGGCGGGCAGGTCATGAGGTCAGGAGATTGAGACCATCCTGGCTAACATGGTAAAACCCCGTCTCAACTAAAAATACAAAAAATCAGCTGGGTATGGTGGTGGGCGCCTGTAGTCCCAGCTACAGGCTGAGACAGGAGAATGGTGTGGACCAGAGAGGCGGAGCTTGCAGTGAGTCGAGATTGCGCCTCTGCACTCCAGCCTGGGCGACAGAGCAAGACTATCTCAAAAAAAAAAAAAAAAAAAAAAAAAAAAAAGCCTCCAGTGACTTTTCTCCTAGTGAGAATTATTTATTTGTTTGTTTATTTATTTATATTTTTTAGAGACGGGATCTCGCCATGTTGCCCAGGTTGGTCTTGAACTCCTGAGCTCAAGCGATCTGCCTGCTTCGGCTTCCCAAAGTGCTGGGATTACAGACATGAGCCACCACACCTGGCCCTTGTGAGGTGTATTAGTCTGTTTTCACACTGCTAATAAAGACATACCCGAGACTGGGAAGAAAAGGAGGTTTAATTGGACTTATAGTTCCACATGGTTGAGGAGGCCTCAGAATCATGGCAGGAGGTGAAAGACACTTCTTACCTGGCAGCAGCAAGAGAAAAATGAGGAAGAAGCAAAAGTGGAAACCCCTGATAAACCCATCAGATCTTGTGAGACTTATTTGCTATCACAGGAATAGCATGGAGAAGACTGGTCCCCATAATTCAGTTACTTCCCCTGGGTCCCTTCCACAACACATGGGAATTCTGGGAGACACAATTCAAGTTGAGATTTGGGTGGGGACTCAGCCAAACCATATCATGAAGATTTCTTTTTGTTTTTCTCTTTTGAGGCAGAGTCTTGCTCTGTCACCCAGGCTGGAGCGCAGTGGCGCCATCTCAGCTCACTACAACCTCTGCCTCCTGGGTTCAAGTGATTCTCATGCCTCAGCCACCCAAGTAGCTGGGATTCCAGGTGTGCACCACCACACCTGGCTAATTTTTGTATTTTTAGTAAAAACAGGATTTTGCCATGTTGGCCAGGCTGTTGCTGAACTCCTGGCCTCAAGTGATCCTCCCGCATCGGCTTCCCAAAGTGCTGGGATTACAGGCGTGAGCCGCCGCGCCAGGCCCTAGTGAGGATTTCTTAGCTCCATACCTCTCACTTCTCACCATCCGCCTGTGCTGAAAGCTGTTCCTGTCTATCAGCTTTAAGAAAATAACAGGCAGCCACACAAATTATATAGGCCTTATTTTGTTTTTTTGACTATAACTAGTATTTTATTATTTTATTAGCTTTTTCATTTGTCTTGAAGTTTAAGTATTTCAGAGACCATCAACAGATGTCCTTGCAAGTTAGTCTGTTAGAGAAAACCCCTGCCTTGGTCAACAGCCCCTGTTTGGAGTTCCTTTCCCAGCTTGTGTCTGGGAGGGCAGCGACACTTCGGCCCTTGCTCACAGGAATCACTGCCTTTTCTTTGCTGCCAAAGGTCTAGGAGGCTCATTGGGAGCCCTGACTGGGCCTCACAGCATCCCTGGGAACTGGGCCCAGCTGGAGGTCCTCCGCTTCCACCTACAAAGTCACCAGATAGGGGAGGGCAGCAGAGCCCAGGGCATTGTTTCTCACTTAGGAAAGTGTTCTTTTTTTTTTTCCTTAGGACATTCTCAACCATTTGATACCATTTTACTGGGAAGGATGTGGCGGAAGTCCTCTTTTTTTTCTTTCTTTTTCTTTTTTTTTGAGACAGGATCTCACTCTGTTGCCCAGGCTGGAGTGCAGCGGTATGCTCTTGGCTCACTACAACCTCCGCCTCTCAGGCTCAAGCAGTTCTTGTGCCTCAGCCTCCTGAGTGAGCTGGGATTACAGATGTGTATCACCACAGGGTATCGCCACATTGCCCAGGCTGGTCTTGAACTCCTGAGCTCAGGCAGTCTGCCTGCCTGGGCCTCCCAAAGTGCTAGGATTACAGGTGTGAGCCACCATGCCCAGCCAAAGTCTTCGTCAGTGGTGAATCCTAGCTCTGCCCACTTCTCTGAGAAGCTGAAGAGTCATACCTGCTCTACATCAAATGGAACAACAAATAGAAGGGCCTGGTGGTCCCTGGCACATTGTAAGGCTCCTGAATATTAAGTACCTCTGATCATTACTACTACTACTGATTTTGACACATATTTGCCCTTTAAGCTGGGAAATATTCATTAAAAATTAAAATGTTCTTTTTTTTTTTCTTTTTTTTTTTTTTTTTTTTTTTTTGAGACGGAGTCTCGCTCTGTCTCCCAGGCTGGAGTGCAGTGGCTGGCAAGCTCCGCCTCCCGAGTTTACGCCATTCTCCTGCCTCAGCCTCCCGAGTATCTGGGACTACAGGCACCCGCCACCTCGCCCGGCTAGTTTTTTGTATTTTTTAGTAGAGACGGGGTTTCACCGTGTTAGCCAGGATGGTCTCGATCTCCTGACCTCGTGATCCACCCGTCTCGGCCTCCCAAAGTGCTGGGATTACAGGCTTGAGCCACCGCGCCCGGCCCTTTTGTTTTTTTCTTTGTGAGGCCCGTTGTATCTTTGCCAGCAGCAAATGTTGCATCATGAATGAAAAACCTAATTACGTCAAATGTGCAGGCCACCGTGAAAAAGTTTTTATCCCTGGTCCTTTCACAGCCTTTGCAGAATATGCCTGGTTTTAGCTGAAGCCCTGTTCTGTGACTTCAGATAGAGTCAGATTCCTTGACATATTTGAGGGTGGAGAGAAGGTCTCCTTGGCCAGAGCAGATGTATGGGTTATTACCAGTGTGAAATTTTACGACCTGCCCCCTTATTGTGTGTGGAAGATCATACAAAGTGCTTTTTCCTATTTTCTCATTTAACACTAAACAGCAATCAGTACAGAAGACTTCTGTAACTTTCTCCCCACGTAACAAGCAAGCAGTCAGTTTTGTAGGACACCAGCTAGGTATCCTTCAGTTCTACTCTGATATTTACTTGGAGGTAGCTTCGGGTCCCACAAGACCACTCCCTCCTTCCCAGCAGTGCAAGTCCAGGCCTCTGGAACTTCTGACCAACCAGCTTCAAGTTGAGACCCCTTCTTTGGGTTCAGTTAATTCGGTAGAGTGGCTCACATAACTCAGGGAAATAGACTTGTATTTACCTATTTATTATAAAGGATATTAGAAAGGATACAGATGAAGAGATGCATAGGCCAGGTGGAGGAGAAGGATGCAGAGCTTCCATGCCATACCTCGGTGTCACCCTTTAGGAACCTTCATGTGTTCAGCCATCCAGAAGCTTCCTGAGCCTGTCCTTATGTCTTTTTATGGAGGCTTCATTATGGAGACATGATTGACTAAATGATTGGCCATTGGTGATAATCTTCAGTCCCTCTCCCCTTCCTGGGAGTGATCTTGCCTTGGTCTTTCTGGTGACCAGCCCCATCCTGAAGTTGCCTAGGGACTGCCAGCCCTCAGTCAATCATTCACATGCAAAAAGACATCACTGTGGAGATTCTGAGGATTTTAGGTTTGGAATCCCTGCCAAGTGACAGGGATGAGAAGACCAAGTACATATTTCACAATAGCAAACCCTCCTTTTTGTGTGATTGTGATGAGTAGTCATTGCATTTCCTGTGGCTTTTCCTTGCTTCTGCCACCTTTTGTTTACTTGTTTTTTTTTTTTTTTTTTTTATGTGCCCCTTACCCATCTGAGGCTTTAGATGAGGAAGGTAGGAGCTACCTGTTGTTTCTGTGGCAGAAACATCTTGAGAGTAAAGACCACCACAGGAGGAAAGGGAGGTGCAGGTTCTGGGCCTGGAGTGACCTTAGTCAGCTGACCGTGTGATTCCAGGCCTCAGGTTCCTCACTTGTATAGTGGGAAAAATCCTTCCCCTGAGGGTTTGCGGGGACAGCCAAGCAGGTGGTCAGGATGGTGGGTGGAGCGCCTTGCTTCCTATCCGGGCCCCAGCTGTCCTAATCTACCTGGGGCAATCCCTGGAGACTTCTAGGGACTCAGTTTTCCCATTTTATAGGTAAGGAACTTTCATCCCCTGCCAGACTGTGGCCTTCTTGAGGGCAGGGACTCTGTTTTTAACCTGTAACATTTATTTATTTAACAGTGTTCGTTTCTGTGTTGGGCACAGTGCTAAGTGCTGGGTGCTCGCTGGTGATGAGGCAGATGAAGGTTACCAAACTTGTGAACAGGAGCCTCATGTCACAGACGTGGACCTCACTGTAGCCTGGTAAGTGAGTGTTATCTGGAGAAAGAGAGGGGATAGATGATGTGTTTGGTTGGAGCGAGTTAAAGGCTAGCCAGGGGTCTCAGTTTTCTTTGTGAATGAGGGGCTGGGCTATAACCAGATTAGTTTTCAGGCTGTATTAGCTTGGGCCAGATGCTGGAGGCTTCTGAAAGCCAAGTGGAGGTCTTTATCCTTTTTCTAGAAGAGCTGTTAGGAATCTTTATAAATTCTTGAGCAGGGAAGGTCAGGCGAAAAGTGATTGTCAAGGAGAATTTTCTGGACATTTGGAAGCACAATGGACCAAAGCAGTTTTGAAGGTATTGACAGGCATTTTTGAGTTAAGATAGACCTGAAATTAGTCTCTTTCTTGTCATAATGTGTATTTTTTTTTTAATTTAAATAAACTTAAAAAAAAATAGAGATGGGGGTATTGCTGTTTTGACCAGGCTAGCCTCAAGTAATCCTCCCATTTCAGTTTCGCAAAGTGCTGGGATTACAGGTGTGAGCCACCATATCTGGTCTCACACGTAATTTTAAATCTGCCAAGATCAGCTTCCCCCAGCATTTCCGATTCTTCCCCAACTGACTTTTGCCAGGCAGTGAAAAGACAACCCATAAAATAGCCATTCCAGTGGAAGTGTTTTGAAAATAGAGCAATAGTCATGATGTTTACTTCCTTTCTCCTAAAGGCTTAAACTTGAGTGTAAATTTTATTCATTGTTAACTGGTAATATTGATTTTATCTTGGGTTCATCCTGAGGAGGCTGGGTATGTCCACTCAGCTCCCCAGTTTTACCCAGTACCTGCTGCTGGACCAGTCTCCCACCCTCACAGGGGGCTTACGTCGCAGTGGAGTGGGTTTTCTCTTTCTCTAGGTCATGGCTTCCAGCTTTTCGAATCTGACGCTCCAAAGGAGGAAATGACCATTCAGGGATCTTACTGCAGCTTGATTACGGAAACTGAACCTTCATAGGGTGCGCACTTACCAAGGACAGGAAAGTTTCTCTCTTTGAAGGGCTTTAAACTTGTAACAAAGAAAATAAAAATGACGACTTCGTCTATCAGACGGCAGATGAAAAACATTGTGAACAATTACTCGGAGGCAGAAATCAAAGTCCGGGAAGCCACCTCCAATGACCCGTGGGGCCCATCCAGTTCTCTGATGACCGAGATCGCCGACCTGACCTACAATGTGGTGGCCTTCTCGGAGATCATGAGCATGGTGTGGAAGCGGCTCAATGACCATGGCAAGAACTGGCGGCATGTGTACAAGGCGCTGACCCTGCTGGACTACCTCATCAAGACAGGCTCCGAACGCGTGGCCCAGCAGTGCCGTGAGAACATCTTCGCCATCCAGACCCTGAAGGACTTCCAGTACATTGACCGAGATGGCAAGGACCAGGGCATCAATGTGCGTGAGAAGTCAAAGCAACTGGTGGCCCTCCTCAAGGATGAGGAACGGCTGAAGGCTGAGAGGGCCCAGGCTCTCAAAACCAAAGAGCGCATGGCCCAGGTTGCCACTGGCATGGGCAGCAACCAGATCACCTTTGGGCGAGGCTCCAGCCAGCCCAACCTCTCCACCAGCCACTCGGAGCAGGAGTATGGCAAGGCTGGGGGTTCCCCGGCCTCCTACCATGGCTGTGAGTAATGGAAGTGCTTCTCACCCTTTGCCAGAGCAGCAACAATGGGTGACAGGTGGGGTGGGTGTCCCTGGGCTTAGGGAGTGATGACCACTGCAGAGCTTGAACCTGTCCTGAGTACCCAGCTTTTGGTGGCCCAGGCAAATTGTTCTTGGTCTGGATTGAGTTTTGGTTATAAAGGGACTTTTATTTTAGTCCCTTGGCTGCTCTGGTTCAGGGGTCTCTAACACCCTTTGCTGCTCTGTGGGTCTCATTCTGTACATCTGGGCAGAAGGTGGGCAGAGGCAGGTCTTTTCTGCTTCCTTGTCAGAATGGGTCTGGCAGCAAAGAGGGTTGTCCTGCTGCACATACAATGGGGAGTTGACTCTGGTAGCCAGGAGGAAACAAATGCTCTTTCTTGATAATCTTGTTTCTTTAATCTCATATTAAATGTTTTTCTACCGACTGAGCTGCAGGTTTCTTGAATGGCTCAGTATTATTCTACTTCAGCAAAAAACTTGTACAGGTTGCTAGTGTGAACAAGGCCTCCCTTCCAAACATGCAAATGAGAGTTCCTGGTGATTTGGTTGCATGGCTGGGTCTGCATTGAGTGGGGCCGGTCTAGTTCTAGTTTTGCATGTTGGATTAATACGGGTCTTTGTCCTATGGTCAGAAGAGGTTTCAGGGAACAGAGTGGAGTTCAGGGCCTGATGGAAGCTGGTCTCTTTGAGCCACATTGGCGTCCTGGTGGTTCATTGGAAGTGGTCCCCCCGCAAGTGTTTCTCCATTTTCACAGTGCTGTGCCAGCCACAGTGTGGACCCCACACTCAAAGAGACAGGTGGCCCTAGTGGCCTTTGGGGGACAGGGTGAGGATGGAGGTGGGGGTTGTAGAAATTATATCTTCTGGCTGCTGAAACAAAAGTGCAGATCCCTAGTAACGCTATGTCAGCATAGCAGAAAACTTTTTTTTAGAGGAAGTTGTTTGTAGTTTGACGGACCTCAGTCAACCCTTGCTTAGTCAGTGTTCTGTTACCAGACCATTTACTAACATTTCCTGCTTTTGCAGGTTTCGATTTGACATTGTACTGCCACCACTAGCATTTTGAGAAATGTGTTAAATGAGAGATTTGCATATTAAAGTCAGATTTCCTGCTTCTAGGAATTCTGAATTATTACCGAGCTCGGAGCAGGTTAACATATTCGTGTCCCATATGTAGTTGTCATTTTTCCTTCTTAGTTTGAACTGCTTTGCTTAAGCAAAAGTTGTGACCTTGGTTAAACCTCTTGAAAACAATTTAACCTTAATCTCCAGAAGCCTCAACGTAGGGTTAAGTTGCACCAAAAAAATGAAGATTGTCTTTTAAGAAGTGAAATTGTTTTATTTCTCTCAAGGACCCTCTCACAAACCCCCAGAGAGGCTCCCTGTGGCTTGAATTGGTCCCAAACTGTCTTGACTTCCTCTGTTCCTATGGCTGTGACTGTGGCTTTGATGCAGGCCAAGGGGAGCTGCCATTCTTTTTATGTGTTTTTCACAGTCATTATTCTCAAGAATCCAGAGGATGCTAAGCAAGGAGCTGAAACAGCTTCATGTTCCATGAACAATTTGTGGAACATTGCAGATGCAGGGGTGGGACAGTGGGGGTGTAGGAACCTGGTTTGATCCACCCCTCCTCCTCATACTGAGTCCAGGGCCTGTAGCCATAGGTCCTGCTGGGCTAAATGATACTGCCACAGTTCCAGCTCTGATGTTTTTGGTTCCCTCAGACCTTACGCTTGAGCTGCATGTTCAGGGTCAGAATGTGGTCAGCGGGCTTTTCACAGCTTCCACCGCAGTGGGCTGCGGGGTTGACCCCGAGCAACCTTGGCCTGCACCTCCTGCAGGGGCTGCTGCGCACCCTCTAATGGCGTGTCTCTCTCTGTGTGTGTGTGTGTGTGTCCCTGCCCCACAGCGCCTGAGGCCTCGCTGTGCCCCCAGCACCGCACAGGGGCCCCGCTGGGTCAGAGTGAGGAGCTGCAGCCACTGAGCCAGCGCCACCCCTTCCTGCCGCACCTGGGGCTAGCCTCCCGCCCAAATGGTGACTGGTCCCAGCCCTGCCTCACTTGTGACCGCGCAGCCCGAGGTGGGACGGCGGTTTGCTTTTTTCCTTACTAGAAATGCTGGGCAGCTTGCTGGGGGTGTGCTTGCCATGCCAGTACAGCCAACTCTCTCCCTGTCTCCTCTGGGCCTGGCAATTTGGCCTCCAGCAGGCCCAGGAGCCCTTTCTTCCCCTCTCCTGGGAGCTTGTGGCCTGGTTGTGCTCCCTTCCCAGGATCACATGTCACTTGCTGGAAGTTCTGTCAAAGGTTTAGCAGGGAGCTGTTCTTTGGGTAAGGCATGGGGTGATGGCCCATGCTCTCCCCATGCTCCCATTCCCTGACAAACTGGAGGGGGTTCTGCTACCTGTCTGGCCCACCCATGGTGGTGGGTCAGACACCTTGGCTTGTTGGACCGGAAATGTGTGATTTAAACCTCACAACGCCAGACCAATGTAAGATCCTCACTGGATGGTCATTGGAAGCCATCATCCTTAATGCAGTAATGTATGCCTTGCCCTGAATAAAATGGGATTTTTTTTTGCTTCCCAATTAACTGCTTTTCTTCCTGAAATCCCCGTTACCATGGAAAACAGAGAGTTAGCTGTACTGTCAATTCTAGGTCATGGTGTTTGAAGATACCTAATTCAATGGGTAACTAAAAATGGGGCTTCTCTTTCTACTAATTAATAATGCATCCTGATCAGAGCCCTACAACTGTAGCAGGTTAAACTGAAAACAGATTTTCACTGTTGCCTACAAGAAAATGCTCTCAGTCTAATCTACCTTCGGTCCCAAGTGGGGTCTCTGCTACAGAGAAGAAAGCTGTCTGTTCTCTTCTACTCTTCTTATAAGAAGGGGCACGACAGAGAGCTTTTGTGCGACTTCCCTGATAAGGTGGCCAGCCTTTATTCAGCCCTGGAAACAGTTACTGTTCATTCATGCCTCATTAATATTACAGCTTGTTTGACTTGGGTATTTGTGTGATAACTATATTTAACTCTAGGATATTTCCCTTCATGCCCCTGTTTTCCCCTAACAGTTTATACAGGATTTTGGCTTCTTCTAAACTGACATTAGAAAATGTAAGGAAGGCCAGCTCTGCACTGTAAAGAATGTAAATGATAAAACCATGCGTTAAAGGGTCACCCAGAGGCATTGGAGTTACATGCCCATTTCACCCCACCCGGACAGTCAGGGGCTGCTGTTCTCAGCAGGTCCCGCAGAACCCTCCATGGAGTTCCCTTTTTGTTTTTCCTGTATTCTACCCATTTGGTAACTGACAAGGTCTGTTTTGAGCCTTGGTGGCGAATTCTGTGTTCCCCTGGCCCTCTAGCTCTCCTGCTGGCAAACTGGCTTTCCTGGCGTGTTAAATACGGCCTGGCGGGCCTGCAGGCTAGCCGTTGCCCCCTGCTGCAGCTGTCTCTGGCCCTGCCTCTGCACCTTTGCCTGTGCCATTCAGTTCTCTCTGCTTGGATATCGCTCCTACCACCTGCCCCCTGTTCCTCCAACCTGACAAGTTGCTTAAGGTATCCACCCCATGTGGATTTCTCTTGTCCTTGAGCCCTGATAGGAGTTGAAGATAAAAATGAGTATTTTTTTCTTCGAAGATTTCTCATGCCCCAGATGAGTTTTGAGCAAGCAAGTGTTACATGGGTTGCATTTTCTTCCTTTAACTGTTGGGTGTGGCATCCTCTTCACATCTCACTCCCTCCCCGTCAGAGGGTAGGGGGCTGTCGGAGTGGGGGGCAAAGACCTTGGCCATGTTTCTTCTCTGTTCTTTCTTGATGCTTCACAAAGCGTTGAGTATAAGGTAAGTGCTTAATCTATGCACACCAGTGGATTTGTTTTGAGCACACCTTCTTGGAAATCGGCAGTGGAAAAGTCAGAATGATGCCAGCCATTCAGAAAACTGTCAGGTGAGATGCAGGCTGTGATTCAGGAGAGGTGTTTGTGAGGGGTACATTTGAGACCGCAGACCCCACAGAGGCAGAGGAGGCAGACTGCTCGGAAGCCCTCTTCACGTGAGAGCAGCCATAGCCAGGAAGGCCTCTTGTGTGACTGGCAATAATCTGAGGATGTTTGAGGAGAGCTTTCTTTCGTGTGCCATATTTCATCTCATTCTCCCTGTGCCCCTCCCTCTCTCTCACCTCCCACATAGATCTGTAGATCTGACCTTGGAAGTCTCTCGAATTGTCCATCGTGTTCCATGGCCTCAATTCAGTGCTTGCCTTCTGACCAATTTCCTGCTGTCAGCCTCTCCCAGTCTCACCCACCGTCCGTCTTTATAAAGGATGCCCTGGTCCTGAGTCTCAGAAAGCCCCTTTAGATGTCAGGCCCTGCCATCCCAGAACCTTTGACGTTGCAGACCTCAGTTGCTTCCACCAGCTGTGTCCCCTGCCCTCAGTCTGGGGGTCCTCCTGTTCCCACAGAAGCATTCCAGACCTTCCCAGGCCTGCTGACATCCGCCTGCAGGTGCAGCTCTGGGCTTTCCTTTTGAAGCCTGCCCTACCTGCCCTTTGCTCTGTATTTATTGAGTTCCCATGGGGCACCAGGCACTGAGCACAGAACAGAGCCCTCTACCCTCATGGAGCTTACATGGTAATGGGAAAGAAAAACACAATTTAAATTATTCAGCATGTTATGTAACGAGTGTTCTGGAAAACAGCAAGACAAAAAGTCCTGCTGAGTGTCTTTGGAGAGGTAAGGGAGGGTGGCTTGTAGTATGAATGGATCAAGCATTGAATGAGCATGGAGGTGAGCCTTGTGGAGGTTGGAAAGAGCCTTCCAGGCAGAAGGGCAGCTGTGCAAAGGCCCTGAAGTGGGAGTGTACTCAAGGTGTTTGAGAAAAGGCAGCCAGTGAGGTGGCGATGAGTGACTGAGCATGGCTGGTGCATGGGGGTGGAGCGTGGCAGAGGTGGGCCTGGAGGAGGTGTGGGGCAGGGCCTCTCAACTCTATCTGGCTGAGAGCATGCTTTGAATTCCTAGTCCATCCAGACGGGTACTTTTGTGTCCATGTTTAGATGTTGTGCCGATGTCATTGCCAGGAGCTTTTGAAACACTTTCACTGTGCTTACCTTGCAGACCATGCACTCAGTGGCCCGGTGCTGGGCCTTCTGGGTTTATGTCAGAAATTTTCTTGACTTTCACCCACAGCGAGGTAGGGGAACATGAGGGTTGGGAGGATCCCTTGGGCTGTGTGTGGGCAGGGTGGGAGCAGGGAGCTGGGTCAGGAGGCCACTGTCCCCATCCAGGTGGAAGATAGTAGGGGTCTGGACCCAGCAGGGCTGCAGAGGTCTGGGCAGTGGCTAGGTTCTGGGTATGGTTTTTTTTTGGTTGTTTTTTTTTGTTTTTTGAGACGGAGTCTCACATTGTCGCCCAGGCTGGAGTGCAGTGGCATGATCTCGGTTCACTGCCAGCTCCACCTCCCGGGTTCACGCTATTCTCCTGCCTCAGCCTCATGAGTAGCTGGGACTACAGGCGCCTGCCACCACGCCCGGCTAATTTTTTGTATTTTTAGTAGAGACGGGGTTTCACCGTGTTAACCAGGATGGTCTCGATCTCCTGACCTCATGATCTGCCTGCCTTAGCCTCCCAAAGTGCTGGGATTACAGGTGTGAGCCACTGCACCTGGCCGGTTCTTTTTTTTTGAGATAGAGTCTCGCTATGTCGCCCATGCTGAAGTGCAGTGGCACGATCTCGGCTCACTGCAAGCTCTGCCTCCTGGGTTCACGCCATTCTCCTGCCTCAGCCTCCTGAGTAGCTGGGACTACAGGTGCCCGCTGCCACGCCCAGCTAATGTTTTTGTATTTTTTTTTAATAGAGACGGAGTTTCATTGTGTTAGTCAGGATGGTCTCGATCTCCTGACCTCGTGAGCCACCGCACCTGGCCGGTTTCTGGGTATGTTTAAAAGATGACCCGACAGGCCTTGCTAGAGGACTGGGCAGAGTGAGAGGGGAGCTGAGGATGACTCTGAGGTCTGTGAGTGGAGCAGCTGGAGGCGGAGCTGCCGTCATCTGAAGTGAGGGCGGCTGTAGGTGCAGCAGGTTAGCAGAGGGGTTGAGTTCAGGACACAAAGAAGTGTCTCCTAGACACACAAGTGGAGGTGTCAAGAAGATCTGAGAAGTCTGGAGTTGGGGAGAGAATTCTGGGCTGCAGACATGCTTTGGGAGTTGTCAGGGCATGGACAGTGCTTATGACCGTCCGCTGTTCGGCCTCACCTGGTGCTCATGATTTTTTTTTTTTTTTTGAGATGGAGTCTCACTCTATTGGCCAGGCTGGAGTGAGTGCGGTGGTGTGATCTGGGCTCACTGCAACCTCTGCCTAGCTGGCTTCAAGCGATTCTCCTTCCTTAGCCACCTGGGTAGCTGGGATTACAGGCACATGCCACCGTGTCTGGCTAATTTTTGTGTTTTTAGTAGAGATGGGGTTTCATCATGTTGGCCAGGTCTCAAACCCCTGACCTCAAGTGATCTGACTAGCTCAGCCTCCCAAAGTTCTGGGATTACAGGCGTGAGCCACCACACCTAGCCTCTGGCGCTCATGTTTACTTCGTGGTCTTGTAATTTCTGACACACCAGCTGCCCTCCCGAGGCTGGGCCTCTTAAGGCTTACCCGTGTTGGCTACCCTCACATGATCCTTGCCTGTAGTCAGGGCTCAGGACTGTTGTGTTTGGGTAGAAGCTGCGCAGCCCAAATGAGGACCCTCAGGCCCAGGGAGTTGAGAGATTTGCCTAAGATCACACAGAGATGGCTGCTGGCCTGAACTGCAACTTGGTGGAGGTGAGCAGCCCACTTGTCACCCACCCCCAGGACTCTTTGAATCATTTCCTGTTCTGTTCTGCAGGACTGGCCACGGTGTCAAAAGGCTTTGGAGAAATTACAGAAGTTCTTGGGGTAGAGGGAACCCCTACATCAAAGGAAGGCAGATGGGGATGGGAAAAGCATTCCTGAGTCAAGGTGGAGGTCTGGAAAGAAAGATTGCTGCTGTCCTCTCACCGAGGACACTCTAAGGCCAGGGGCCAGATCTTTTGCCCTGGCTGGCCTTTGTTGAGGGCTGGTAAAGGAAGGAAGGATTGCCCACCTTGGTGTTCTCAGCCCCCTTGCTGAGCTCCGTGAAGTACAATCTGTGGAGCCAAAGCTACAGCTGTCTTGATGCTCCCTGAGCAAGTCCCGAGTTGCCTGGTACCTTGAAGTTCTTGGTGGGAGTTTAACTGCCCAGCATTCCTGTTCTTAAAAAAAAAAAAGAGGCCGGGCGCGGTGGCTCAAGCCTGTAATCCCAGCACTTTGGGAGGCCGAGACGGGCGGATCACTAGGTCAGGAGATTGAGACCATCCTGGCTAACATGGCGAAACCCCGTCTCTACTAAAAACACAAAAAATTAGCCGGGCGAGGTGGCGGCGCCTGTGGTCCCAGCTACTCGGGAGGCTGAGGCAGGAGAATGGCGGGAACCCGGGAGGCGGAGCTTGCAGTGAGCTGAGATCTGGCCACTGCACTCCAGCCTGGGTGACAGAGCGAGACTCCGTCTCAAAAAAAAAAAAAAAAAAAAAAAAAAAAAAAAAAAAAGAAAAAGGAAGGCAGACAGAATAGAAATCTTCATTGCCTTCTGATTCACTAAAGTGAATCAGAACCAACTTGGGTCCTGAAACCAGAGTAAGCAGTGGTGGGCTTTATACCAGGTGGGGGCTGCTGCCTGCAGCTGGGTCTTCTTGTCTCTCGTCATGGCCCCTCCTGTCTTGCTGACGCCGTTGGCCCTGGCTGTGGTATGCTTCAGGTTTGCTCCCAGAGAAATGGCAGGAATTCCTTTGGGTCACTGGTCCTCTGGTCCTCTGGTCTGAGAGCCCCTTGTGCTGAGGCTGCTCCTCTCACACCCCACCCAGCAAGGGTTTGCCAAGTGATTACTAGAGATTATGACCATTTAATGTATTTGCCCTGCTTCACTCTAGAAAGGATTTGAGTTGGCTTGTAAAACACATGCATTGCCACAGGATTAAATAGATACCAGAAGAAATTGGGGCAAAAGGAAAATAGAGGTGAGAAAGAAAAGCCAGGATTGCAGACAGTGGCTAGAGATGAATCCAAATTTGGTTTGGTACTGTGCAGCTCGGAAGGCCAGAGTGTCAAGCAGCCTGCCCGGGACTTCATGGAGCAGTGGCCATGATCATTGTCCTGTGGCATCACCCCAACAGCTGCTGCTGCTCTCCTCCAGGCCTTCGGGCCGTGCCTCCACTCTCTAGTGGCCTGGTAAGAATCTAAGGGGAAATAGGATTTCTCAGGGAGTAGAGTGGCAGGGCTATCCACGGTTATCAGCCATTCATTCTTAAACCCAGTAGGGACTTGGTAGAATTTGCAAGCTTTCTTGTGCGTTTCATGAGTATGTCCAGGAAGTCCCCAGGCACAGTGGGCCCTCAGAGGACTCTACGGAAGCTGTCTTCATAGCAAGGGAACCTCAGGGGTGAACCAGAGTTGTCATGGCCTCAGCCCTGCTTGCCCGACTCTGGGAGTAGAGCTGGAGTATGCACACACACAGACACATGTGCACTTACACCAGACATGTACACACATGAAGGAGAGTGTTTTGATAAGATGTAGGCATCTGAAAAGGGAGTCCTACACAGGTCTACTTCTGAAAACTCAAAGATGTGGGAAAATATATTGTTAAAAAAAGAAAAGCCAAACAAGCCAGCATGTCAGAAGTGCTTCTGAGGTGGACCTTGGAAGGCTCCTGGGCCAGCTGAGGTCTCCTGAGAGTGTAGGAGGTGATGAAGCTCCGAGGTATGGGGCTGAGTGATGCTGTCAGGAACTAGGGGGGCAACAGGGCACGCCTGGGTCTGAGAAGGTGATTGGTGGCCGCCAGCCAGGTATTTCCTAGTGTCAGAAAGGCCAGGGATAGCTACCTATGGGGAGTGTGTCCAGCCCTCAGGGGCCTTCCATTGGGTTTTGGGGATGGGCCAGGAATTTGGTGGGAGATGAGATTCATTTGGCATCTTGTATTGGTGGAGTAAATGTGTTCTGTAAGTCAGGGGAGCCCTGTATCTTCGGCTGGCGGTCAGTCCTGGGGGCAGAGGCACAGCAGGGCTGTCAGCGTTAGCTTACTCTAGAGAGAGTTAATCTCTTCAAGTGGAAAATTGAGTCACGAAGAAGCTGATTAGTAACATGAACACACCCTCAGAGGTGGCAGATTTATTGACACATCTATCCAAGTGTCAGGTATAAAAGATGCTCATTCTTGCCACAAGGGCTTGGGTTTTAAGTGGGATTTGAATGTGGTTCATGAAGGCTGTTGAATGGCTGAGCTGCTGAAGTCAGGCAGTTGCCCAGCACAACCAGAAGGCATCTGGATCACCTCTCCTGGGCCTTTGCCTTCACGTAGAAGGAGTCCATTTGCTTCTCACACTTGTGAAGAAGGTAGGCAGGGCAGATGAGGTTAATAAGGAAACTGACATGAACTTGCTCCCCTAAATCCTCTCATTTGTAAGTGAAGAAGCTAGAATTTGAACTGGGATTTTGAAGAACTCTGGTTCTCTTTCCTCTACTTGACAGTTTTTGAAATTGCTTTAAAATTTTTTCTGCAAAATAGACAAATGCAGTATACACCT
This sequence comes from Macaca thibetana thibetana, assembly GCF_024542745.1. Taxonomy (NCBI): domain Eukaryota; kingdom Metazoa; phylum Chordata; class Mammalia; order Primates; family Cercopithecidae; genus Macaca; species Macaca thibetana. The sequence goes on along the minus strand of NC_065593.1, from coordinate 2,433,843 downwards.
GTTACAATTTCAAGATTATATGGTTCATCTTATATAGTGCTTTATTATTATTTTTTTTTTCTTTTTAAGATAGGGTCGGGCAGGCATGGTGGCTCATGCCTATAATCCCAATCTCGACACATTGGGAGGTCGAGACAGGTGGATCTCTTGAGGTCAGGAGTTCGAGACCAGCTTGGCCAACATGGTGAAACCCATCTCTACTAAAAATTCAAAAAAATTGGCCAGGCATGGTGGTAGGCACCTGTAATCCCAGCTACTCAGGAGGCTGAGGCGGAAGATTCGCTTGAACCTGGGAGGCAGAGGTTGCAGTGAGCCGAGATCGTGCCACTGTACTCCAGCCTGGGTGACAAGAGCGAAACTCTGTCTCAAAAAAAAAAAGGGTCTTGCTCTGTTGCTCAGGCTGGAGTGCGGTGGTGTGATTGTGGCTCACTGCAGCCTCTGCCTCCCAGGCTCCCAGGGCTCAAGTGATCCTCCCACCTCAACTTCCTGGGTTGCTGAGACTACAGGTACATGCCACTATGCCCAGCCTTTTTTTTTTTTTTAATTTTCTGTATTTTGTAGAGATGGGGTTTTGCCATGTTGCCCAGGCTCATCTAGAACTCCTGGGCTCAAGCTATCCTCTGGCCTCGGCCTCTCAAAGTGTTGGGATTACAGGTATGCAGGCGCAAGCCACCACACTCAGCCAGGAATACCTAATTAAACCATTATTTTATTGGGTCCCAGATCTTAAAGAGCTCCTCTGATTGTCAGAGTATGGGATTGTTCTTGGAATTGAAACAGTGCTATCAAGGCCGGGTGTGGTGGCTCACTCCTACAATCCCAGCACTTTGGGAGACCGAGGCGGGTGGATCACTTGAGGTTAGGAGTTTGAGACCAGCCTGGCCAACATGGTGAAACCCCTGTCTCTACTAAAAATACAAAAAATTAGTCGGGTGTGGTGGTGAGCGCCTGTATCCCAGCTACCCAGGAGGCCGAGGCAGGAGAATTGCTTGAGTCTGGGAGGCAGAGGTTGCAGTGAGCCGAAATTGCACCACTGCACTCCAGCCTGGGTGACAGAGCAAGACTCTGTCGAAGGGAGGGAGGGAGGGAGGGACAGAGGGAGGGAGGGACCTGTAGTCCCACCTACTTTGGGGGGCTGGGGTGGGAGGAATCGCCTGAGCTCAGGAAGTTGAGGCTGCAGTGAACCAAGATTGTGTCACTGCATCCTAGCCTGGGTGACAAAGTGAGACCCTTTCTCAGGAAAAACAAAAAACCCATTATTGATTAAATGGTTGACATTGATGTGTACCATAGAAAATGGGTCAATACAATATTGACCTGTTTTTAAAGGATCCTTTGTAGTATAGGTAAACAAACTATTGTTTGTAAACTGTCAATAAGTGTAGGAGGGAAAAGGGAGGTGTTTTAAGTCAGATTGGCTGGCATAGTCACAGCTGCCGAAGGTGTCTTTATTCATGGATGTGCAGTACAGCAGTTGCTAGTTTCATATAGCCAACTTCCAGGAGGCATTAAAAAAATTATATGACTAGAAACAGGAGGGAAGGCATACAGATAGATTTCTCTTCGCATGGGAAAGTAGGCCATATAATTTAAATCTCTCTCTGTATCATATCCTTTTTTACTGTCTTCAGAGTCCTTTTCACTACCTGAAATTCTCTTACTTTGTTTTGTCTACCTGCACTAAAACGAGCTGTTAGAACAGGAGCCCCGTTCATGCCCCGTGCTGTATCCCTAGTGTCCCTAGCACAACACCTGAACCAGGAAAGGTGCTCAGAACATTCTTCATGCGTGAGTGCTAAATAAACCTCTCTTCTCCTGTCTCCCCACCTGAGGTCAGGAGTTCCAGACTAGCCTGCCCGACACAGTGAAACCCTGTCTCTATTAAAACTACAAAAAAACCAAAAAAAAACCGCCGGGTGTAGTGGCACACACCTGTAGTCCCAGCTATTTGGGAGACTGAGTCAGGAGAATCACTTGAACCTAGGAGGCGGAGGTTGCAGTGAGCAGAGATCGTGCCTTTGGACTCCAGTCTGGGCAACAAGAGCGAAACTACCTCTCAAAAAAAAAAGAAAAAAAATACATTTGAGGTCAATTCCAGAAATATAGAAATGCCTTATATATTTGTGTGGTTTCTCGATGCTTTGAGGTTGAATTTGGCAACAGTATGATTCATAGTTGTTAGTTTTTGTTTATTGATACAAGGCAGTTCCTCATTTTGACAGTTGCCTTTTCTTTTTTCCCTAAATCATTAGCTCTCAAGCTTTTAAATCTCCCAAAATGTCCCAAATCCCAGGCCACACCTCTGCCATACCTCTCAAATTAGAATCTCTGGGAGGGCCTCAGGTGCCGAGGTGGCACTGACAGCAGTGTGCTGGGAGCTGCTGGTTCCCTGTCAGGCTTTAATCAGTTGAAGGGCTCTTCCTCCACGCTCTCCTCAACTCATGGCCCATAGCAGTGTCTTTTCACAGAGTTACAGGCAGCCATGTGACACTACAACTTGGAGCACCTTGGAGATTGATATTACACATCAAATTAATCTCCTGCTGACTTCTAATGGAAAGCTTAGTCCAGCTTACAGTGGGATAACCAGAGCCCCTCCCGCCAGTCCACTCCACGACCTACTTCTCCAAGTACAGTGAGGGCATGAAGTCATTCATTCTGCTATTTTTTTTTTTTTTTTTTTTAAATTGGAACAGGGTCTCACCCTATCACCCAGGCTGGAGTGCAGTGGCGTGATCTCGGCTCACTACAGCCTCTGCCTCCCGGGTTCAAGCAATTCTCCTGTCTCAGCCTCCTGAGTAGCTGCGACTACAGGTGTGCGCCACCACACTCAGCTAATTTTTGTATTTTTAGTAGAGAGGGGGTTTCATCATGTTGGCCAGGCTGGTCTCGAACTCCTGACCTCAGGTGATCTACTCACCTCTGCCTCCCAAAGTGCAGGGATTACAGATGTGAGCCACCGCGCCCGACTCCTGCTAGATTTTTGGTACAAAAGTAATGTATGTCCATTCATGATAGTTGGGAAAATGCAAAAAATAGAAATAGTAAAAGAAGAAAAAAATGGGCCGGGCGCGGTGGCTCAAGCCTGTAATCCCAGCACTTTGGGAGGCCGAGACGGGCGGATCACGAGGTCAGGAGATCGAGACCATCCTGGCTAACACGGTGAAACCCCGTCTCTACTAAAAAATACAAAAAACTAGCCGGGCGAGGTGGCGGGCGTCTGTGTTCCCAGCTACTCGGGAGGCTGAGGCAGGAGAATGGTGTGAACCCGGGAGGCGGAGCTTGCAGTGAGCTGAGATCCGGCCAATGCACTCCAGCCCAGGCCACAGAGCCAGACTCCTTCTCAAAAAAAAAAAAAAAACAAAAACAAAAAACTGCAATCTTAACTATAACATACAAAGACAACTGTTGTTCACATGTTGGTCTATTTATTTTTATTTTTATTTATATTTTTGGAGACAGTGTCTTGCTGTTGCCCAGGCTGGAACATTGTGGCACAATCATGGCCTACGCAACCTCGAACTCCCAGGTTCAAACAATCCTTCCATCTCAGCCTCGCCTAGTAGCTGGAAGTACAGGCACACACCACACCCAGCCAAGTGTTTGATTTTTAGTAGAGACGAGATCTTCCTATGTTGGCCAGGCTGATCTGGAACTCCTGGCCTCAAGTGATTCTCCTGCTGTGGCCTAGCAAAGTGCTGGGGTTACAGGACTGAGCCATCATGCCTGGCCACGTGTTGGTGTAGTTCCTTCTGGACTTTTTCCCAAGCATTTTCTTTTTCACACTGTGAATGCAACTTTGCATTCCTGCTTTCTGTCTTGTGACATTGAAACAGAAGCATTTTCTGTGGTTCCTGCACAGCCCTATAAACACTTTAACAGCTGCACATAGTATTCCTCTGGGTGAAGATCCCTAAGTCATCCTTGCCCTGATGTTGGACTGTCAGTCACTCCTCATGTTCACACTGAACAGCCCACAGATTTTAGTGACAGGGCCCTGGCTGCATAGACTGACCACTGGCAATTGGGATCCACCAAGTTGTGCAGTTTTCTTGTAGCCATCTGTCTGGGGGCAAAGCATGCAGGTTCTTAATCTGGAGAGGAACTGAAGGCCAGGGCAAGACCCACATCCCCAAAAGGCAGTTGTGCTGACAGATCTGAATCATAGGTCTGAAAACAAAGCTGATCTAACATTTTATATTATACAGATAGTACAACAGTATTATGGACATGTCATTCACAACCATGTGACATTTTCAAAGCATATTTTCCAAAAAGTGTATTCATGTGCTCACTTTCTGCGCTTGTGTGTGAGGGCCAGCCCTAAGCTTCCAGGGGCTTGCAGCTGGTAGCTAAGATCTTGTTTTTGGCAGGCCCTTTTTAAGAGAGGCAGACATACCGACACCATGTGGCGCTGGATGTGGGGGAAGGTGGTGTTCAGGCAGGCAGTGCGGAGTAGTTGTAAACTATGGAGCTGCTCTAGCCCTTCACTTGTCGTCATCTCAGTTTGTGAGACAGCATGAGGCCGAGGGCAAGCCACTGGGGGGGCCTAAACTAGGAGGGCAGTAGCAGTGACCTTGTTGTGCTTGGCCACAGAGGGTGCCTCTCATTTCCGTGAGAAATAGGACAATTATGCAGTCTGATTTTTTTTGAAAAAGTCTAACTCTATGCATTTTCCATGTTGCTAGATACTTAGTTTTATTTATCAATTCATTTATGTATGTATGTATGTATGTATTTATTTATTTATTTTTTGAGACGGAGTCTTGCTCTGTCGTCCAGGCTGGAGTGCAATGGTGTGATTTCTGCTTACTGTAACCTCCACTTCCCAGGTTCAAGTGATTCTCCTGCCTCAGCCTCCCGAGTAGTTGGGATTATAGGTGTGCGCCACCATGCCCAATTAATTTTTTATATTTTCAGTAGAGACGGGATTTCGCCATTTTGGCTAGGCTGGTCTCGAACTCAAGACCTCAGGTGATCCTGCCCACCTCAGCCTCCCAAAGTGTTGGGATTACAAGTGTGAGCCACTGCGCCCTGCCTATTTATGTTTTTTTTTAGAGTTGGGGTCTTGCTATGTCACCCAGGCTGGCTGGAGCAGTGTTGTGATTCCACCTCACTGTATCTTTGAACTCCTGGGCACAAGGGATCCTCCCATCTCAGCCTCTTGAGTAGTTTGGGACTACAGACACCTGCCACCAAGCCTAGCAACACTTAGTTTTAAAGGTTAAACCTTGGGCAGCTTACTTGTAAAATGGGCATAACCATAGTGCTTCTGTCCTGGGTTTTTGTGTAAATTACATATGCTAATAATGTATGCACTTCACATACCACCTTGCACACAGGAAATGCTCCAGAAGTGACTCTGTCACTGTAATTCTTATGATCAGACTTGCTTCAGATTTCCACCAGTGTAAATAATGCTGTGGTAAACTTCTTTGAACAGAAAGCTTGTTTTTTTCTGTTTTTAAGGATTCTTTGGATTATTTCTTCAATATAGAATTCCCAGAGGTGAGATTAGTGGGAAAAGTGTATGAACATTCTGTTTCTTGAAGCATGACAAATGTTTTCCGAACAGACTGTTTCCAAACAAATGCTTTACCCCCAGCAGTAGGGGAGGGTGCCCAGTTGGTAGGCCCTGAGCCCACAGCAGGTGCTATACTTTTATAATTGATTATTTCCAATTGAATAGATGAAAATTATCAGAATACTCATTTTAAAAATGAGTTTCCTGTTTATAAGTATTACTCTAAGAAACTGTTGCAGGCATTTAACTTCTTTGAAGTTCATGATTGAATTAAAAAAGAGATAAATGATTATCTTTGTTGAAGTGCCCGCTCACCTCAGCTGGCACTGCCTGGGCTTCAGCACCCCTCCTCCCACTCTAGCTCATCCCTGGAGAGCTGAGGGTGGCTCAGGGTGAGGCTACAGGTCCTCTTCTCCTTACTGCTGGTCCCCAGCGATTATGAGACCCCTGCCCCAGCACTCCGCCTAGAGAAGGACAGGCTGTAGCTTTGTTACTTTCACTGTGGACAGAAGCAGCAGGAACCTCAGGGACTCCTGAGGTAAATGGCAGTGAGAAAAAGCTGCTTAGTGTTTTGACTAAACCCTTCCTTTCCCACCCAACAAGTTGGTGCTCTTATTGTAGGAGAGGGTTTAATAGCCCAAAGATAATGGCACAACTTGCTTTTTTATTTCTGACTGAGGATGGGATTTGGCTCATGCAGACAAATGGATGGACTGCCTTTTGTCTCTGCTTTACCCTCCCCCGTCTTTCACCAGCCCTGCATTGGGGCCTCAACATGGTCATTGTTGGGGCTCTGCCTTTTTTCACCCGGGATTTCAGCTTCCTTGTCTGTAAACTGAGGTAGCAGTACCAGTGTTGCAGAGTGGTAGTGGAGAAGTTATAGCCATTATTCGTTTTCACCAGAAACTAAACTTGACCATTATCTGATGGATGTTTGAGCACCTACTCTGTGCCAGAAGCAAAGCTGATGTAGCGCCTGCTTTCTGCCCGCTAGGGCAGATGGCCGGCTGGAAGTAGTTGAACAGACTAGAACACGCAGCTACAGGGGATCAGGGCTGCAGTCTAGGTGCCGCCCAGCTGCCCTACGGTTCTGTGGTGGGCAGGTCTATGCACATCTACCCCCAGTGTCCAGGGGCCAAGGAAGGAGGCTGACAAATTCAGTTTCTTAGAAAGAAACAGGCCGGGCGCGGTGGCTCAAGCCTCTAATCCCAGCACTTTGGGAGGCTGAGACAGGCGGATCACGAGGTCAGGAGATCGAGACCATCCTGGCTAACCGGGTGAAACCCCGTTTCTACTAAAAACTACAAAAAAAACTAGCCAGGCGAGGTGGCAGGCGCCTGTAGTCCCAGCTACTCGGGAGGCTGAGGCAGGAGAATGGCGTAAACCCGGGAGGCGGAGCTTGCAGTGAGCTGAGATCTGGCCACTGCACTCCAGCCTGGGCGACAAAGCGAGACTCCATCTCAAAAAAAAAAAAAAGAAAGAAAGAAAGAAACAAACAAACAAACAGGGACTTATGAGCAGAAGCCACGTCTTTCTCAGGCAGTGGTGAGACAACATGTCAGATCCCACGCCATTACCCCCCAGAGCTAGGGCTTATATACCATAGGGAAGGGGTGGTTCAGAAGGAATGTATAGAACATTTGAAGTACGATAACATTAAGGTAGTTTGACCTAAAGACAGGATTTAAGGTAAGTATGTGCTCTTACATAAAAACAATAAACACTGTAAATCTTTTTTTTTTTTTTTTTTTTTTTGAGACAGAGTTTTGCTGTTGTTGCCCACGCTAGAGTGCAATGGTGCAGTCTCGGCTCACTGCAACCTCTGCCTCCCGGGTTCAAGCAATTCTCCTCCCTCAGCCTCCCAAGTAGCTGGGATTACAGGCGCTCACCACCATGCCTGGCTAATTTTGTATTTTTAGTAGAGACGGGGTTTCTCCACGTTGGTCAGGCGGGTCTCAAACTCCTGACCTCAGGTGATCCATCCGCCTCGGCCTCCCAAAGTGCTGGGATTATAGGCGTGAGTCACCGCGCTTGGCAAACTGTCAGTCTTGGAGGCCTTCCTGGAACTGGGATTAATCAGAAGCCAGCCTGGTGAATTAGCCTCTAAGATGGAGCTGCTTTGGCCTCCACATCCACTGAGTGCTCTCTGTGCGCCAAGGCCAGCTCCAGGTACCAATAGCAAATAAAATGAATGGCCCCCCTGCTCTGTTGAACTCCCAGTCTGATGAGAAACAAAGCCAGGCTCCCCTGCATTGAGAAGGTTGCCTTAGAGCTGCTACTTAGGGATGAGGATGTGGTTCTCCTTCCCATTTGAGGACCATGAGCAGCACACACAGTGTGAGGGAGCAGCAGTCAGGCAAAGGCTCGAGGCAGGAAGGAGCCTGCATGGCAGGTGCCCGGGGAGGATGGGAAGCAAGCAGACGCCCGTGTTACTTGGCTAGCTGCTGTGTCACCCCAGTCTCTACCTCCAGGGTCCCATGGCAGTCTCCCCTGGTGTGTCTGTGCTTCTGTCTCTTCTAAGGACACTAGTTCTATTGACTCTAGGGCCCATCCTGCTCCAGTATGACCTCATCTTCACTAATTACATCTTCACTAATTACATCTGTAGCTATCCTGTTTACAAATAAGGTCATGTTCTTCATCCTACTTCCTATGGGCACCCAGTTCTGCCCTTAGCCCCTGGTCAGAAGAAGGCACTGTAAGTGCTGAGTCCACATCATGTGGCAGCACCATGTACCAGCTGGTTCAGGAACCAGGTATCATACATAGGATCCCAATTAAATGTGTCCAGACTCCAGCCACTTCTCATACCCTTCATAGCTACTTTTCTGGCCCATGTTCCCTAGACCAGTCAAGTGGCATCACTGCCCCACTTAGACTCTCCAGAGCACCTCTGAGGGCTTCTGAACCCCCACCACTCTTTGGTCATGTGCCCTTGGGTGCCCTCTGCTGACACTAGCCTCAGAGCCTGTCCCCTGCTCTCAGAAGTGCCCGTGCCCTTTTGCCAGCCCTTCCAGGGCTCTGTGCCAGTGCCTCCTGTCAGAGCATAGCCGAGCAGACTCTCCTCTTCTCCACCCTGCCCTGCCCTGTCCCTCCGGTTTAGATTTGTTTATGGTCTTTCCTTATTGGAACACAAACTCATGGGAGCAGAGACTTTCCTCAGTCCTAGAGGAGGCTGTGCTCGGTGTGGGTGTGCACATGTAACTGACTGAGGGGGCAAAGCCCCTTTAGGGTGCTAGGAGCAAGCATGGGGCATAGGTCCTGAGTCTTGGCTCTGAGTTCTCATCCTGCCCCTGGATGGCTGTGAGCCGCAGCCATTTACCCTCTCTGGGCCCCGGTGTCCCCATCAGTGGGAAGGGTTGGTAATGAAGAGCCAGACCTTCAGGGTCAGACTCCACCTGCCCCAGCTGGGTGGAGTTGGGACAGTCACTGCACCCCTGGCCTCAGCCTGGACTGTAAGCAGGGCAGCACCCCTTTATGGATGGAGGGTTCCTCAAGAGACAGTATTGCAGAGGCAGTGGGTGATTTTCATATTACTTCTTGTTTGTTCCCCACAACAACCCTGGGAGACGGTTCTCCATCCCCATTCTGCAGATGAGAAAACAGGCACTGAGAAGGTAATCACCTAGGCCAGAGGTCCCCAACCTCCGGGCCACAGACCCAAAGCTTCACCTGTATTTATAGCCATTCCCCATCACTTACATTACTGTCTGAGCTCCACCTCCTATCAGATCAGCAGTGGCATTAGATTCTCATAGGAGCACAAAGCCTATCGTGAACTGCACATGTGAGGGACATAGGTTATATGCTCCTTATGAGAATCTAATGCCTGATGGTCTGTCAGTGTTTCCCATCACCCCCAGATGGAACTGTGTAGTTGCAGGGAAACAAGCTCAGGGCTCCCACTGATTCTATATTATGGTGAGTTGTAGAATTATTTCATTCTATATTACAATGTAATAATAACGGAAATAAAGTCCACAATAAATGTAATGTGCTGGAACCATCCTGAAACCATCCCCCTCCCCACTCCTGGCCGTGGAAAAACTGTCTTCCACTAAACCAGTCTCTGGTGCCAGAAAGGTTGTGGACAGCTGACCTAGGCCAAGGTCACGCATTAAGAAGTGGCAGAGCCCAGATCTGAGCCCAGGCATGGACTCAAGGGCCCATGCTCTTGTCTGCCACACTGGGCTGCCCTCTCAGGCTGATGTCGCTCTGCCTGGGGTCAGGCCCAGGTGGGAGAAGCACATAGGGCAGGGAGGAGGGGTTCCTTCTGGGCGAGTGTCAGAGAGGGAAGTGCGCTTCAGTTTTCTACACACACAGTGTGCATTCAGAAGCTTTTCTGGGTGGAAGCACAAGAAAATGTGAACAGCTGTCTCCTCCGGGGAGAGCAGTGGGGCAGGATGAGAGGAGTGGCTCTCACTTCCTTTTATGCTGAAATATTTAAGAGTAAGTCGTGGGTATCCTCACATTCCTACCCTAAATACTTCAGTACACATCTTTTCCTGGAGAGTCATACACACAGCCACTGTCACACACACACTCACACACCTCGCAAAGTCGGAAATTAGCAGCATCATCTCACACTGAGGTCATGGTCATATTTTTCCAGTTGTCTGGAAGTGTCTTGCTGCTGATCAGCCTAATGTGAGGCCACCCCAGGACCTCAGGCTGAGTCTAGCCATCCTGTCCCTGCAGTCTGTGTCATGGCAGCACGTTCTCTATTCCTCGGGGCTAGCCTTCCTTTGGGGTGTCTGTCCCTGGCTTGGATCTGCCCGTCTGCTGCCTCTCACGGTGCTCAGCCTGGCCCTCAACCTGAGCTTCCTGCGAATCGGAATCACGGCTAGAGTCTGGATTCTGTGCATATCAGCGTTTTGCTGGGACTGTCGTGGGTGGGGATATGATGTCACCTGATAGGCAGCCCTCCCACCACTGATAGTGCCAGCGTTGGCCACAGCACAAAATGACTTTGTGATTTGTCCCTGTGTTGTAAAGTCACGTCCCCCTTGTGGCTGGACAGTGATCTGGCTGTGGTCATGCTTCATTGCATTTTTCATTATACACCTTTTTGGCTTTTGCACCACGTATTTATATTCCTGTTAAATATTACCTGGTGTAGGCCGGGTGGGGTGGCTTACGCCTGTAATCCCAGCACTTTGGGAGGCTGAGGCGGGTAGATCATGAGGTTAGGAGTTCAAGACCAACCTGGCCAACATAGTGAAATCCCGTCTCTCCTAAAAATACAAAAATTAGCTGGGTGTTGTGGTTCGTGCCTGTAGTCCCAGCTACTCAGGAGGCTGAGGCGGAGGTTGCAGTGAGCCGAGACCACTCCATCGCACTCCAGCCTGGGTGACAGAGTGAGACTCCATCTCAAAAAAAAAAAAAAAAAAATTACCTGGTATAATCTGAACTTAACTTTTTTATGATTTGCCTCATTAGACTAAAAGCAGCCTTCCCAGCCCCTCCCTGCAGGGAGGTAAAGTGAGGGCACTGGAGGCTCTCCTGTGTTGAGAAGTGGTGGGAATGTCCTCAGTAGCCAAGATAATTGCTGATTCAGGAAGTGGCCCCTGGAACCACAGGATGCTGTCATTACATTGAGGAAGCACTTTGCTGCTGTTCAATAACGAGGAAGGAACTTAGCTGGACTGGAGAACTGACCATTGGACAGTAGACGCTGACCCTGGGCTCAGCGCTGGCTCCCTAGCCCCTCCCTCGAAGTAGGCCAGCCCAGCAGAAAGCAGCCCCAGGCCTGTTCCTTGGAGGCCTGGGAAGGGCCATGCTTTCTGTGTGTGAGGTGGAGGGTTGGGTGCCTGACAGAGCTTAACCCTCAGGTGGTCTGGTCTCCATGGATGGAGGACAGAGCACCAGCTCAGGACAGGGCTGGAATCTACAGGGAAGAGCCACCTGCATCCCGGCACTCCTGACCCCTTTGTAGGTCAGTTGCTTACCTCCTCCCACAGGCCCCACTGTCTTCATTTCACTGATGTGGGAGCAGAAGCTCAAAGAGGTCAGGCTATCACATGGACTCCCACTGCTGGTCAGTGGTGGAGACAAGGTTCGTCCGTCCAGTGCTCTTTCCACTATCTGGTCTTCTCTTGGCTGACATGCACAGGGTGTGAGGAGTGGTGACAGCGCTTGGGCCCATGTGGGGTCTTCTCACGCCCCCCAAGCCTGGCCACCTTTCGTTTTTGCTGAGTTGTCATACATGCCTGTGTACCCAGCATTACCAGACTAGGCCCAGGGACATACGAAGACCAGGACCTCACCCTGCCTTCCCCACAGGGTCTGTGACGCTCACGTACCTGTACAGTCATGCTGCCCACTGCACAGAGCCATTTGATGGTAGAATCCTGTCCCACGTGCTGTAAAATGTAAAAATACACTTGTGGGGTTTTTGGTTTTTTTGTTTTGTTTTGTTTTTGTTTTTGTTTTTTTGTGACAGTCTTGCTCTGTTGCCCAGACTGGAGTGCAGTGGTGCGATCTTGGCTCGCTGCAACCTCCACTTGCCTAGTTCAAGTGATTCTCATGCGTTAACCTCCTGAGTAGCTGGGACTACAGGCACGTGCCACCACACCTGGCTAAATTTTGTATGTTTAGTAGAGACAGGGTTTTGCCCTGGTTGGCCAGGCTGATCTCGAACTCCTGGCCTCAAGTGATCCACCCACCTTGGTCTCCCAAAGTGCTGTGACATCATTACAGGCATGAACCACCACGCCTAGCCTACATTTGGATTTTTTGCAACTGCCGCTTTCTTTCTCTTTGACCTATCCATGTAGATTAGAGGAGGCTCTTTAATCAGCACTTTGTGGCTGGCAGATGCTGCTTCTGTACTTTCTAGGAAAATTGCAAAATGTAGTTGATAAGAATCAATTTCCTGTTTTTCTACCAACTCGATTGCCTTCTTCCACAGTTACCTGAAAGTGGCCCGCTGAAGCATCTTTATTAGAAAATCTTTCACCCTTTGTTTTAGGAGCACTTTTGGGAAAGGATGTCCCTCCCTTACGCAGAGTTCAGGCAGCCAGGCTCTGCGGGGCGGTCCCTGGAGCAGACAGGGCAGACTTGAGTGGGAGAGACCCTTGTCTGTCTGAGTTGGGAGAGTTTTCTTGATCTTCTTTTTAGATTGTATTTTGAGGGAAATGTTGGGCTTTTCTAGCTTTCCTACTGAGCCTCTCCCGCTTAGGCTTTTTCTCAGCCAGTGTGACAGACTGGAAAGGATAGAAATAAGGCCTACCTGTGGTTACAGTTCTTGGCCACAGCAAGTGAAGACTTGGAGCTCTTCCAGTGGGATTCATAATGCAAAAGGCCGCCTTCACGGAAGAAGGGCCATGCATTTGGTGCAACTTTAGTGATGAGCTTAAACGAACAATTCCCGTTCTTCCTTCCAGTGAGTGTCTGGGAAGAAAGCAACCTGCAACAATGAGTGAGTGGCACATCCTCCAGCACTTGCTTTTTCCCTTGGTCCCTGTGAGCTTTGAACCTTCAGATCCTCAGAGCTGAGCCAAAGCCAGGCTCAGGTGGTCAGAAGGGCCCATTCAGGCCTGTCTCACAACGACATCTGTGTTCACTGTCATGTGCATGGGCACAAGAGGCCCTTTGTGGAGCTGAGCTGCTGTCACCAAGGCAAGAATATCTCTGCTGGAATCCTCCCTCGAAGTTCAGACCCGCTGTGTGTAGCTCAGCTGATGTTCAGTGGTTGGTGGCCAAGAATTCTGCCATCTGCAGAACTGAAAGCTGTACATCCGTTTATGAAAACCACAGCATTCAGGGGAATACCCTTTGTCTTTAATTTCCACATTGATGTGGTGAGCTATGATGTGGTGAGCCGGTATGTGCCAGCTGTGCATTATTGTAACAGTGTCAGTTATGGTAGACATAAACATGTACGTTTGCATTTGAAGCTAGTCTGGCCTTGCAGATGTGCTAGAAAGCTCAGAGGACAAAGGAGGCCTCACTTCTCCAGCAGGTCCAGTTCAGATTCCCGCACCCACTCTCCCCCTCCAACCTGGCTGTATCAGTCACTGTAGCTGTGCAACCCAGTACCAGCTTCCCTGCCAGGATGGGGCTTGTTTTCCAGAGCACGTTTTTCGGGGTGGGGTGAGATATGAGCCTTCTACTTGATTCATTTGTGGTTTCCATTTGGTAGTAAATGAGATGTGTCAGAAGTGCAATATTATAAAGCAAGGGTTTTGTGAACCAACCCTCAGAGATTCCTTATCAGGAAAGAGGCTGGGAACAGGTGGCTGGAGTGGTTAATGATTTGGATGGGAGTGCCCTGTTCAACTGAGAAGAGTCCCCTGGAACTGTCTGGCTTCCTTTATTCTCTTCCATGTGGATGGTGACATCTTTTTGAACATAGAAAAGCCCAAACTTGAGAGTTCTGATTGGCGTAGGTGAAGTTTAAGAACAAAGCCCACAAAAAAATATACTTTTTGTTTTGGTGTATTATTAAGAAATCAAGTTGTTAAGGTGGATTGAGGACTTTTCATCACCCTCTAACTTTATTTCTGAAGAGATACTTTGGGAAATATAATTGGGTGATAACACTAAGATGGGATTTGACTTGATTTTATTTAGAAAAATACATTTGTGTTTTTATAGCTGCAATTTTCTTTTTCTTTCTGTTTTTTTTTTCGAGACAGAGTCTCGCTCTGTCGCCCAGGCTGGAGTGCGGTGGCGCGATCTCGGCTCACTGCAAGCTCTGTCTCCCGGGTTCACACCATTTTCCTGCCTCAGCCTCCTGAGTAGCTGGGACTACAGGCGCCCACTATCACGCCTGGCTCATTTATTTTGTATTTTTAGTGGAGATGGGGTTTCACCATGTTAGCTAGGATGTTCTCAATCTCCTGACCTTGTAGCTAGGATGGTCTCGATCTCCTGACCTCGTGATCCACCTGCCTCGGCCTCCCAAAGTGCTGGGATTATAGGCGTGAGCCACTGCGCCCGGTCTGTTCCAAAGTAAATTTATTGCTATATGTTTTGTGTGTCTTTAAGAATTTCAAGACAGGGTGATGCCTCTGCTTGGCAACCTCACGTGGTAGAGAAATTCCCAGTCTCCTGCCCGGCCCCACCTCAGCCCTCTGCCCAGAAGCAGCCTCTTTCTACCTGCCCTGGTTCTTCTGTGGATCACATCTGTGGCCTGAATTGCATTTAGGCCTCTTCCCCTGTTTTATTCAACATAGCTGTGGCCCAGCCATCTGAAAGCCTCCTTTGCCAAGAATTATTCCCAACCTTTTAGTTTCTTTCAAAGAGGAAAACCATAAGAATCAAATATAGACTGGAAAGTAAGGCAGAAGCAACACCTAGGTGAGTGAATCCTGCTAGTTAGGTTTCCTAAAATAGATGTAATGAAAGAAGGAAGTAAACTAATACACAATTAGAACACTTATTTATTTTTTGAGATGGAATCTTGCTCTTTTGCCCAGGCTGGAGTGCAGTAGCTTGATCTTGGCCCACTGCAACCTCTGCCTCCTGTGTTCAAGCAGTTCTCCTGCCTCAGCCTCCCAAGTAGTTCGGATTACTGGCACCCGCCACCACACCCAGCTAATTTTTGTATTTTCAGTAGAGACCGGGTT
This sequence comes from Macaca thibetana thibetana, assembly GCF_024542745.1. NCBI lineage: Eukaryota > Metazoa > Chordata > Mammalia > Primates > Cercopithecidae > Macaca > Macaca thibetana. The sequence goes on along the minus strand of NC_065593.1, from coordinate 2,418,747 downwards.
TTACCATTTTGGCCAGGCTTGTCTAGAACTCCTGGCCTCAGGTGATCCGCCTCAGCCTCCCAAAGTGCTAGGATTACAGGCATAAGCCGCCATGCCTGGCAAATTAGAACATTTTAAAATGACCCGTTAACCATGAAATTGAATTCTGTAGTTGTCCATCTGTCCATCTATCGACCTGTGCATGCACCTGTCCATTCTTGCATGTAAGCCTCCACCCAAGAGGTGTTTGTCAGCCAGGGGTGAGTGCTACACGGGAGAGGTGCAGAGGTGCAGAGTCTGATACAGCATCAGGATGGATGGGAAGGACCAAGTCGGGGAAGCTGAGCTCTGAATACGAAAGAGGAGGTGGGTGCGCTGGGGGAACTGCATGCACAGAGACCCAGGAGGAGGACAGGGCGAAGAACCATCTAAAGCAGTAGCTCCAAATCTCTCAGTGGGCAGATCTTGCTCTGAGAGTTTTAGAGAAGCTATGGATCCTTCCTGAAACGGGGCAGAGGTTGGCGCATACTTCCAAAACTCTACAGTAATTTCTGGAGGCATTTAGATTTTCTGATCCATGAGACATCCTAATGACTGTGTAAGTCCCAGCACCCAGCACCATGGTTTATGGTGTGAATGTCAAGACTCCAGTGGGGTTTGTTACATCGGCTACGACTTCACATCTCATTCATTCAGTAAAAACTGTCTTTCCAGGAGCTGCTTAGAAGTATTTAAACTAGCTAAGTGCACAGCAAAAGTGTCTGCATGTGTGTCTGCATTTTTATCTCTATTTCTTTCTAATCAGTGTACAAAGCTGCTTACAAAACGAAAATGTCTGGGGTCACTGCAGAAATGGGCAGGCTTCATTTTCTATGATCTCGTAGTAACACTGTGAGAGGCAAAGGTCAACTCTTTTTTTTTTTTTTTTTTTTTTTTTGAGACAGAGTCTCACTCTGTCACCAGGCTGGAGTGCAGTAGTGAGATCTCGGCTCACTACAACCTCTGCCTCCCGGGTCTCTAAGCGATTCTCCTGCTAGCTGGGATTACAGGCACACGCCACCACACCCAGCTAATTTTTGCAGTTTTAGTAAAGACAGCATTTCACCATGTTGGCCAGGATGGTTTCAATCTCTTGACCTTGTGATCTGCCCGCCTTGGCCTCCCAAAGTGCAGGGATTATAGGCGTGAGCCAGCGTGCCTGGTCTCAAAAGTCAACTCTTGAGCGTTGGTGTGCCTGGAGTGGAGTCTTTGGTCTCCAGATGCCCTGCACTTGTTTGAAGGATGCTCTTTGGTCCAGCTTGAGTTAGTTCCATTTTTGGAGCACTGCAGATCTGCAGTGAAGACTGAGGTTCTGATCCTTGTGAGGTCTGATGGCTGGGGCTTGCACACCCAAAGGCATTTTCTCTTGGTTGGTACTAGGGGGCTTCTGTATTTGGGAAGCTACATTTGGCTGTCACTTATTTTAACATTCAAATATTTGTAAGCCTTTCCTTTCCTCTGCCTGCATTGTTGGGCTACTGCTGGACTTTATGGGTTTGAGATGGGAATGGGATGTGGTCTGCCCAGGAAACCGCTATGCAGGAGCTGTATCAGCCTTGTCTTTTGCATGTGATGACTTGTTCTTCCTCAACAGCCACCTCCCCACGAGTGTCCTCCGAGCTGGAGCAAGCCCGGCCCCAGACTAGTGGAGAAGAGGAGCTTCAGCTGCAGCTGGCACTTGCCATGAGCAGAGAAGTGGCTGAGCAGGTCAGTGCCCCAGGCAGGTCTGCACTGCATTGACTGCCCGTGCTCGGGGTGGAGTGTGGCTCACTGGGAGGATGATGGCAGACACAGCCCTGTCTCCAAAACATTTCAGATATGCTTGCTGAGATGGCATTTTGTGCTGCCATCAGTGTGTATCCTTGTCACCCTATGTCCCTCCCAGTCAGGGAGGGATCCCATGCAAAGTTACATTTAGGAAAGATTTTCTAGGAAGTCATTGCCAAGGAGAGAAACCAGTTAAAAATGCTTCCCAGAAACACTTGTGCAGACACAGCCATGTCTGGGCTTTCCCTGAGTGAGCTGAGCCTGCCCAGGCTCCTTGAAGGGTGGCATGCAAGGTGGGCACAGGGATGCAGGCCTGAGGGGCAGGAGCCAGCCTAGCCCTTCCCAAGCACTTTGGTGACCTGTAGCAAGAGATTTGCAGAAAAACAAAGACTGGAAAAAATGCTCGCAAAATGAGAGTGCTTGTGTTTCGATGACAGAAGTATGTATAGTTTTAATTTTTTCAGGTCCCATTTTTCTCTTTTCTTTTTTTCTTTTTTCTTTCTTCTCCTTTTCTTTTTTTCTTTTTCTTTTTTTTTTTTTTTTGACAGAGTCTTGCTCTGTCACCCAGGCTGGAGTGCAGTGGTGCAATCTTGGCTTACGGCGACCTCTGCCTCCTGGGTTCAAGTGATTCTCGTGCCTCAGCGTCCCGAGTAGCTGGGATTTCAGGCGCGTCCCACCATGCCAGGCTTATTTTTGTATTTTTAGTAGAGGTAGGGTTTCACCATGTTGGTCAGGCTGGTCTTGAACTTCTGACCTCAAGTGATCTGCCCACCTCGGCCTCCCAAAGTGCTGAGAGTACAGTCGTGGGCCACCGCGCCTGTCCCCCATTTTTCTTTAGTAAGCATGCATTACTTTACAATAGGGAGGAGGGAAAGGAGCAATTAGAGTGGCCTTACAAATTGTCATGCGTTTGGTTGCAGTTATCAGGGCTGTGTCCACTGACCTTTGGTTAAAAAAGGTAGATGGGACCGGGGCAGCACAGGGATTCCTCTCCTCTGTTAGAAGTTGATGTTCAGCGAGGAATACTAGGGATACCTAGATTTGAGAACAGACAGGTTTGTCCCGGCATTGTTTGTGTGTCTATAATTGGCAACATTCTAAAGCTCAGTAACAGCGGGCAGTCTCAGTTGTGGCCTCTCTTTCCCTGCAGTGGGAAACAGGCCGCCAGTAACTGCCCACGTGGATGCATGAGGCTCCATGGCCGGCAGCCCAGGAAGAAGGTGCATGGTAGCATCCACTGAGAAACACAGGGACAGACGGACAGTTTGAGCCCATTTTAGTTAATATTTATAATAAAATATAAGGGAGCAAGTTCAAACTCCCATGCTGATCAGTAGTGGGATTGTCCCTTTGAATAGCTACTGTGTGCCAGTCTGGGTAATACCATGAGACCCTGTCTCTTAAAAACAAGAAAAGAAAAAAATACAAGGAATATATTATTTATATTTAATTATTATATTACATAAAAGCTTAGGATAACCCTGTCTTTTGCATATGGTGACTTTGCCTTAAATAAAGATAGTGAATCATTTCTGTTAGGAATCATAGAAATATGCAGCCATTTTCCGGAAGCATACACAGTGGAGGTGGAATGATACGTGATATTTATCTTCTTTCTAATTCCTTTTTGGGTTGTCAGATTTGTGTTTTATAAGGACACGTATTGCTTCTATAAGTAGAAAGAATTTATAAAGCCACTTTCATTTCGAGAAAAAAAATTTTAGATTAAGCATTCCCTTTCCCCAGTTTGGTGGTACCTGAGCCATGGTCTCCCTGGTGTGACCCCAAGGGGGTCAAAGTCACAGGAGTTGCAATGAGGGAGGAGCCTTCTGGGTACACACACATTTGGAATTTGAAAGTAATTGTGTTTTACAAGTAGTTTTGAAATCTTCCTTTGAAATACTACATCATACAATGTGCATTTCCTGTTTCTGGCCAGTGTGGCTTTGTTCTGTCCAGTGATGTTATTACAATTACCAGTTTGCATTGTCCCTCTACAGGAAGAACGCCTCAGGCGGGGTGATGACCTCAGATTACAGATGGCCCTGGAAGAAAGCCGAAGGGACACAGTTAAAATTCCAAAAAAGAAAGAGGTAAGAGCTTGCTGGGAGGGCAGATGTTTCACCCTGTCCTGTAGTTGTTGCCTCAGTGTCCCCCACCCAACCTTCCTTGTTGGCATGATGCACAGTGGGTTCTCCAACCTCAGCAAATAACGCTCATGCCTGTAGTGGGCGAGGGCTAGGTGAGCAGGCGACTGAAAACATACCTGAACTAACCAGGAGACACTTAACATCCCAGTGCCTCAGTCTGCTCGTTTGTAAAATGAAGGTGATGATAGCGCTTGCGTCCTGCTTCTGTGGCTGTGGCAGCTGTCAAGTGAGCTACATGCCAGGGGCTGCGAAACGCTTTCCTGCAGCAGGGTGTGCCTCCAGTAGTGCTGGTTGCCTCGTCATCACTGTGCCAGGCTTCCTGCTTTGATGTAGAGGTGACCAGGACATGGCTGTGCTTTTGACAAACTCATCATCATCCTGTCGAGACCCAGACCCCTCCTCACCCCACAGGCCCCGGGGCTCCATTGGCCTCCCCTCTTACAGTGCTACTGAGGCCTGTGGAGCCCCTGGCTCCTGACTGGATGATGGTGATGATCCCTGATGACACATGGGGTGGTCTTGAGAGTAGGGAGCATGCGGGCGACCCCAGGAGGAGGGCCCTCAGGCTGGTCCTCGATAGTGGCTGGCAGGTGGGAGGGATGGCGTTTTAGAGGATGTCCACAGCCCAGGCAGAAGCTAGGGTTATCCTGGAAAAGTCTGTGGAGCCCTGAGGTCTGTGAAGTCTGGTGGGGGGGTTGGCAAACAGTAAATAGCTTGTTGTGACTGGAGAGCTGGCCGGATGGGGAGGAAGATGGGACAGCTCAGTTTCGAAGTTCTTCTCAGCCTCTCCTAGAGGGCTTCACTGGAGGACGAGGCATGGGTGGTTGATATTTATGGCTAGTTCGTGGGTATTTGCTGTAACTGTAGCATAGTAAAATCTATCCCCTTCTCTTTGTCTTAAAAGCACGGCTCTCTCCCACAGCAGACTACGCTGTTGGATTTAATGGATGCTCTCCCCAGCTCAGGCCTTCCGGCCCAGAAAGCGGAGCCCTGGGGCCCGTCGGCCTCCACTAACCAGACCAACCCCTGGGGCAGGCCAGCAGCTCCTGCGAGTGCTTCAGACCCCTGGCCATCATTTGGTAAAGACCCCATTACTGGTCTCCCGTGCTTGCCTGCTGGATGGGTGAGGGGCAGGGTAGTGCTTCTTGCTGTCTCTCACTCACTTGGATCTGGTCGATTGTAGTGGGTGTCCAGGCTCCTCTAGCCCTCGTCAATTACATCCAACTGGCCCTCGCCCTCCTCCGTGAGGATGGTGGCATGGTGTTCTCTCTTTGTTTTGAGTGGTTTTCTGCTTTGGGAGAAGGAAAGTCGACTTCACCTCAGCCTCCCACTTGCATCAGGAATGCCTTGTGCCTTCTCTGGGACACGTTTCAACTCTTTCAACCTCAGCATTGCACCCAGTGCCCCAGCTGAAGGAACCATAATACACAGCGCGGAGCATCCAAATCAAGCTGCTGTAATTAGCTGGAAATTATGATGTGCTTACCGCCACTGCTGATGAAAAGGGGATACATGTGCTATAATTCTGCTTGTTACTTAAAGCAGTAGAAAATCCGTTTAATAGGCTAAATGAATATTTTAAAGTTTTGCTTAACATGAGATGTAAGAGGAATTGTGGTGGGAAGTTCAAAATGTGAGCATGACACAACTGGTTTGATATGGGCCCACGAGTTTCTTAATCACTGGGCAGGAGCATGGCCCAGCAGGCTTTGTGAAGGCTTCCTGGTCTGGTGCCCTGGGGGGCCCCTCCTGGTGCACTAAACCCTACTGGGCATGGCTGACCTGTGGGCTTTTTGTTTGGGAACTTTGTATATGTTGTGGCATCTTGCCTGTATCTCCTGGAGTCTCTTGTTTCTTTCAGAACCGTCTCATGTTCAACTTGGTTCCTTAGATGTTTACTAAAATGTACCAAACGACAGGCTGTGTTCTGCTGTGCATGATCCCTGAGACAACAGATGATTATTGTCCCTGTTGTCTGTTGTCAAGGCCCTGCTCAGGAGCAGGCAGGACAGGAACACAGTGTAATAGCAGTACTGTGTAGTCCAGGCCTCGATGGAGGTTGTTTGAGAGCATGCTGGGATGAGATGAGACTCAGTACAGGAGTCCAGGGAGTGTGAGGCAAGCATTTTGGAGGAAGGCTATTTCTGTCGAGTCCCCAGGGAAGAGAAGGTGGCCAGGCAACAAGAGGCAGGGAGTTCCCTGCAGAAGACTCAGAGTGTGAGAAGCAGAGGGGTACGGAGTGGTGGAGTGGGTGCAGATGCAACCAGCCTATGTGAACCGGGAAGCAGGGGAGAAGGGCCCAGATCACTCAGGGCCTGCACTCAGCCTTACAAAGTGCTTGGACTTGGTCCAGAAGACACTGTCAGCCCCAGATGCCCTTTAGCATGTGGTGAGTTCTGATAGCTTGATGGTGGCCTCTGCAACCCAGGCAGGGCCTCATACCCCCTTTGGCAGGAGCCCTCTGGGCCTTGGGAAAAGCCCCAGGCAAAATTGCCCACAGCTTTCATTCACTGAAGGCCAGTTCCAGGGCAGCTCAAGAGGTTGGTTCACAGGGTTTGTCACCTGTGTGTGGTACCCCCAGGGAGCCTGTGGTAAGGTTTTACCACCACACATGGGGACTGTGGTGCCCCAGGGCTGGCAGACCCTTTCAGACAGTGGCTTTGGCTTTATTTTTAAATCTGAAGAATGAGTAGTCTGTGAAGTGATGGCCACTGGAAGTTACGGTTAGGGTGTTTTCAGGAAAGACTGTTCATTAAACTGTTGGATAGTTATCTTAGTGCCCTGTAAAGAAAGTGGTCACACCAGGAGCCAGGTGGGTTTAATAGAGTTAAATTCTGGGGAGGGGATTGGGGATCAGAGTGGTGGGAAGGAGGCTTAGTTTTCACACTTTACTTTTTTATATTGTTTGACTTGTTTACCAGGGGTAAGTTTTTCCCAGTCAGGAGAGACAAAAATCTCGAAATATCTTGGCCGGGCGCGGTGGCTCAAGCCTGTAATCCCAGCACTTTGGGAGGCCGAGATGGGCGGATCACGAGGTCAGGAGATCGAGACCATCCTGGCTAACACGGTGAAACCCCGTCTCTATTAAGAAATACAAAAAAACTAGCCGGGCGAGGCGGCGGGCGCCTGTAGTCCCAGCTACTCGGGAGGCTGAGGCTGGAGAATGGCGTGAACCCGGGAGGCGGAGCTTGCAGTGAGCTGAGATCCGGCCACTGCACTCCAGCCTGGGTGACAGAGCGAGACTCCGTCTCAAAAAAAAAAAAAAAAAAAAAATCTCGAAATATCTTTAAATGACCAAGTTATGCCCAGCCCTTCTTTTGGCTGGTGGACAGGGCTCTGCCCTGGACCCAAGTGTCCTGGGCTGAGCCAAGGACCTGACCTGACCCTCTAAGAACACAGTGTAATAGCAATACTGTGTTGAGAGCACCCTGGGATGAGACTCGGTACAGGAGTCCAGGGAGTGTGAGCGGGGGAGTCTCCCCTAATGAATGGGGGCAGCTTGGTGGGCCTGGTGGGCTGCTGCTTCACCTAAGAATGCTGCCCACATGAATCTGCCCTCCCAAATTTTAAGAACTTGAGATAAAATTCACCATTTCAACCTTTTTTTTTTCTTTTTTGAGACAGAGTCTCACTGTCACCCAGGCTGGAGTACAGTGGCACCATCTTAGCTCATTTGTAACCTTTGCCTCCCAGGTTCAAGCAATTCTCCTGCCTCATCCTCCTGAGTAGCTGGGATTACAGGCGCCCACCACCACACCCGGCTAGTTTTTTTATTTTTAGTAGAGACATGGTTTCACCACGTTGGCCGAGCTGGTCTCAAACTCCTGACCTTAAGTGATCCGCCTGCCTCGGTCTCCCAAAGTGCTGGGATTACAGGCATGAGGCACCACGCCTGGCCCATTGCAACCATTTTAAAGTGGACACTTGACTGGTTTTCAGCACATTCACAATGTTGTGCAGCCACCATCAGATGTTTAATTCCAGAACATTTCCATCACCCCAGAAAGAAACCGCATACCCAGCCCCTGGCAACCACTGATGTGCTTTCTATCTCCAGGGATTCACCTCTCTGGACATTTCGTAGAAATGGAGTCATGCACTATGTGGGCTTTTGTGCCTGGCTTATTTCGTTTAGCATCATGTTTTCGAGGTTCATCGATGTTATACCATGTGTCAGTCCTTCATGACTTTCTGTGGATAAGTAATATTCCATTGCATGGATATGTAACACTTTGTTTAACCATTCAGCAATTGATGGATATTTGGGCTGTTTCCACATTTTGGCTGTTATGAATCCAGTTTTTTTAAAGAACAGATAGAAACCTAGATGTTTGAAATCTATTAGTGTTTAAATGTTGGCTGTGAATTTTAAAAATTAAGAATATGGTTGGAGCTAATTAAAAGCTATCTGAGGATGGGCACATGTGGCTTGTTGACTGCCAGTTTGCCATCTCTTGCCACTTGCCCAACCTTGGACCTTCTTGGTTCTGATGCACTTGGCGTTATTACCAGTGACTTGGGGAGGAGACAGGCCACTAAAGCCCAGAGACATTGTTAGTAGGTTTGGGGCAGGCTCAGTGCTTATGGCACCATGTCCTGTACTTGTCACACCATCCTGGACTGCTGCGAGGCCCTTCTGTGGCCCTGGCATGTCCTGGAAAAGTCACCACAAATTCCAATATGGAGAGATAGCCACTGTTAAAATGTTAGCTTGTCTGCTTCCTGTCTTTTTTATGGGCATTATGTTTTTACTTAGTTGAAGCTATATTGTATATATAATTATGTGTGTGTGTGTATGTGTATATTTCAATTTGTAGTGTCATGAGCATTTTTAGGCATCATTAGGAATTCTAAGCAGTACCATGCTGTACCGTCATTTACTAAGCAGCCTAGTGATGTTCATAGGGGTGTTTTGCAGTTCTAGTGCTCTACTTTCAGTAGAAAAATACATTAAAATCACAGTGATTTAATTCTGAGATTCTTGTAATTCTCAGTGGTAGTGTTGACCAGCTCTGCAGGAGAATGGCCCTCCGCTAGCTCCTGCATTCACTGAAGCATGTTAGCACACCCTCTGCTTCCACATTCGTCAGCATAGCCTCAGAGCAAGAGTGTGGTATCGGATTTATTGTTTAGCATCTAGTTAAATCCAATAGTGCACATTTTCAGGGTCACCCCTCCATCCTGAGACGCATTCATAAATTAGAAAGATTGGAGTCCCTTCCCATAACACTGTCAGCTGTGCCCTCTGGATGAAAGAAACACTGTTTTGAAAGCCACCATTTGTAATGAACCCCATCATTACCATCATTACCAGTTTTTTCCAAGCAGCACTAGAAGCAGCTTGGCCAAGTGGCCTTGGGAGGAAATGCTCAGGGCTGAAAGGAGGGAGATTGGAGCCTGCCAGGTCAGTGGGGCACTTCCTCCTCTGTTCCAGACCCACAAAGCAGCCACCTGGTCTGAGGAGGGCTCACAGCCTGCTGATTCAGAAGACCTTGGCTGGCTGGAGCCCTCTCTCTGCACTCCCGCCCACTGCCTGGGCTGGGACAGAGACTGTCTTCCGCCCTGGCAGCAGCAGGTGGTGCTGCTGGCTTGTTGGTGACCTCTGCACAGCTCAGTTCTTCTGTGACCCTCCAGTTGTGACTGCCTCCCTGTGCACATGAATATGCATCTGTGAGGCTCGGGATGAGCCAGGCTGGCGGGTGGGAGGCGACCGGGACACAGGCTCCCTGTGAATGGGCCCCACAGAGGAAGAGGCCGGAAACTGCTTGATCTTTCAAACCTTGGTTCCATCTTCGTTTCCTCTCATTCACTTGAGCTTTCAACAAGCATTTATTGATTGGGTATGTGGCATGGCCTGGACCCTGCCAAGGACGTGGAGAGGGAGAGCACAGAGAGAAGCCTTGCAGCGGATCTACTATCCATTCATAGAGGAGGAGCATGTCCAGCGCCTCCCCGAGCCAGCAAGCGTTCCCTGAGGGCACAGCTGGCCCTCAGGGAACGCTGATGACTTTGTGACTTTGTCCCAAGTCACATTTGAAGAAAGCAAGGTGCCACAGTGTGTGGCCTTCCACGACTCCCCTGTACACAGCAAAGAAGGTCACACTGGCCATGGGACTGTGTATGTGTCTGGGGGGCTTTGCCCATTTGTATAGTCTGAATTTAGCCCAGCAGTTTGCGGTGTCCTGTACACACATGGGTCCCCAGTGTCACTTGCAGAATGCAAACTACACAGAGCCCACCCACGCCAAACAGCTTGTCCATGATTACCTGGATGATTTGGAGGTGGTCAGGGTTTGATCCAAGCACATACTTCACTCTGTGTTCAAAGCTATCTGAGCTGTGACCAACTTTGTCTATGCAGGCTATAAGAGTAAGAGGTTCTTGACTGGGTGCAGTGGCTCATGCCTGCAATCCCAGTATTTTGGGAGGCTGAGGCGGGTGGATCATGAGGTCAAGAGATCGAGATCATCCTTGACCAACATAGTGAAACCCCATCGCTACTAAAAATACAAAAATTAGCTGGGCATGGTGGTATGCACTTGTAATCCCAGCTACTTGGGAGGCTGAGGCAGGAGAATCGCTTGAACCTAGGAGGTGGAGGTTGCGGTGAGCCGAGATCGCGCCATTGCACTCCAGCCTGGGCGACAGAGCAAGACTCTGTCTCAAAAAAAAAAAAGAGAAAAAAGAGTCTTTCTCAGCCAAAACTTGTTAGTTTCAACATTGGGCATGATACAGTTGCTGAGTTTTAAAATTCTTAGCAGTGCTTTTGTTTGTTATTTTAATAGCAGATTCTAAAGGGGAAGCAGGGCCCATAAGAACTAACTGGAGGTGTCAGAAGAGTCTCTGGAATAGTTTCAGGTGGCATTCCACTGGAGTGTGTGGTTCTCACGTGGAAACCTGGTCCCTGAGTCCTGGATAGTGGGTCAGCGTGCTGCTGGCTCATGGAGAGTGCTTCAGAACTCATGTAGTGGAGACATTGCACATGTTGCAGAGCTCACGGTAGAAAGAATTCTTCCAGAAATGGCCAGCTATGGTGGCTCACGCCTGTAATCACAGCACTTTAGGAGGCCAGGTATGGCAGAAATGAGGCCGAGAGTTCGAGACCTTGGCTAATGTGCTGAAACCCCGTCTCTACTAAAAATGCAAAAAATTAGCCAGGTGGGGTGGTGTGTGCCTGTAATCCCAGCTACTTGGGAGACTGAGGCATGAGAATCACTTGAACTGGGGAGGCAGAGGTTGCAGTGAGCCAAGACCACGCCACTGCACTCCAGCCTGGGCAACAGTGAGACGCTGTCTCAAAAAAAAAAAAAAAAAAAAAAAAAGTTTTTCCAGAAATGTTAAAATGCCTTGTGTTAACTCTTAAAGATATAAACCTGTTAGTTTAAATGGTGTCTAGAACCTCACTGTCTGAGAGTACGTCTAGATGGAAGGACAGATTCTACTTTAAAAAAAAATTTTTTTTTTTTTTTTTGAGACGGAGTCTCGTTCTGTCACCCAGGCTGGAGTGCAGTGGCGCAATCTTGGCTCACTGCAACCTCTGCCTCCCAGGTTCAAGCGATTCTCCTGCCTCAGCCTCCCAAGTAGCTGAGATTACGGGCGTGTACCACTATGCCCAGCTAATTTTTTTGTATTTTTAGTAGAGACGGGGTTTCACCATATTGGCCAGGCTGGTCTCGAACTCCTGACCTTGTGATCCACCCGTCTCGACCTCCCCAAGTGTTGGGATTACAGGCATGAGCCACCGTGCCTGGGGACAGATTCTACTTTTGTAGGCAGCCTGGGTGTGCAGCGGCTTAAGTCAGAAAGGCAAAGCCTGAGGGACTTGGGGCTCGGAGCAGAGCTCAGACTCCTCTCTGGTGAGGGCCTTTGCAGGGGCTCAGGCATCCTGGATTCCCTTAAATGCCTAATCTTTATATTGTGTCTCATTGTCTGCCTGGCAAACTCTTACGTATTTTTGAAATCATGGCTCAGACATCCCTACTTGGGGATGTGGTCACCCTCTCCTCAGGCCTGCCTTTTGCCCTGTATCTCGCCATTGATGGCTGCCTGTGACCTGCATACTGGCTGTAGTGGCTGTCTGTTTATCTCAGAGGGAGGGGCCATCCTGGGGCCAGGCCTGGATACTGCTGACCAAATGTTGTTTGGATAGAACAAGGTGACTGTGGGAGGCCAGAGCTTGTCTCCACCACCCATCTGCCCACTCAGGCCTGTGAGTCTGAGCTGGGCCCTCAGATGGGGCCTCACTTGTGGGGAGGGCTTGGTGAGAGGTCTGGGTGCACCCAGAGCTCAGTGTTTCTTACGCATCCTGGCTGCCCATTTGAGTCATCTCAGGAGCTTCTAAAAACCCAAATGCTTGGGCTCACCCCAGAATCTGTGTGTATGAAGAGGACAGCATCAGTATTTTACTAAAATCCCTAAGAGCTTCTCAAGAAGAGCCATGGTTGAGAACCACTAGTCTGGTGCCCCCTGGCCCAGGGTGCCTGAATACCACTTAGTCTAAGACACTTGAGATCTCTATGTCTTAGATCATCAGGATGGAGATTATGGGCCACTCTAATCTGGTTGTGTTTCTGAGCCCCTGAAGTGGACATTTATCCAGAACCTGTTAGAAGTGGTCACTGAACTCCAGTGTGCAGAAATGCAGATAAACTACAAAGTCCCTGCCAGCCTGAAGTCCTGTGGTTCCCTTGATCCTTGTGACCTCTCTTCAATCACTAGTTAGTGATGGAGCGCGCCCTCCGTGTGTCAGGCTTGGTTCTCAGGGACAGGGAGCAAAGCATACCCAGCCCATGTTCTCATGGAGCACATGCTTTGGCAAGGGGGATAGATGCAGTCTTACATGCACACAAGCAGCATGAGTGCCCTGAGAAGGGTTTTGAGCTGGGTTTAGAGTGGGAACTGCATGGCAGGCTGGCATGGAGGCTGCAGGGTGGGGGCCGGGCCTTCCCAGCAAGTGCCCCCCCCCCCACAGTGTGTCAGGGGAGCCAGTTTGGTCAGGATGCCCTCAGCTTGACCCAGTGGCTAGGAGGTGACCACCAAGACTCAGACCCCCTTTGCTGTGCTGTTCACCTCAGAAGCTCAAGCCTTTGCTCTGGCAAGTATAATGGCTGCCTCGGGTGCCCACCTCATAGTCCCAGTTAATACAGCCCGGGGGACAGAGAACAGATTTCTCTGTAGCTCCAGTACCATTTCTGGGATTTGGGGATGGGGGATTGGAGTTGGGGACAATTTGCAGATTGACTTTAACCAGTGAGAACCCTTCTCTGTTGCCAGGGGAGGGTCTGTCCCTTTCAAGACTGACTGGAAGTGGGTGAGGGGAGAATTCTTCCAAGGAGAACCAGGGCATCCTTGCAGGAGAAAGCAGGAGTGGGGGCTGGAAGTAACCGTGGCATGTCCCCTGACAGAGGCAAGTGGGAAGAGATAGTAGCTGGGGAGTGGGATAGCGTGAAGGGGAGACGATGCACGGTCAGGGCTGCAGGGGAAACGAGGCTCCAGTCTGTGTCATCCAGGCACAGCTGGGCTGCTGAACATAGGCAGTGAGGAAGGGATGTTGACTCCCCCAGGCTCCACAGGGGCCACAATCAGCCTAGCACCGAGCCTCAGGCCTCCCGTGTCCTCTATGTTGTGTCATGGCAGTCCTGAAGTCACACCACAGCTCTTCAGCTTGCAATCAGCTCTCTCCCTGATTCATCATTTCCACCATACCACTTACCTCCAGCTGGGACAGAGAGCTGAGGACCCACAAGGTGTCCTGTTGCAGGGGGTTAGAGTGAGGGCTTCTCTCTACAGTGTGATTCCAGCAGGGGGCAGGTTCAGCTTCCTGATAGCCCCTTCCCCATGTCGAGCAGAGGTGGACCTGGCAAGGGCAGCTTCAGTCCCGGAGGAGGGCGATCTGCATGAGACGCTGGAAGATGAGGAGTGAAGTGTCAGAAGGAGCTTCTGGATAGAAACAGTTATTTCTGGAGCCTCTAGAATGTTGTGGGTTCCGGGGCAGCAGCAGGAGAAGCCCTGAGTCCAAACAGGAGTGGACAGGCCACAAGGAAACAAAAGGCACTAGTGTCCATGGGATGTTGGGAATGAAGCTTGCAGATTGACGTCTGCTTTGGCCTGGCATGGCCCCTATCGCCGGGGCAAGCTTGGGAAGGAGTGAAGGCAGCACTCTCCTCCTCTCCTTCCCTGTGCTGCTACAGCTAGCCAGTAGCTGATCCTGGCCAAAAGTGAAAAAGGCCACCAAGATAGTGGCTGGTGGGCCAGGTGCAGTGGCTCATGCCTGTGAGACCAGCCTGGGCAACATAAGGAGACCCCATCTTTACAAAAAAATAAAAAATCAGCCAAGCATGGTGGTGTGCCTGTGGTCCCAGCTACTTGGGAGGCTGAAGTGGGAGGATCACTTGAACCTAGGAGGTTGAAGCTGCAGTGAACTGTGATTGCACTACTGCACTCCAGCCTGGGTGACAGAGCAACAACCTGTCTCTAAAAAAAAAAAAAAAGAAAAAAGAAAAAGATAGTGACTGGTATGGCTTAATAGTCCCTTCCTAAGGCTATTCAGCATTTCAGAGACTAGAAGGCATGAAGCTACATGTAGAATGGCTAGCAGTTGGTTCATCTTTTTGAAAGCCAAGGAGTCTCCTTTTCACCTGTCCATCCTTGAGCAGTAGAGCTGGGGCTTTTAAGAGAAGCATTTGTAGGAATGAGAGTAGGAATGAGGAGAGAGACTAGTTGTCTTGGAGGCTCAGGGGAGCATTCCCTAGTCTTCCGAGATCGACACATCGCTGCCACCTTCTGCTGCCTTTCTCTAAGCCTTAGAGCTCAGCCAGGCTGTCACAAGCTTGCTGGGTGCCACCCTCATGTCTGATGCCAGGGCTGAAGGTAGCCCTCACCCCAGGGAGTTTACAGTCCATGAGAGACTTGTAGTTAAATAATAGTTATGGTGCTATATGATAAATGATCTAAAAGAAAGTCAAGGGGAGGATTCCAGAGGAGTCAGAGAAGGCGGGAAGAGAAAATACGAGGGCCGGAGAGGCCCAGAAGGTGCCAGGCATTTGGGAAGCAGTTGGGAATCAGTGTGGCTGGGGGTAAACATGGGAGCAGAGTGAGGATATCTAACACGTATCTGTTTGGAGTTTCAGAAGAGCTAATATTTGAAAAATGACTGAGGATTTTCAAGAATTTTGGAAAGATGCTACTTCTCCGATCCAGGAAGCCTGGTGAATCCTAAGCAAGATAAATCAAAGAAATCCCCACCGAGACGTATCCATCAGGAAACTGCAGAACGACAGAGGAAGAAAATAACTTAAATAAACCTACAGAGAACAGGCCATTCATTACAAAAAAATGGCAACTAAATGGATAGCTAACTTCTTGACAGCAACAGTAGATGTCTGAGTGGCATAGAGTCGTCAGTGTGCTACAAGAAAAACATGGTCAACCTGGAAAGCCATTGCTAGCAAAATCATCTTTCTTCCAAGAATTGATAATTTTTTTTAAAAAGAGATTTTAAGTTTGGATACAACAACAAAAACTGCCAACCCCCAGAATTCTGTATTCAGTGAAGGTGTTCTTGAAGAATAAAGGTGAAATGATGACATCTGGTAGTAAAACACTAAGAGAAATCGTTGCCAGCACATCTGTACCACAGAAATGCTAAAAGAAGTTCTTCAGGCTGATAGGAGGGAAAACCAGATGGAAACTCAGATCTTCAGGACAGAATGAAGAGTGTCGGAAATGGGAAATAATGTGGGGGAGCATTTCAGAAGTAATAAGGATTTAAGAAAATTTGAGCAGCATAGGCCACAAGCTTGTGAATTTGTTGTTCCCAGCAATTGGAGAATACACATCCTTTGTAGTCACATGGAGAGTACTTGGAAAAAATTGATGATGTCCTAGACAGAAAAGCTAGTCTCAACAAATTTCAAAAAATTGGTATCACATATAACAGAATTTCTGATCACAGTAAAAAATCAGTTAACAAAAGGATAAGTAGAAAAACTTGGCCGGGCGCGGTGGCTCAAGCCTGTAATCCCAGCACTTTGGGAGGCCGAGACGGGCGGATCACAAGGTCAGGAGATCGAGACCATCCTGGCTAACACGGTGAAACCCCGTCTCTACTAAAAATACAGAAAACTAGCCGGGCGAGGTGGCGGGCGCTTGTAGTCCCAGCTACTCAGGAGGCTGAGGCAGGAGAATGGCGTAAACCTGGGAGGTGGAGCTTGCAGTGAGCTGAGATCCGGCCACTGCACTCCAACCTGGGCGACAGAGCGAGACTCCGTCTCAAAAAAAAAAAAAAAAAAAAAACTTCATACATCTAAAATTTTAAGAACACTTCTAAATTCTTGAATCACAGAAAAAATTATAAGGAAAATCAAATATATTTAAAACCAAATTAAATATATATATATTTTTTATATATATATATTTTTTGTTTGTTTGTTTTTTTTGTTTTTAATTTTAGAGACGGAGTTTTGCTCTTGTTGCCCAGGCTGGAGTGCGATGGTGCTATCTTGGCTCACCGCAACCTCTGCCTCCTGGGTTCAAGCAATTCTCCTGCCTCAGCTTCCTGAGTAGCTGGGATTACAGGCATGTGCCACCACGTGGGCCCAGCTAATATTGTATTTTTAGTAGAGATGAGGTTTTTCAATGTTGATCAGGCTGGTCTAGGAACTCCCAACCTCAGGTGATCCACCCGCCTCGGCCTCCCAAAGTGCTGGGATTACAGGTGTGAGCCACTGTGCCTGGCCAGTAATATATTTTTACATAAGAATTTGTGGGACAACTGAAGCAATAGTAAAATAAATGTATAGCTTTAAATGTTCACATTAGTAAAGAAGAAAGATACAATGAGGTTAGAATAGCATTACACTGACATAAAAGGAAATTATAAGGATAAAGATAGAAATTAATGAAAAGAACATAAACACATAATAGTATCCATAAAGACAAGTCAGTAATTGAAAAGAGTAATAGACAAATTTCTGGCAAGCAATTTTTTTTAAGAGGAAGGGCACAAATAGCATTAGGAATGAAACAGCATAACTGGTGGCACGCTCAGGATTTCACGTCGGGTGAGAGGCTGGCTCTTTGATCAGCTCTGTGCTTAAAAATCCAAAACCTTAGATAAAATGGATAAAATTAAAAAGGAAACAGCAAAACTAACTGAAGAAAACCTATAAATAGAAATCTGTAATCATGGAAGGTATGGAATCAGTATTTTAAAATCCTCCCCTTCTGCAAATCCACCCAGAGGGCTTTGCTGGTAAATACTAACAACATTCAAGAAACAATCCTACCTTCACACAAACTCCTTTAGGGAACAGGAAAATAGAGAATATTCCTACTCATTGTATGAGACTAGCATAAGCCTAACGGCAACACCAGACAAGGGCAGTGCAGTGTGAGAACAAACATTTCAGGCCAATCTGGTTATGAATATAGATGTAAAAATCTTAAGGATAAGAAACAATTACAAAACCTAAGCCAGGGAAATATTTTAAAAGTTGTAGTACCTTATGAAGAACTTTGTTTGTGGCCGGGCGCGGTGGCTCAAGCCTGTAATCCCAGCACTTTGGGAGGCCGAGACGGGCGGATCACAAGGTCAGGAGATCGAGACCATCCTGGCTAACATGGTGAAACCCTGTCTCTACTAAAAATACAAAAAACTAGCCGGGCAAGGTGGCGGGCGCCTGTAGTCCCAGCTACTCGGGAGGCTGAGGCAGGAGAATGGCGTAAACCCGGGAGGCGGAGCTTGCAGTGAGCTGAGATCCGGCCACTGCACTCCAGCCTGGGCGACAGAGCGAGACTCCGTCTCAAAAAAAAAAAAAAAAAAAAAAAAAAACAAAAAAAACTTTGTTTGCAAGAACCAACTCATTAGAAAATTTACAAATGTACCATATTAACAGATTAAAACAAAAAATTTGGTTATCTTAGAGGCAGAGACCATTTGATAAAATTCATTAGCCATTCATTTCCAAATTCTAGCAAACTTGGAATAATAGGGAACTTCCATAACCTGATAAAGGGCTTCTGAAAGGAAAAAAGCCTATAGCTAACACTGAACTTTATGGTAAAATATTGAAAATTGATCCTGTAACATCAAGAGCAAGACAAGGATACCGACTACCAGCACTTCTATTTGATGGTGTAACTGGTGATCCTAGCCAATGCAGTAAGACAAGAAAAAGAAAAAGTATAAAAGACTAGAAAGAAGACACTAAACAGTCATCATTTGCAGGTGATGGGACTGTACATAGAATATGAAAAAATTTCTACAGATAAGTTATTAGAATTAAGAGTTATTTGAATTATTATTAGAATCAATAATTGGAATGACTTCTAATTAACAGTTTAGCAAGATTGTTGGGTGTAAATGAGTATACACAGTTGTTTCTCTGCATAAAAATAGATTATGAAAAGTTTAAAAGATACTACTTCCTAGGAATAATACTTAGTTCCTAGGAATAAATCTTACAAAAGTCGTACAAATCTCTATGGGAGATAAAGGGTAAAAATGAAAAAGATTAAATTCCACCAAAAGATACTAAAACTTAAGTAAATGCAGAGATATCATGTGGTCTTGGTTTGGAAAACTCGCTATTATAATAACACTTCTCCCCAAATTGATCTGGAATGCAATGCAGTTCTGGCCAAAATCCCCAAAATATTTAATTTTTCTTGTTTCTTAACTTTTTGTGTGTGTGTGTGTGTGTGACAGAGTCTCGCTCTGTCGCCCAGGCTGGAGTGCAGTGGCATGATCTCCACTCACAGCAAGCTCCGCCACCTCCCAGGTTCACGCCATTCTCCTGCCTCAGCCTCCCTAGAAGCTGGGACTATAGGTGCCTGCCACCACGCCTGGCTAATTTTTTTGTATTTTTAGTAGAGACGGGGTTTCACTGTGTTCTCCAGGATGGTCTCGATCTCCTGACCTCGTGATCCACCCGCCTTGGCCTCCCAAAGTGCTGGAATTACAGACATGAGCCACTGCACCTGGCCCCTTGCACATTCTTAATTATCCTCACAAACACTGATGAGAATTCTTGATATCTGATACAGCAAATCACAATCTTGTTTTGGCTATTCTTGGCCCTCTGCTCTGCTCTAGTCATCTTAAAATCTTATCAAGTTAAAAAACAAAAGTTGGCCAAGGCTGAGGCAGGAGAATGGCGTGAACCCGGGAGGCGGAACTTGCAGTGAGCCGAGATCACGCCACTGCACTCCAGCCTGGGCAACAGAGCAAGACTGTCTCAAAAAAAAAAAAAATGTGCAAGGATGGAAATAGATAAATGTAGGGAGCCCAGTAATAAGCCCACGAAGACTTGACTTACGACAGAGGAGGCCCTGCATACCATGACATGAGGAGTGGATGGACTCTAGTCCATGCTGCCGGGATGAGTCAAGAAGAAAGTAATCATAAGGGACAATTGGTAAAAGACTCAAATTGGCACCTCATAGGAGAGGAATCATGAGTGACCCATGAGTATATGAAAAGATGCACAGCCTCATTAAAGAACAGGGAAATGCAAATCAAAACCACAATCAAATAACTTTTCAGCCCACCAGATTGGCACACATGGGAAAGTAAGCTAATACTAAGCATCAGAGAGGTTATGAGACAACTCCTGGGGCAGCAAGACTGGTACCCACTGCTGGACGGAACATAAACTTGTGCCACCATGTGGAAATACTTGTAGCATTCCTCAGTGAAGGCAGAGGTACCCATGACCCAGCAACTTGTGTATACATGTGAACAAGAACAAGCAGCAAAACCAAATGAGTATCCTTCAACAGGAATCATGACTTTTTTTTTCATAGAATGGAACAAAACAAATTCCAGCTCCACCTCAACACAGATGACTCTCAAAATGTGGAGTGAACAAAGCCAGCCACAAAGGAATGTGTACAATATGCTTCTATTCATATTAAGTTCGGAAAATAGGGACCTGGCATGGTGGCTCACACCTGTAATCCTAGCATTTTGGAAGACTGAGGCAGCAGGCTCGCTTGAGCCCAGGAGTTTGAGACCAGACTGGGCAACACAGTGATACCCCATCTCAACAAAAATTAGAAAAAAAATTTGCCGGGCGTGGTGACATGCCTATAGACCCAGCTGCTTGGGAGGCGGCGGTGGGAGGATCACTTGAGCATGGGAGGTGGAGGCGCAGTGAGATGGAGGCACAGTGAACTGTGCTTGTGCCACTGCACTCCGGCCTGGGTGACAGTGAGACCCTATCTGATAAATAAATGAAAACACACACATACATACACATAATATACATGTGTGGTGTGTGTGTATTCAGAAAATAGGCACAACTAGCTAAAGGTATTCCTACGAGATAAACTAGAAGGAAAAGCAAGAGAAAGGCTAATAGTTCACAATGTTTGGGGTAGGAATGTCATTGGGGACGCACTTTCTGGTCCCTGTGAGGCAGCAGTGGTGTCTGAACACTTGCAGTGCTCCACAAGAAGGAAGGAGATGTAGGTTTTATTTTATATGTACTCATATATACACAGATCTGTCTACACATAAATGAAAGATGCACATCACAGCACTGACACTTAACATTAGATGCACTCAGATGTTTTAGAGTCTTTTTGTGTGTGTGTGTGTGTGTTTTTTGTAGGTTTTTTAAAAAATTTTTTTCTCTGTTCTTTTTTTTAAAGCCAGTTGTGACCCACTAAATTGATTTTGTCACTCCCTGTTTGAAAGTGTTTTATTGCTTAAGTTGAGTGGTAAGTACGTAGCTGTTTGTTTTATTCCTTTTTATACAGGACTCATCCATTTTATGTACGCTTCTGTCAGAAAGCAGAAACCACTCAAAGCACGTGGGGAGAGGATGCCTCTGTGCCTCTAGAGAGCCTGGGCTGAGCTGGGAGGGCTGCCTGGGGTCCCTTGTCTGGGGAGGGAGCCTGGATTCTGTGGGGAGATAGGTTTGTTTCAGGTAGTCCATTGAAGTGGGGTTGAACTCAGGAGCCCTTTGCAAGCGCCCTGTAGGGTGGGGACCTTGGAGAAGACCTCTTTCAGCTGCTTCCTCTGATCAGTACTGGAGGACAGGGAGAGGCTATCCTGGGACATCCTGACCTAGCATGCTCCCTTCCCAGGGTTGTTGGCCCTGGGCCCCAGCTGTGTCCCTCTTTGCTGGCATGGGACAGTACCCTTTCGATGGCTGTCTCTCCTGGCACAGGGCACAGACCCTGGTGTGGCCGGCAGTATCCTTTTCCCTCCTCACCCCAGCTGCCCAGACCCTCTGCAGGCATTTCTGAGCCCTGACCTTGCCTTCCAACAGGTACCAAGCCAGCTGCCTCTGTTGACCCATGGGGGGTGCCCGCTGGAGCCAGCACACAGTCTGTCCCCAAGAACTCGGACCCCTGGGCAGCTTCACAGCAGCCTGCCTCCAGTGCCGGGAAAACAGCTTCTGACGCATGGGGTGCAGTCTCCTCCACCAAGCCCGTGTCTGCCTCTGGTGAGCCCCTCACTCACCCACCTTTCTGCCTGGCCTCTGAGAGCCCATGGGCCCTGCAGCCGCTCCTGGCTCCTAGGCATCAGCCCTGTTGCTTTGCTTGCATTTGCTCCCCTCCTCCCCCTTAACCTTTGTTCCTGATCCCCAGATCCCAGGCACCCCAGTGTGACAGTGAGTGCGAGCGAGTTCCCAGGTTTTGTGCACTGGTACCTCCCTCCAAATTGAGGGGGCTTCTGATGGGGTGTTGAGAGAGGAGACTGCCCTGGGTCCACAGCCTGTGGGTCCTGTCCTTACCCCTGGGGGACTAGGCAGGCTGGCCTCTGGGCAGTCCTTCTGGTGCCTTCCTACAGACCCTTATCCAAGCAACCAGACCCAGCTTGATGTGCCTCCACCACTGCCAGCACCCCTTTCCCTTTTGGGGTGGGGGTGGTAGAAGCACTAGCAGGTGAGCATCCCACACCCTGTCCTGGGAGGCCGGGCTCCCTGTCTTCCCTCCCAGCGCACTGGTGACCCGATCCTGTCTTGCCTTTTTGGCTCTCAGAATTCTCCTCCATGAGGCAGGGTAAGCGGGGAGAGGCCCCTGTTGCCAGCCCATCCTGAGGGTGTGCACTGGGCAGTGGAGTTGCCACGAAGTCCTGTGAGGTGCTCCCAGTCACTGGCCTCTATGTCCACCCAGGGTCCTTTGAGCTCTTCAGTAATCTGAATGGTACAATTAAAGACGACTTTTCTGAATTTGACAACCTTCGGACTTCAAAAAGAACAGGTATGTACAGGTGATGGTGGTTTCTGTGATCCTCCGTGCATTCGACCAGCTCAGTTATTGCAGAAATAATAGTTTTCAAAACCCTTCAACTTTCTGCATGTTCTTTGTATTTTGATCTTGGGAGTCTGAAGCTTCTCATTCTAAGAAGTCATACATCAATAGTTAAAAATCACAAGGTGGAGTCCCCCAGGACTGTGTCTCCAGGTTAGGAAGCCCCAAGACTTCGTGCAGATTCCACAGCCCCAGCCTCCCCAGCTCACAGTGGGCCTCACGTCCGGCCTGATCCAGCACTTCCATTCACCTTCCTCCTGCTAACTTCCAGTCCTCAGAGGGCCTCCTTTTCCCAGACAGCAACCTTTGGGCATCAGTGGGGCCAGCCTCTGCCCTGTGTTGTCACCTCTCAGGTGACAGCTCCAGCCCAGCAGACCCACAGTCCAGTCTCCAGACCTGTTTTCCTTCCCTGTGTGCCCCTGGGATGGAAGGGTATCAGGTGAATGCAGAAGGAAGGGGCGTGTGGGCCAAGGTGGGCCTGGAGGCTGGAGGGAGAAGGCCTGGGATGCATTCTTCACACACCCTATTTGGCCTGCGGTGTGGCAGCCTCTGTCCATCTCTGGGCCACATCTCCCAGCCATGCATGGCAATGTCTCTCTTTTTTCTTTCCTGTCGGCTTCTGCTGCTTGCCCCCACCAATTTCCCTACCACCTCTCTCCCAGTCTCTTCCTTCTCTCCCTTCTTTTTTAGCCCTCTCTACCAACTGCAGCCACAAGGCTGGCTAGGCCCTGGTGTGAGGTACAAGCAACCTGGCACCCATGACCCCACTTGACCCCCTTGACCTCCTCCAACGCCTCTCAGTTGAGGAGCTCCCCGCCGGGAGACGGAGGCAGCTTTGAGAATGTGCTGCTTTTCTGGGTCTTTGCTGCGTTAATAAGATTCCATGTGTCTTCTCTTCAGGCCAAAGTATAGCCTAACTTGTCCTTGCCTCCCACTCCGTGCCTCAGTGAGAAGGCAGCTTGGCCATTGTTACATGTCAGCTTTTGAAACATTCATCCCCTGCTGGTGCAGTGGCTCATGCCTGCAATCCTGGCACTTTGGGAGGGCCAGCGTGGGAGGATTGCTTGAGCCCAGGAGTTTCAGACTAGCCTAGGCAACATAGTGAGACCCCCGTCTCTACAAAAAAATTTAAAAATTAGCCAAATGTGGTCGTGTGCACCTGCCTGTGGTCCCAGCTACTCAAGAGGCTAAGGCGGGAGGATCCCCTGAGCCCAGGAGATCGAGACTGCAGTGAGCCTTGATCGCCCAGGCTGGAGTGCACTGGCGTTATTGGTTGTTTTTTGTTTTGTTTGTTTGTTTTTGAGTCTTCTTTGCTCAGTTCACGTTGTCAGATAGAGTTGTCCTTCCCCTTGCCTCAACTTTTATGGATTAACAGATTGAAAATATTTTCTCATGACTTTAAAATTTGTTAAAAATACTTTGTTGCTATATAATCTCTCTTTGTATGGCTCAGCAATAATTCATTCATTTGGGGGAGGACACTTTAGGTTGATTTCAAGTTTTGCTACTGTAAGTGATGCTGTTGTGAAGCTCTTTGTGCTTACAACCCTGTTCACATTTTACATTATTTGCTTAGACCAGATTCCTAGAAATGGGGTTACTGAGGGAGAGAATGACTGTTGTTAAGAACTCCTGTACCATGAAGCATCCTGTCATGGCAATCGCTTTTCTACTGGCCTGTGTCACCTCTATGGGCTGAATTAAAAAAAAAAAAAAAACAATTTTCTTTCTTTTTACTATCAAGAAGTTCATGTTTATTGTGGAAAATTTAGTAAATGGAAAATGTTTAAAAAAAACAAAAAAGTAAATTGCCCATGCCTAGCCTCCAACCCAAAATGACATCTTGGTATTCCGGAGGAATGAGCTGTACACACTCTTTTGTAACCTGCTTTTTTTCCACTTAGTATTTTGATAAGCTTTCTTTGCTCATCATTAGGTATTCTTCTGTCCCTGCATTCTGGTGTTTGGTTATATGGACACTTGATTTATCTAACCCAGCCCATGACTGGCTGTGTGTCGTCACGTGGCACTGTCAGGCAGGCATGTTCCCAGGAGGCCATGTTTTGTGTTAAGTACACAGTCTTAGGCTCTCCCTGCCACACTCACCCTGCCATATGTGTCCTTGTCTTGCAGCCGAATCTGTGACCTCTCTGCCATCCCAAAACAATGGAACTACCAGCCCTGACCCCTTTGAGTCTCAACCCCTGACCGTTGCCTCAAGCAAGCCCAGCAGTGCCCGGAAAACACCTGAGTCCTTCCTGGGCCCCAACGCAGCCCTGGTGAACCTGGACTCACTGGTGACCAGGCCCGCCCCACCAGCCCAGTCCCTCAACCCTTTCCTGGCACCAGGTAGGCTCTCATCCCAGGCTTCATCCGGCTGCCTGCTGTGCCTGAGAATGGGTGTGCAGCAGGTCTCTCGGGGGCTCTTCCCACTGTGTGACAGGGAAGGGGTGGGACTAGCTGGAAACTCTAGATTAGCACACATGCCCTTGCCAGGGCCGCCTGGGGTGGGGTGTGGAAGCCGTTGTCAGTTATGTGGGGAGGGCATGGGTGGGAAATAGCTCCTTTCCTCTCAGTTGAGACTGCCAAGCAGAAGCTGTCCCTGACTTGGTGCCCCCCGGTTGTGAGACCCTCAAGGGAGTGTCAGTTCTAAGACAGGTGGAGTTGGGTGGGCTGCTAGGGGTGAGGAAGAGCCAGGGTTTGACGTGTAGCACACCTCTCTTGGGAAAAATGTAACTTAGCCCTTGGGTACAAGCCTTCCTCCAGGTCCCTCGCTTACACTCCTGGTGCCAGAGTCTGCCTCCTGCCCTCAAGGCTCCACGTTGGCTGCTGGACAAGCCCCCAGCTGTTCAATTGGGTATCCAGGGCCATTATGGCCTGGCCCCACTCTCCTCTTCCCTGCCTGTGTGCATGAAACCCTTGTGACACCCAGCCCCTTGGCACCCCTCAACCTATAGAGCCCTTCCTCAAACCCAGGCTGTTACACACTCAGTTTCCCCTGCCTGGAATGTCCTGCCTCCTCTTCCCCAATGAAAGCATCTTACTCCTCCTTCGACACCCAGTTCAGATGACCCCCCTTCTAGGAAGTCCCCCCAGCCCCCTTCCTCACATGTTTCCCAAGGCCTTGGGTGTCCCCCAGGGCAGGAATGTGTCACCCTCAAGTGTTCAGCCCCTGACTGGCCCTACCATGTAGGGATCTGAGGATCTTGGGCCACCGTCCCTGACAGTATCTTGCAGAGGAGAATGACCACTGAACTTACAGAGGCTGAGGTTGGGGACCCTTGGACAGAAGTGAGGTGTCTGGAGTTCCTGGGTCCTGGCCAACCCCGAGGTCCTGCGATGGGTGAGGACATGGCTGCCCTTAGAGGAGGTGGTTCCCCGGGTGGAACTAGATTAGCTTCCAGGCTCCTCAGCCAGCCAGGAGTCTGTGTCTGCCCCAGGAGGCCTTATGCCTCTTCTGCCCAGAGAGCCCTTGAAGGCCCTGCAGGAGCTCTAGTGGTCATCTGTGTCCATCAGCTCTTGGTAGGCGCCTGGCTGGAGGCCTGAGACAGCTTTGTTGGCTGCACACCAGTCATGGTCCCTGGGGGCTGCAGCCAAGATGGAGGAGGTTTGGGCAGCTCTGCTGGACATACAGGGCCATTCTCCAGGCCACTCAGGGTAGGGCCAGGCTGCCTGGAAGAGTTGGTGCCGGCAGCACACACACTTTTGCAAAGAAAAGGCTTTCTAGTGTGAGGTAAATTCTGGAGACACTGGGAAAGACAAGGCTGCATCAGCTTCTTGAATGCAGGACTTCTAGCCTTCGCGATGTCGTATGTGGGTCCCTGGGTGCAGTGTGGGCACTGCCACACGAGCCACACACTGCCAGTCCCATGTCCCCCTCAGCAAACAGAATGAGGGAGCAGTGGCAGCTGATGGCTGGTGAAGGTGTCCTGGGTGCCAGCCCTGCAGAGGAGCCAGGGTGCCCCGAGATGGCTGTGTTCCTGGCACGGCCTTGTTCAGCTTTGTAATGCTGGACAAATCACTTGGCTTCTCACAGCCTCAATCTCCTCATCCTTAAAGTGCAGATTCATGCAGTCAGCAGATATTTGCTATTGTCTGCCATGGACTCGGCTGGCACCGTCACGGGCTCTGAGGGCACAGCAGGGACCAGAACACCCGCATGCAGTCCCTGACCTGAGAGCTCAGAAGGCCGCACCCTGACGGCTCAGCCTCTGCCCCTTCTTCTGTCTCCCCAGGTGCACCCGCCACCTCGGCCCCTGTTAACCCCTTCCAGGTGAACCAGCCCCAGCCGCTGACGCTGAACCAGCTTCGGGGGAGCCCAGTCCTGGGGACCAGCACATCCTTTGGGCCTGGCCCAGGAGTGGAGTCCATGGCTGTGGCCTCGATGACCTCCACAGCCCCACACCCAGCTCTGGGGGCCACTGGTTCCTCTCTGACCCCACTGGGCCCTGCAACGATGAACATGGTGGGCAGTGTGGGTATCCCCCCATCTGCAGCCCAGGCCACCGGCACAACCAACCCTTTCCTTCTCTAGTGCCTGGCTTGGGACCCACCCAGAGCACCTGTGCTGGAGGATGCCGAGCAGGGACTCTCGTCTGTGGGACGGGATCCAAGAGTTTGGGGATTAGGGGTATTAGGGCTTTTCAGCTCCAGCTTCCTGGTGAAAGGGCTGTCTTTACAGCCCCGACCCTCAGACCCTCGCCTTCCAAGGCGGGCCCACTTGGCCTGGCCTGCTCTCACCACCTCCTCCCAAGTACTCAGGCCCTGGCAGGGCCCCTCTGAGGCCTTGGATGAGGAGGTGGAGTCATCAGTGTTGCCCTTGCCCCCAGCCTCAGCCAGAGGGTCTCCAGGACGTTGCCTGTCCCAGGACTTGGGACGGTGGCCTCATCTTTGTCCTCCCCACCCCCCAGCCCTAGGGACACCCCAGGCAGTCCTGGGTGTGGACACGATGAAGCACCTGCTCCATAAGACACTGACCTTTTGGGGAAGTGGTTGTGCATATTTTATTTTTCTTTGACTCGTGTGAGTTCAAAGTAAACACCACCACCGTGGACAACTCTTGAATTAAATCCACTAGAGCGAGCTTTAAAACTAATCTGAGCATAACCCCCAACGTGGCTCTATGCTTGTGTACCTTTGCACATATTTTGTTTAGTACAGTTTCATATTTGAGTTTGCAGAATTATCTAATAGTCTTTTTTTGGCTAATATTTTTATAACGTGGTTCTTATTTAACTGTCTAGTTTTGATAGAATTTACCAGGTCTGGCTGAATGAAGATATTGGCACGTGTTATTTTAGTGGTTTAAATCCTCTTATTTATGGTTTTAACTCTAAGAAAATTTTAAAAGGAAGAGATGTTTGGATGACAAAAAAAAAATGCCTTATTGAAAAACTAAAGCAAATTCTTTATAGGAAGAAAATATGGGAATTTGATTACACATAGATGATGTTTATTTAAAAAAAAAAAAAAAACTACAACAGCAACAAAAAATCCTAGCCTCCAGTTGCCTTTTCCTTTCTTTAACTCCTGTTTTTGGTGAATTACTAAACTGATTGACTTTCAGCCTTTTTGGGTAGATCCTGAGCGAGAGGCTATTTTTCTTACTG
The DNA here is from genome assembly GCF_024542745.1 of Macaca thibetana thibetana. Lineage (NCBI taxonomy): Eukaryota > Metazoa > Chordata > Mammalia > Primates > Cercopithecidae > Macaca > Macaca thibetana. The sequence continues at coordinate 2,390,939 of NC_065593.1, read as the reverse complement.
ATATACCAACATCCTGAAAGTTAAAGAAAAAAACCTAATGTATGAATGTGACTCACCAGTTTTTATCAACTAATTCCTTTTTTTAATTAAAGGCATGCAGGGATTAACAAGGACTTCTGTTTACAATGGAAATCTGAAATGGAAGAAACATCTTTAACCTTGTGTGTCTGTGATCTCCTCTGTCTTAATCCACGCTCAGGCTAAAGATGGGGATAATGTGGAAATGGCAGTTGTCCTGAGGGCATGGGGGTGGGGGTGTTTCTGTGCCCACGGGTCCCTGGGCAATAGTCCCTAGGCTAAGACGGGAGTGGGAGCCTAAGGGACCAGGGCTGGCCCTGATCCACCTACCTGCTAACTCCAGACATTATTTTTAAGTTGGAGACCTAAAAATAATTCTCTTGTATTTTGGAGATGAAGAAAAAAGTCATTCACCCGGGACAGATTTTTAACAAACATGCGTTAATATTACCTCCCTCTTCTAAACTCCTGCTGTCCTCACCTCACCCACCACTGTAAAAGTATTACGTCATGCATTAAAGACCAGAAAAAACTTGCTTTTACCCAGGGAAGAGACATTCCCCCAATCCTGTGTCTGGGCAGCTTGCCTGGTGGACGTTTCTGGCCCCTTTTCCACCATGGGAATTTCTCACCTCCAGTTCTAAGGGCAGCCGACCACCTGCCAGCCCCTCTCTGGTTCCAGAAGATCTAACCCTTCGCACTAGTGTAGGAGAGATCTTAAATGGTCTCCGGGCTGCTGGGACATGCAGGCTGTGAGTGAGGACTGCACCCACTCATGCTGTTCCTGAGGCCGACCTCTCCAGTCCCAGGAGCCATGTATAGAGTTCCTGACCAGCCACCCTCTGCCAGAACTGCAGGCCTGGGGCTGGGCCTTAGGCTCCCGCTGCCATTCGGGTAAGCCGGTGGCTGGTCTCTTCTGCCGGGGGAAGGGTGGGTGGGGAGGTGCAGTGGGATGGGAGGCGGGATGCTTGCCCAGAAAGGTGCTTTCCTTCAGATGGTGCAGGGTCTGGGCCAGCCTTACAGGTCAGTAGACCAGACTCGACTACTTGGGGTCAGTGATTCTTTTGTAACAGAAGAGCCCTTCATGACACGACTTTGAGGCCCCAACATGACAGCCACTGGGCCACCAGGACCCAAGAAGACAGCCCCCCACCCCATCTTCTGGCACAGGCCATCCCGAGTGCATGTCCCTGTTGCCCACTGCACTGATCATGAAGCCACCGGCCACTGCCACGCGTGTTGGCGCCTGTGCCATCATGCTCCCTCCTGATGGGCACTGTGGTGGAGGAAGTCACCCAGCTGTTTCTCAGTCCCAGAGGCCGGTGGCTGGTTTTGAACTTGTGTTGACTGTTGATACTTATTTACTGTATAAATATAATTTATCATTTGTACCATGATGCGGTTTCTGGCTGTGTCCTTCTCCCACCTTATCTTCATCAGTCCTGTTCCACTGGAGGGGGGTGGGAGGTAAGGGAGCCGATTCCTGTGGAGCTTGGTCTGCAGTCAATGAGGCCACCAGCCTGGTCCTAGTACCCGTGTGAGCCGGGCATTTGGTTGCCCCTGAACCTCAGGGAAAGGGGGCGGGAGGCCTGCCCTTGGTGAGGTGCTGAGACTGGTGGCCTGCATGGGTGTGCTGGGGGAAGTGCTAGCCACTGCCCCTGACCCTTCCTGCATCCGCCCTCCTAATGTGGCCTGGTCACTGGTGGAAACTGCTTTGGATGAGGTGGAAGTGACAGTGTGCCAGGTCCCCAGAGGCTTCCTGTGCTCTACCTCCTCTCGTGTCCATGCTGCAGAAGAGCTGCTCTGGGAAGCCACCACCTGTCAGCCGGGGCAGTGGAGGGAGGGAGTGCGTGGAGCTGCCCAGCCAACTGTGTGTTCCTGAGAGGAAGGGGCCTGTTGGAGCCACTGGTTCTTAGGTGGCTTGCTGTGCAACAGCTGACCGACACAGAGGGCCTGTGCCTCAGAGCCACCGACCAGAGGAGGGCAGCGGCGAGAGGACACATGCACCTCCAGGCAGCAGAGGTGGAAGAGGTGCTCCGGTCATGGGAGGAGGCAAGGCCGAGGCAGAGGCGGCTGGGAGACGCTGATGGGAAGGGTTGGAGAGGCCCTGAGACGAACCTGGAGGGAGACCTGGGACTGCCCTGCAGCCCTCTGCTCTCTGTGTGAGTGCCTGGCTCCCAGTGTCCACGCAAGGACAAACAGACAAGCTTGACTGAGAGCTAGGAGGCGAGGGGCTGGTGGCAGGGGGTGCCCGTTCAGTGCAGGGGACAGGAGAGAGAGAAGGGTGTGTGGGATGCTCTTGTTTACGCTGCAGTAACACATCTCCAGGTCTCAGCGGCTTCCCACAAGTTTTTCACAGAAGTCAGTGACTCAGGGACTCAAGCCTCTTTCATGTTGAGACACTGCTTTGACAGACAGCCCTGAAGGTAGCTATGAAGGGAAAAATGGACAAGGGCCAAGCATAGATTTCTTACAGCCAGCCCTGGAATTGCCGCACTGCCACCCACACCAGTGCCAGAATTAGGCCCTCGGCCCCCATCCAGATGTCGGGGGATGGGCAAGTGCAGGCTTCCTTTGTGGCGGAGGGCAGGAGTGGGGGAAATGGGCTTGGTTAACATTGCCAGTCCGGGTCACAGCGGACTCTGGCTCCCAGAGAGTTATTTCAGTCTTCTTCTCAAACAGACCATAAGGTCCTGTGTCCTGGGCTCTGTGGGGTATAGAGCCTTCTCCAGCAAGGCAGACACAGCCTATAAACTAGAAAGACCTATGATCTGTGCCCTTCCCCCAACAATAACAACAAAGCGGGGCAGGGGTCGGTCCCCACAGTCCAACTCCATTTGGAGGAGCAGAGAATGGGAGAGGCCCCACAGTGCTGGAAGCTGCAGCAGACGGAGGTCGCCTTGCGGTGAGGAGGGAAAGGACCTAATGGTGCCCTGCTCTGGGCTCTGCCCCCTGGTGGGGAGCTGGCCTTTTTTGTATTCCCTTGGCTGCAGCTCTTGGGCCAAGCTCAGCTTTCTCACCTGCTGCCTGTGGGTGGATGGTTCCGGGCCAGGACCTGTTTTGAGTGAGCCAGAGGCTTCAGTCCAGGCTCATGGGCCTTGTAGAGGCACAGTTCCCTCAAAAATGTGACAGTCTTTGTGCTTCTCATCAGTTCCATGTGCAAATAACTGCATTATTTTGGTCAGAGTGTTATTTGGTGGCCCCCGATGGACCTTGTCTCCCAGTGTGGTCTCCCTTACCTGATGGGCATGGCCATATGACTAGATGGGGCCGGTGGCATGATGGCAGCAGGGGTTTGATAAACGCCTGCACACGGAGCTCGACGTCCTGGCATGTTCCGCTGGCAGCCCACCTGTCGTACTATGAGAAGTTCAAACACGTGGCAGAGGCGACATGGGGGAGAACGGAGGTGTTCTGTCAGTAGCCCCCATGAGCCCCAGACAACAGCCCACCAGGTGAGTAATCATGTCGGTCAGCTCAGTGGAACAGCTCCAGCTAGAATCAAGTGTAGCACAGCTGCCCAGCTGAGCCCAGTCCCCTATAGGATCATAAGTGATAAATGATAGTGGTTTTAAATGACAGTTTTGGGGTAATTTGTTACACAGCAATAGACAACTCAAGCACACAAAATTATTTCCCAGACATAAGCTGTCTTATTTCCTTGCTGCCTTACCTCCATGCTTCTCAATGGTAGCTACCATGAGGCCATCTGGGATCATGACGGGAGAGCCACCCCCTTAATTCCATATTTACCAAAAGACCAAGTTATTTTGTTCAGATGATAAGTTTTATTACGCCTTTATTGTTCAAAGCAATTTTCAATCTTATCTCATTAGAGTTCTAGAAAGTCTCCTTTTGCAATGTTTTGATGCTAATTTTTTTTTTTAGATTCTTTGTTGCCTTTCATTTCTGCTTGCAAACTAACCAGTTCTTTCCTCCTTACTGTGATAGCATTCCAAAATGCAGTCAACAGTAGCCAACTCACACTGCACATCCTCTCTGGTCTGTCCCTTTCCCCTAGAGCTGCTGGCTCTGGGGCACATAACCTGCCTCCCAAGTTAGCAAGAGAGTCTTAGCAAATGTCTTGTATTTGCATAATACGGATCTCCTGCTGTCCAGCTTATGAGCTGTATTCTTTTTGCCTGCCACGCAGCTGCTTAGCCAATGACACTGTTTGTTTTTTCTGTTTTTTGGCTGCAGCAGAAACCCACTCCTTATTTCCATATCATTTGCAATAGAATAGGTTATGCAGGATCAAATAACCCCAAGCTCTCATTGGCTGAGCACAGTATCTTATGAATATTTCTCACTCACAAAAAGCCTGATGGAGATGTTCCTGGCAGTGCTCTGCAAGCTGGGGTGCCCAGACCCAGGCTCCTCCCTTACGATGCTGCTGTCTTCAACGTGTGCCTCAAAGGGTGCCATGGACAAGAACGAGGAGAAGTGCTCATGCGACACTGAAGTGGGTCAGACCTCTCAGTGGTGAACATCCTTTTCATACTTTGCTTTGGCTAGAACTACTCACATGGACCCACGTTGATGCAACGGGCCTGGGAAATGTAGTCTTCGGGTGTGCCAGGAGAAAAGGGAGATAGTCTGGTGAACATGCAGCTTTGTGACAGTGGCTGACAGCACGGACAGCAAGTGAGCGCGGACCTGCGGGCCGTATGCCTCGACTGTCCTCATGGAGGGGGTCCCACATGCCCAACCACCCCCCAACCCCAGCTTCCCAGGCACTCACGCCTTCAGCCTCTAAATCTCACTGCATCATCTCTTGCCTTGACTGGGCAGGGATGCAAGGAGCTTTGTGAAGTGACAGTGACATTTCTGTGCCTTTGGGGCTGGGTTGTTCATTCTTTTTCTTTTTTGAGACGGAGTCTCCCTCTGTTGCCCAGGCTGGAGTGCAGTGGTGCAGTCTTGGCTCACTGCAACCTCCGCCTCCAGGGTTCAAGCGATTCTCCTGCCTCAGCCTCCCGAGTAGCTAGGATTACAGGCGCCTGCTACCTGTAACGCCTGGCTAACTTTTTGTATTTTTAGTAGAGATGGGGTTTCACCATGTTGGCCAGGCTGGTCTTACAGTCCTACCTCAGGTGATCCGCCTGCATCAGCCTCCCAAAGTGCTGGGATTACAGGCGTGAACCACCACGCCCGGCCTGGTTGTGCATTCTTAAAGTATTCTGGGCCAGGCGCGGTGGCTCACGCCTGTAATCCCAACACTTTGGGAAGCTGATGCAGGCAGATCACCTGAGGTCAGGAGTGGAAGACCAGCCTGGCCAACATGGTGAAACCCTGTCTCTACAAAAATTAGCCAGTTGCAGTGGCACATGCCTGTAATTTTAAGCTACTCAGAAGGCTGAGGCAGGAGAATCACTTGAACCCGGGAGGCAGAGGTTTCAGTGAGCCAGGATTGTGCCACTGCACTCCAGCCTGGGCAAGAGAGTAAGACCCTGTCTCACACACACACACACAAAGTTATGCATTTTGTTGTATGTAAATGTCCTCTCAGAAGAACACACTAAAGCCAGACACTGGATTCTGGTTAATGGTAAGTGTGCTAAAACATACGGAAGGTGGAGTCCTGATGTCATGGTTTATTTTGAAATGCAATAAAAGTAGGATGCATTGAAGCAGGGATGAATAGTTGGATAGATGTGAATATGAAAGTACGGAACAGGAAATTGGTAATGGTAGAATCTAGGTGGTGGGTATGTGGTGTTCACTGTAAAATGATGTCAACTTTTCCATGTTTAGACATTTCAGTAATGTTGAGAAAAACTGGAAAATTAAACATAACCAGAAGAGGGTGACTTAGTATTTCCCAGCTGCTGACAGGCTGGACAAATGGGCCTGACGCTTGAACAGGCACGCCACAGGCTAGAGGCTTCAGGGAAGAAGTTTCAGGTCCCCTTTATGTGGACCAAGGCCAGTGGCCTGGGTGAGGTGAGGCCATGGACAGAGAAAACAGCTTTCTGGAGAGCTGTGATAAAATGGGGCAGAGGACAGGAGCAGCTGGGGGTGCTGGGCTTTTGCTCTGTGTCATCCCGTGACACGTATGGGGCACATGTAGAGGCTGGTGTGCAGGAGCCTGTGCAGGAAAACTCACGATGGAGGGAGATGGGGAGAAGACCCTTGAGAGCGCTGCATCTCCCATATACCCGAGCCTTGTCCTCAGGTAGGGTCAGGAAGGCAGCAAATGTGGGGTCGTTGTGGGAACGGGAGGGAGCGCCTCAGCTAAGCTGGCAGGGAGGGTGCTGGAGGTCTGAAGAGACAAAGGCTGTAAGTTTCCTCAGAGAATGCATGAGGGAGTTGTCTAAGGAAACATAGACCTGGGCCATGGATGGAACGCGGGCCGTCGTGGCTCTAGGGGCTCAGGCAGGTGCAGGGCAGGCGAAGGAACAGCTGGCTGTCACCAGGGTGGAGACTCTGCCGGGTGAGCATAAACGAAGGATGGAGGCCACTATGGGGCAGTGCATGCAGATGACCAGGAGTTCTAAACTGGGTTGGGAGGAAAGCAAGGAAAAAGGGGCTGGTCCCGGGGCTTGGAGGGCCTGGTGGTTTGAAGAGCACAGGGAAGTGCCACATGGGGAAGGGCCTGGCCTGAGGGAGGGATGCCTCGATCTAGACCTCGGAGGCAGTGCCTTCACCAGTAACAGGAGATATGCCTGGCTGTGAGGGGTAGAGGTGAAGATCGTTCCAAGTGAGGAGGCTGAGGAAGAGGCAAGGACACACCCCTGCTCTAGGCTCACTGCACATGGGGAGTGGGAGGAAAAAGATTCTACTTAAGAGGGCTGCAGGGGACTGAGCGGGCTTCAGTAAGGCCGGAAGGCAGAGGGAACTTCCTGTTCCGAGAAGATGGTGGGAATCACAGGAATTTTGCTGCCAACAGACCATGAGTTCCAGAACGCACAGTGAGTTCTGGGGAGGGCACGGGAGTGTTTGTGAGACAAAGAGCAGAAGAGGGTCAGCCCAGATGGTCTCAGGGCAAGTGCCCATGACAGTCCAGGGCAACATGGGCGAGGCTGGGAGGTGGGGGTGTGCCAGGAGCCTGTGGTTTCTTTTGGATCCCGCTGAGGGCAGTATCCAGGCTGGGGCACCATGTCTGCCTAAAGCTCAGTGGCAGGACAGAGAGGGCCCAGGGCTGCCTCGTGAGGTGCCAGGGGTTCTTGGGAAGGTAGGGAGGCCCAGGGCCAGGGCCCCCAAAGTAATGCTAAAGGGGTTCTGCTTCCAGAAGGGCCCGGACAACCTTAGAGGTCAGGGTGTTGAGCCAGGGGGCTCACCTTCCTCTCCTGCGACCCCAGCCAGCAGCCTCCCACCTCTGGGAGATTTCCAGCCCCCATCCTTGGACTGTGGGTAGGGAGGAGCAGAGAGGGGAGTGGGCAGCCTGAGGGTCTGCTGTCCCCCAGGTACCTCACCATCCAGCTCCCGATAACAGGGTTCTCTCCTTGCCAAGGGAGGCTGGTGGCCAGGAGCATGGCTGAGTGGGTGATTCTACTTAACCCCCAAGCCTCCAAGGAGGGTGCCATGCCCAGTTCAAGGAACAATGTGTTGAGGTATAGAAAAGGCCACAGCTGTGAGTGGCAGAACCTGGTGATGTCAAAGCTCCCATCCCAGATGCCATCCTGCTGCACGGTCTGGTCTTCTGGCAGCTTCCATGGCACAAGGGGTAGGGACAGGGAGGGCCCTGGAGGTGGGGCCAGGAAAGGCCCAAGAGCTCCCAGCTCCTGTGGGGGAGGGGCTAAACAGGAGAGAAGGCAGCCCCAGGCCTAGGCTCTCTGAAAATGAGACTTTATTATATAAAACTATTCTGTGTGCCCCCAGCTCCCACCACCAGGCTGCCCTTCAGGCTGATGGCCAGCCGCCTGACTCCGGGAAGGCAGCCCTTCATTATCAGAAACTCTGCAGCCTGGGGAGCCTTCACTGGGGGAAGCCCTGGGGTGGGCTGGGCCGCGACACACCCTGTGTGTCCAAAGGCCCAGTGTCGTAGCCCAGCTTCCTCATGTCCTTGGTCACCACGTTGAAGAGGAGGGTGACAAAGCCCTGAGAACGGACACGGGTCACTGGGGACAGAAGGACAGCATCAGTCAGGCTGGGATGGGGCAGAGACAGACCCAGGTTGATCTGGGAATCTCTCAGCCTCAGTGTTCTCATCTGTAAAATGGGGACAACAGCGCCTGACCCATGCCCCTCACTGGGAGGTAAAGGGGCTGCCAGGACAGGCAGACATGACAAACCCTCTGTGCTCCAACCAGGCCCTCATCTGGGAACATCTGTGGGCTAGCTCCCATGTGCCTGGCAGGTCCCCGGCATTCACCCCAACCCTGGGCCCATCTACTCCCAGGTTCTAACCTGTCTGGGGGCTGAGGGTAGAGGAGGGGAGGGAGCTTTACCTTCCCGGCCTTCACCCTGAGCCACCACCTTGGGGTCTGTGTACTCGGGTCGCCGCCCCATGAACCAGCTGGGAACACAGAAGAACACAGGTGAGCAGGGCCCCACCCGGGCATTCTTGGCCTTGGACAACGCTGGATGTGGGCTCTCTGTTCAGAAACCAGTACTCCTGCTCCAGCTGCACCCCACCCCCACCAGGAGTCAGGCCCTAAGCAGAGCCTTCCTGGTGGCCGGGCTCCAGCGTGGTGCTGTCCCTTGCCGGGGTCACACAGCCTAGCCAGGCCTCAGGCGCTCTGTGGGCCACGTTGCCTCCGCTGGCCGGTTAGGCTTTTCCGTCTCTGGCTTCCATGGGTTTGGTTCACTGGGAATGAGAGCTCAGGGAGATTCCGGGGTGGGGGTGCTGCCTGAACCCCCAGAAATCCCAGAAAAGTGACAGCAGCTGAGGTGGGGGAGGGGCGGGGACAGTGTGACCCTCCAGCCTTCCTGGAAGGGGGGACCCTACCCCAGAGAGTCTGTGGGGTGGGCAGAAGGGCCCGAACTGGCCTCCTCAGCCTTGCCTCCCACTAGTGTGGGGTCCAGGACATGTCACTTCCCATCTTGGCACCCACCGCAGGCCCTGCCAGGGGTGGCCCACAGCCACCAGGCTGAGCATGTGCCCTCCCTAGCCCCAGACCCCAGTCGGGCCGGGCGGGAGGCCAGGAGGCCGGGGGTGTCAGGCCCCGCCGCCGACACACCCACGCGAGCCGGAAACAACCAGGAGCACTATTCCCGGCCGGGTGGGTCCGGCAGCCGCGGGCTTCGCCCCGCCGGGACTCGCGGCCGCGCCTCCCCTGCACCACAGCTCCCAGGGCCCCCCGCAAGGACACACCCAGCCCCCGAGGGTCACTGGCAACCGTGGCGACGCAACAGCCCACACACCGCCCTCCTGTCTCTGAGGTGGGCACCAGCGCTCACCTGGGGCTGCTGCAGAGGGGCCCAGGGCAGGGAGGGGCTCCCGGCTGCTGCAGAGTTGGCCTGTGGAGACCACAGCCAGGGAGCACTGCCCACCAGCCCCCAACCCCAAGGAGGAAGCCAGGGAGTGAAAGCCAGCGGGCGCTCCCCAGGGGGAAGGGATGGGCAGCCACAACCCCTGCGCCAGTTTCTCCTTCGGGAGAGCGAGGCTGTCACAGCACCCACCTCACAGGAGGCTGTGTGTGAGGACAGGGGCCTGGGAGCGTCCCCACTGTGCCCAGCAGATCCCAGCCCGGCGCTCACATGGAGCTCCCGTTGCCACTGAGTTTCTTTCCTGGGGTCCACCTGGGTGGTCTGCTTAGCTGGCTGGGGTGGGAGAGACAAGACAGACTGTTCTGGGAGGGCATTCCAGGCAAGGACCTGAGGCAGGGAAGGACCCCTCAGGCTGGAGGAACTGAGGCGGATGGGAAGCAAGTGGGCAGAGGCCATGGCGTGGGCAGGGCCCGACTACCAGCCTGGCAGCATTCTGGTTGAAGTCCATCCTGACAGAGGCACAGCCTGGGCGGGTTCTAGCAGGCGAGGGGTGCAACCCCAATTGTGTTTTAGGAACACCGTTTTTCTTGCTGTGTGAAGACTAGACTGGAGGGGTTGCAGCAGGCTGAATGGCGGCCCCTCAAAGACAGCAGATCCTAGTCCTGGGAAACCGTGCACGTGACCTTATTGAGAAACAGGGTCACGTGCACTTTGCAGATATGATTAGGCTAAGGATCTTGAGGCGACTATCCAGGTGGACCCTAAAGGCCATCACAAGTATCCTTATCAGAGAGGGAGACAGAGGAGGTGGCCCTGTGACCGTAAAGGCAGGGACTCGAGTGGTGAGGCCATAAGCCAAGGAAGGGTGGGGCCCCCAGAAGCTGAAAGGGCAATAAACAGAGTCTCCACTAGAGCCTAAGGAGGGAGCACAGCCCGGGGGCGCCTTTCTGGGCCCAGTGACCTGGATTTTGAACTCTGGCCTTCAGCACTGTGAGGACATACATTTCTGCTGTTTTCAGCCATCACATTTGTGTGTTTTGTTGCAGCAGCCACCGTGGGAAACGAATACAGGGGTCAAGAGTGTTTGAGGCAGGCCCTGGGCCAGCGCTGGAGGATGTGGGGAGAGGCTGGGAGAGGGGTGGGGATGACCGAGGCCTCAGTCTGAGCAAGGAGCCTCCACATTTGGGAAGATTATGCCAATCAAATTGCCTTCACTAATAGACCCTCTCCCCCGTTTTTGTAATCCAAGCACATACTGCCTTGCCCAGTTGTGAGCCCCTCCACAGGGGCTCGGAAACCCTTTCCTCAGCGAGCTGTTCCCTGAGGGCCCAAAGTCCTCCTTGGAGCTGTGGGCGGTGGAACAGGGTTAACAACCCAGCCCGGATGGCTGTGTGGGTCCCTAATCCCTTAGGCCTTCCCAACCCACTGACAGGCACTGTCTCGCTGCCTCCCTGACAGCCTGTGGCATGGGGATTGTCACCTCCAGGTGATACTGGCCCAGGTCATCTGGGAAAGAAGTCCTTTGCCACAGGGTGGCCTCCCAGAAGGACTCCTGGGGCAGTGGGCACACAAATTCTCAGGCTGAGGTCAGTGGAGACCCTGCCGTTCCTCCCCTCCATGGCTCTCAGAGCTCAGTGAGGCATTCTCGGCCCTGAGGCATGATGCTGTCCCTCCACCCAGCAGGGCTCTGGCCTGGTCTCACGCCCAGTAGTGGCCAGGCTCGCAGGGGCTGCTTGCTGGCTGCTGCCCTGGAACCCAGGGAGTCCTCCATGTTCCCCTTGTGCCTCACTGATCTGCTGGGGGGCGGCAGAGGCTTGCTGCCCAACTGTGCTAATGGGCCTCGAGTCAGAAGGCCAGGGCCCAGCTGGCCCTCTAAGCTCCCACTTGGATGTGGGCAGGAGTAAGAGGCCTTCCTGCTGGGGCTGCATCCCGGCATCCCCTGGGCCCTCTTTGCAGGCCCTTGTGTCCTGGCCCCTCCCTGCAGGCCCTTGTGTCCTGGTCCCTGCCCGCCTCCCTGATGTCTCCCTCATTCTGCCTGGCTTACCACTTACTGGCCACACTGCCGTCCTGGCCACACTGCCGTCCTGGCCACACCGCCATCCTGGCTTCTCCTAGCATGCTAAGCTCATGCTGTCCTCAGCCTGGCAGGCACTGTTCCCTGTGCCTCGTGTTCTTCCCCGGCTCTTCCCTCCACACTAAGCCTCTGCACAAATGTCAGCTCCAGCCAGAGACTCCCACATGTAAAGCCGTTGATCATGATTACTGTTCCAAGGTGTCTGACTCATACTGCTATATCCTCTTGTTTCCCACCTTTTAATGTCACATTATGTCATGAGTATTTTCCCATCTGACAAGAGTTTTTCCTCTGCTCCATCTGACACACAGATTTTTCACAGGGCACAGGTTAAAATTGCCCGGCCTCCTGCTGCTAGAACAGGGCTGAAGGGAGCCCCGTGACTCAGCACTCCCAGGGGACCTGTTTCTATTTGTCCCCAGTGGGTGGAGCAGCTTGCAGATCTGAGGAGGTGACCAGGCACAAACTAAGGGGTAGGATGGGACATCCGTTCATCCAGTAGATCAGAAGGAGGGGCTGGGGTGATGGGTGTAAGACTCACCTTGTAAACTTCTGCAATTTGGATGTAGACTCTGGGACAAACATGGGGATGGTCCTTTTGTGCCTGAAACAAATGTTTTTGCAGACAGACGTGCTGAGTAACAGACCTTTCTGAGCCTCCAGGGAGAAGAAACACTCACATGAGGCCAGTGCAGCTGCAGTGTGGGCCAAGTCAGGGCCAATGCCAATGAATCCAACCTGTGCTGAGCACCGCTGTGTCTGGGCCAGGTGCTGAGCGCCGGGAGACAGCCTCATGGAGAACAGAGTCCCTCGGG